>NC_137674.1:46846029-47043529 GCF_963989245.1 Nansenia antarctica | reverse complement strand
AATGGTATCAAACAGGTTTGATATCAATCTTCATTCCGTTCCATGCATTACAATGAGCCCGCCCTCCGATTTCTACCTCCACCAGCCTCTCCCGGTCTGACTGTATGAAGTTGGTGCACCAGGCTGCGTGGTGCTGATGTCCCTCTAACTCTGAGAGGGTGAGAGGTGGTGTTGGAATGAGGAACACCTGTATGGTTCTGCCTGGCTGCAGGTCTTCACTGAGGATGTGGTAAACGTACAAAATGACCGGTAGCTCAGATCCCCGGAGTCCTACTGTCTGTCGCCTGTAAGCGACTCTGTCTCAGATGGTTCTGTGAGTCTAGTGAGGAATTTTTGGAAACCATTCCTCATTCCGTTCCATGCATTTACGATGAGCCGTCCTCCGATTTCTGCTTCCACCACCAGCCTCCACCTGGCCTACAATCTATGTCCTTAACCTCATCCTCACCCTCGCCTGGCCCCAGATGTCATGCCATAAGCATGCGTGGCTAAGTTGGCTAAAGCACATCCAGATCTGCAGCCAGGTTGTCATCCTTACACGGCTTGATGATGGTCTGACACTCAGAAAGGAGTAGTGGTGGCCTAGTGGATAGTGAGTTGGACCGGTGATCAGAAGGTCATGAGTTCAAATCCCACCTGGGAACACCACCACTCGTGTGCCCTTGAGTAAGGCTGTAAATGACTCCAGGAGACAAGTCCCTGTAATCTCTAATTGTAAGTCGCTTTGGATGAAAGTGTCTGAATGCTGGATGGGTAAAATGTAAGACATGATTCCACCATGGCTGTGAGTCAGTCAAAAGCAGCCCTGTCCCCAGTTCCCTGTCACAAGATCATTCAGGCTGAAGCTCTGTGGGCCTCTGTGAAGTAGAGGATGACTCACAGTCACTCTCCTCCAGCCTACACACACACACACACACACACACACACTAGCTAGGGATGGCACTCCAGAAAACATTGGTCTCAAACCCACACGCATTTTCACGTGCGTGCGCATGCATACACACACACACACACACACACTCTCCTCTCTCTACTATGTGTTTGCCCCTCACTGTTTGATCCCATTCTACTGTATCTTCTGTCTGCATGCCCTTGTGTCAAGGGAGCTGCAGTGCGCACACACACATGCGCACACAGACACAGACACACACACACATGCGCACACAGACACAGACACACACATAGCCAGCCAGGCAGGTCAGAGAAAGCATAAAACAACCCATGCAGCAGAGCTTTATCTGCAGTGATACATATTTAATAACCTCTGTTCCATCAGCCATACAAACACAGTCCTGTCCTCTGTCCTTATCAGGCCCGCCGGCAATTACTCTGCAGCAGTGACAGGGTCCTGTGAGAATGTTAGAAGGATGTCAGAATGAAGTCAGAATGATGTTAGAATGGAAGGAGCGAGACATTAAAAGGTGTGAGTGATTTTCTAGAACTGTGACTCCACCAGGGGAGGCTGGTGGCGGTAGAAATCCGAAGACAGACTCATTGTAATGCATGGAATGGAATAGGGAATGGAATTAAACACTGATACCATTTCTTATTCCGTTCCATGCATTACAATGAGCCTTGTCCTCCAATTTCTACCTCCACCAGCCTCCCCTGGACAGGAGGACATCTATTGGACTGCGTCACTGAATTCATTTGTATGTATGTATTAACATTTATTCATGGTGATCCCATTGAGATTGAGATGTAAACGCTCTTTTACAAGAGAGACATGGAACATTCTAGATCCTCTCTCCGTTAGTATCCACTCTAGTTTTAAACTGGTTCAATACCTGACGTAAAAAAAAAAGACAGGCCATACCTCTCCAGCTTCTTGTTGGGGGCTTTCTATTGATGTCTGTCTCCTCTCAGAAAGACTAGAGTGATGAGGCTAGACAGGTGTTCAATGGAAACATGCTCCCCTTCAGTGACAATAACGCAAGACCGCAGTACAATGCTACGGTCACCGGGGGAGGCTGGTGGAGGTAGCAATCGAAGAAAGGGCTCATTGTCAGGCATGGAACGGTAACAAACACGTGATGGTCACCTATGGGACTGGGTCACTATGAGTAGTGGTTGTTGTCTGTGTGATGGAGCTGGTTTAATAGCCAGATGTACTGAACACCTCTCACCTGAGTGTCTGTGTCTGTCTGTCTCCTACAGCCAGATGTACTGAACACCCCTGACCTCTGACCTCTCACCTGAGTGTCTGTGTCTGTCTGTCCTCTACACCCAGACCTGAACACCCCTGACCTCTGACCTCTCACCTGAGTCTCTGTATTTGTCTCCTCTACAGCCAGACCTATGATGGCCGCCCTGCCTCTCCGGCCTACAGTCAACAACGGCACGGTCTTACCAAAGAAGTGCGGCACGCTACCGTCCCCCTCCGGACCCAGGAAGGACTCCAACACACCAACCAACAAGAGGTGAGAACTTCTGCGATAACCACACGGTCCGACCGGTCAAACATCCGTCCACGTCACCTCACGCCTCTGTGGTTAAATGTACACACCAAAGAAGAAGAGATGAGTCCTGCTCAGATCACTGCCTCTCATCTTTCTTTTTACCGATTTCTACAGATACGATACTCGTGAAAAAAATCAAATATTGATTTATTGATTGAATTTATATACTGATGCTCAAAGCACTTATCATAGAGTAGGGAGACCTCAAGTCCTCCACTAATCAGGATGATGGATGATGACAATGACAATATGGGATCTCTGGCCTGTCTGTACCTATGGACTAGAGTATAATAGAGTAGAGTAGGGTAGAGTAGAGTAGAGTAGAGTATAATAGAGTAGAGTAGCTCAGAGTAGAGTAGGGTAGGGTAGAGTACAGTAGAGTAGAGAACAGAAGAATACAGTAGCGTAGAGTAGAGTATAGTAGAGTACAGTAGAGTAGAGTAGAGTACAGTAGAGTAGAGTATAGTAGAGTACAGTAGAGTAGAGTATAGTACAGTACAGTAGAGTAGAGTATAGTAGAATACAATAGAGTATAGTAGAGTAGAGTAGAGTAGAGTAGAGTAGAGTAGAGTAGAGTAGATTAAGCTAAAACCGTTGCTGCTCCTGTGTTGTGTTGAGGCTCCAGGGCTGTGTGTTCCATACTGATAACCAGATTATAGAGCTCCTCTATTCAGCTGACTGGGTAATAGTGATATTTGCATATAGTTTTATGCCCTAAAGCTCCATAAGGGCACACTCTGGAAAAAAACAATTATTACCTCAACATTTTATGATGAGGTCAAATGACAGACCTACAGTACAGGTAAATATCATTTTAATTTTGTTGACATTTATATTTTTCATGTGATCTACATGTTTATTTGTCTCCTGCAAACACACAGTGTCAGCAGTCTTTTTACCGTGTTTTACAAAGGAGGCTGGTGGAGGCAGAAATCGGAGGACGGACACATGGAACGGATATGTAATAATAATGCATGGAACGGAATGAGGAATAGTATTGGAATGGCATTGTAATGCATGGAATGGAATGAGGAACGATATCAAACATATTCCATTCCTCATTCCATTCCATGCATTACAACAAGCCCGTCTTCCACTTTCTACCTCCACCAGCCTCCCCTGGTCTACGTACATGTATATTTCCCTCCTTGCGAACCCCCTCTGTGAGGCGTCAGGTCCCTGTGGTACCATGTCCTCCCTACGTCCTCCTGTCTCCAATCTCCTTCCTGCTCATAAATCTCCCCCATGAATGCCCTTCCAAAGAGGAAGAGAGAGAGAGAGAGTCATTGACATTTAACATGGATAGTAAACAAAGGCCCAGCCACCGCGTGCTGTCAGGGCTGTGGCCTATCTCTGTGCTGTGGCATTCAGACTCTGGGCCCTAGTTAACTAACCGCAGCCAGGGAGCCACGGAGCCAGGGAGAGAGAGCAGGTAATCAATCTGTCGTGTCAGTGGAACAATAGCCTGGTCACCCACACATGGTCGCGCCTGGACCAGAATTATCATAATATGGACGAGATTGATGAGCCCAGAAATAAATGACTCTGGATGGTGGTAGAGAGGGAAGAGGTTTGGTTTGAGGGCTAGGGATACACACACACACACGCAGGCATGCACACACACACGCAGGCATGCACACACACGCACACACACACACACACACACAGGCATGTACACACACAAACACACACACACACACACACGCAGGCATGCACACACACCCACACGCAGGCACACACACGCACACACGCACACACACACACACACACAAACACACCAACTCCTCTTCCAGACTGAATCAATAGATAGAGTTGATAAACCGTGGCCCAGGAGAGACACAGTAGTTCACGGGGGAAATGTCAGTCTCGATATGTGTTAATTGGATCAGCCGCATAAGTGGCTTCTCAAATTGGAGATATGACCATAGCATCCCTGTCCATCTGCAAATGAGACCACCGGTCTCCCTCCCTCCCTCAGTTTAATCCTCCTGCCAATGACCCTTGACCTCTGAACTCTACTGAATTATACCGGTACACAAAAAGATACTTGACATTCTCCTACTCACACACACACACACACACACACACACACACACACACACACACACAAACATTAAATACACTTCACTTCTCTTGTGGTCACAGACTAGGTTATCAATCTTGTTATCTGTTTCATTTCACTGACTTTACCTACTTTGTCTTGATCATGAATTCTGTCCTGTCCTCTCCTGTCCTCTCCTGTCCTGTCCTCTCCTGTCCTCTCCTGTCTCTCTCTCTGTCTGTCTGCCTGTCTGTCTGTCTGTCTGTTTGTCTGTCTGTCCAGCATGTACTATAATACATCGTCAGTTGTCTTCTGTTTGTCTCTCTTCTCTTCTCTCTCCTCTCTCCTCTCTCCTCTTCCCTGTCCTGTCCTGTCCTGTCCTGCTGTGTCCTGTCCAGTTTGTCCAGTATGTCCAGCCTGTCAGGCTCAGTCAGACTTCTCTACGTCCCTCTCAGGTGAGACAGAGGCCCAATGCATTATGGATCAAACTATGACATCACCATCACCATCCCCATCCTGAGAGCTCACAGTGACCTTGGTTAGAGTTGCCACCCGTCCCTTAAAATACGGAATCGTTCCGTATCTGACAGTTAAAAGATGCGTCCCGTTTTGAACCAATACGGAACGCTGTTTGTTCCGTATTTTCAATCCACCCGCATTGCGTGATTCCTCCAATATATCATACAGAGCTGCCAAGTCTTTTATTTTAGAAATTCCTTTAAATAAAGCTACCGGACACGAGTTTCGTGGCATCTTTCTGCACGCGCGTTAGCTTGAGTCTGCAATCGAAGCGGGAGGCGCGCGCTGCTGGAAGAACCTGTGCTCACTCGAGCTGCACCTAAGTCTTAGAACGTAGCAAGCAGTGTTGCCAGATTGGGCTACTTTTGGTCACACTGGACGGGTGGATTCGGCAGCTTTTAGACTGGTTGGGCTGGAAATGGTCAATTCCGTCTGGCA
This sequence comes from Nansenia antarctica, assembly GCF_963989245.1. Classification (NCBI taxonomy): domain Eukaryota; kingdom Metazoa; phylum Chordata; class Actinopteri; order Argentiniformes; family Microstomatidae; genus Nansenia; species Nansenia antarctica. Next base: position 47,038,072 of record NC_137674.1, on the reverse strand, counting down.
ACCCTGGTAGCAAAATATGTGCATGTATACGTATCTGGTAGCCTGGTACTTTCAAATCGCAAGTTGTTTCATCCTCTGTTCTCTTTTTCGGGGTGATGGAGGAGAGATTGGCAGTGAAATATCCATGATGGGACTTTGCTCATCATCCTCCGTCCTCACACTCATGTTTCCCCCGCTCTATTAATCTTCTGTTATTCAACACGAGTGTGAAAACGGATTGTATCCTTTATCCTTTACAGTTTCTAAAATTCACTTAATATTCACTTAATTTGGGTGAGATGATAGGCCTACTTTGCAACTTTACAGTTTTGGTAACTGTTTTTTGTTTCTCTACTGTAACATAATATAACATTGTTATTATTATTATTATTATTAAATACAATGTACAATACAAATACAACAATTGGGGGTCCCTCAAAAAAAAGATCCCAAAGGCCTCATTCGGACCCAGGAAAAACCCTGGTATGTCCTGTATAACATGATAGCCATCTATGAGCAATGCACTGTATATAAGATGATGACCAAGGGTCTTTCTGCTGCTGACCATGGGGCTGAGTCCTGTTGATGGGGCCCAATTTTCCTTTAGAGTCTGTAGGCTACTGTATTTGTTTATTAAGACTTACATAAATATTATATATTGTCTGAATTTGTCTTGTTTTATCAAATGTTACAATTATTTTTATTTCTTGTGCTGGTTTATTATGAACAACATGTAAAATTGCAGGAAACTAGCACAAATAATTGTGTGGGAGAGAGGGGCCGTGCACAGTTTTGGGTCGCTCCACCACCAAAAAAACTCACTCCAAACTTTTGGTGAAACTTGGCAGCCCTTAAGGCTTTATTGAAACGATGTTTAACTTATGATATAGCACTGGCGCCCCCACCCCGCCCTTGGGCCCGTGGTGGTCGTGGTCCCGAGGAGCGGGGCCCCGAGGGGTGTCCCTTATTTCTCTGACTGAAAGGTGGCAACCCTAACCTTGGTCCATTCATGTCAAGTCCTGAATTAATCAACAAACCATTTCATCAACAGCACAATCAGTCCACAACCCTAGGCGTTTACATTTCACAGATTGTCACCTCGCCTTAACAGTATGTTATGAGTGCTCTTTGTTGGCTACATAGCTACGAGATAAGCTAAAGATATTGAGCAAATAAGCGGGAAGTTAGCCTTTTATTCGACCTTTTTTTAGACCAGTAAAGCCAGGCAGTAGCTTATTCAGAAGCGATAACCTCACTCCACCCCTAAAGCTTCTTGTAGGTTTCCAAAAACATTTTGAGACGATTACACCCAATGACACTCCGGGTAAAAATCCTCAAACTTAGCAATATCTAGCTTTTGATCTACTGAACGTATTTGGAAGCTGTTTTCACATGCCAAACTTTCATGAAAAGTGCAGTGTCCCTTTAAGCAATATTGTCATTTGTTTTGTTTGCTTGGTCGTTCCTCTCTGGTGAGGATTAGGGGCAATCGACTGTCCACTGCTCGCAATAACATTCCTACCTAAGCAGGCGAAGACCACCAGACTTAACCAATGCCCAGCGGGCTAATTATTTTCATTTCTAACAGAAGTGCTGTATGACTGCCTGGCATACCCCCGCTAAAAAAGGTCCCCTCACATACACAACCCCGCCACCCCCACCCCCCACCCCGGACCCTGTCGGACCGTGTTTCAGGAGGGATAACATCAGCCAATTCAGGAATGAATGGACTTTGCTCTCACAGGACGGATTAGAGACTTGAGCCTGCTAGCCAATGGACCGCTGATGGGGCCTTTTCTTTGTGCAGGCATTTGAATGGGCAGCTTGTCTGACTACGTTCTATTACCATCTCCTCTAATACCTTCACAAACCTGACTGTGAATGAGTCACCGGGGGAAAGAGAGGAAAATGATCTTTATTGTGTTTTTCTCTCTCGCGCTCTCTTTTACTCCCTCTTTCTCTCTCTCTCTCTGTCTCTCTCATTCTCTCTCTCTTTCTCTCCTCCTGAATCAGTAATCTAGTTTTCTTAGAAGCTCTAAAGTCAATTATACCGCGGTATCCCTCGGTTACCGTGTCGTATAAGGACATGACGGACATAAAACAAGATTGCTTGCCTCACCCTTGCCTCTAACACTGTCAAGCAACTGTGTCTGTTTTAATAATACCCAGATGTCAGGGGAGGCTGGTGGAGGTAGAAATCGGAGGATGGGCTCATTGTAATGCATGGGATGGAACGAGACACGGTATCACACCTCTCCATGCATCACAATGAGCCCGTCCTTACGGCTCCTACCTCCACCAGCCTCCACAGATCAGATATTTTCTACATTGATTAGCACTTGAGAATTCAGGTCATCGACTGTACAAAACACAGGGAAATATAAAGCACTCACAATGCATCATTTAACAACAGTTCTCCAGGCAAATTCTCAGAGGCACCTTTATTATAAAGCACCATCAGACGGGTGTGTGACCTACCTCTCCTCACCTCTCCTTCTCAGCACTGTGAAGAGAGCCAGCAGCAATGAGCACGTAGGGACGCTCACGCGCAAGGAGAGCACCGGGGACGCCAAGAGCAACCGCACCCGGGCCGGCTCTACCGGGAGCAACTCCAGCGGCAAGAGAACCAGCGAAACGTACGTAACTACGTCAACGTCACGAGTCACGACGACTCGCCGTCGCCCTGTGAAGCACGAAGGTCTTGTTGACCCTCCAGTGTCTGTGTGGGATATACTGTCTTATTGTTTAGAGCCCAGCCCTAACACGCCTGATTCATCTCATTGTGGTCCAGATTGAAGATTGTCTGAAACAGGTGTGTTAGTGCTTTCCTGGAGCAAAATCTTGCACATACAGTACCTACAGTAGAATCTGCTTTGACAGAGAACAGAATACACACACACACACACACACACAAACACACACACACACACACACACACACACACACACACTATGAAGTAGAAATGTGACATAAATCCATGCATGGTTCGATGTATGGACTCACAGTTCTCTCCATTTTCGCAGCAAACAGAAGGACCCTGTGTTCAATGCAGGTAAGAGCAATAGGACCTACTAGAATCTGTTATACCAGGCTATTAGTGGCTCTCTGTGTGGTAGAGGTTAATGGCAGGGGAGGCTGGCAGAAATTGGAGGACGGGCATGTAAGGCATGGATCAGAATGCGGAATGCTATCAAACACACATTTGATACCATTCCTTTTTCCATTCCATGCATCACAATGAGCCCGTCCTCCTATTTCTACCTCCACCAGCCTCCCCTGGTTGATGGTCTTATGAGGTGTAAACATAATCCTGAGAAATGTCCTTGCGTTTTGTTTTAAGCATCTTTCCTGAAACTATATTTTCAGAAGTGCAAAACAAATGCAATGGCCAGATTTGATTTAATGTCTCTGACACTCTCACCTCCGAGAGTCACTGAAGCCTGTAATGAAATGTGCTGCTGTGCTGTGGTGTACAGCAGGGGGAGGCTGGTGGAGGTAGAAATCGGAGGATGGGCCCATTGTAATGCATGGAATGGAACACGTGTTTGATACCACTTCCTTTTCCGTCCCATGCATTACAATGAGCCCGTCCTCCGATTTCTACCTCCTTCAGCCTCCCTGGTCTACAGTACAGTGGTGAACTTGTGTTGTAATGTGCTATTGTGTTGCTTCATTGAAAACATCCATACCAATAATCATCCATCCATCCAACCAATAATCATCCATCCACCAACCAATAATCAACCGTCCTCCAACGTCCATGTGTAATCATCTTCCCCTTCTTTAAACACACATTCCTTCCGCTCCTCTCCTCCATCTCGTCATCACTCGTTTCCTCTTTCCTTTCATCAACGTGGCTAAAGGAAAATCCAGTCTCACGAGACTTATCAAAATAAGACTTATAAGATTTTCCTTTAGCGACGTTGATAGAATCCCCCCTAGGAGTCATGCACATGTTATGATTTGTATGTTTGAATTTAACTATTTATTTGTCTATTTGAGTTTGAATACATGTTTATCTGTTTATGGTTTATTTGAATACTGACAGAGCACACTGACTTATTTTGAACAAACGATAATCTTTGACCAGTAAGCCTTATACAACAGCGTGTACAGCCCCCGTACATTTCAACACCTGTTCCAAGACATACAACTGTGAAGAAAATAAAAATAAACAGTCGAAAGTTAAAAACATGATTATAGAATCCTGCAGCAGTAACCAGAAGGATTAATTAGGAAGGATTGATTAGAGGCATCTCCAGAATGTTATTGATCGTTGGGTAAATTACACTAGCGATACCATTAGGCTGATTTACTTGGGTTAGTCTGCTTGAATGAAGGGCGGGGGGGGGTTAGGGTTAGGGGGGGGGTCTGCCGGAGCCGTAATTAACCAGGTCCATATTGAACACCTGAATCAATTATGGTCCTATAATTCCCTGCAGCTGCTAGTGTTGTCTCATGCTCGTGTTGTCTCATGCTAGTGTTGTCTCAACATTCAATCCCAACAGCAGTACTTTATCGAGCAAACGGCCAAAAGGATTACACATCGAATCAACATTAAATCAAACCGGCTTGATGACCGTGCAGTCAGGGAGTCAGTCAGGGAGTCAGTCAGGGAGTCCCTCCTCTACATGTACTGTAGCACGATATTAGTCTGCTTATAATTCGAAATTATTTTTTATTATTTTTTATCAAAACTAAAATATCTAGCTCACATATTCTATTAAACCTTAATTTAGGAGTCACATTGAGTCCAAGGTCTCTTTACAAGGGAGTTCTGCATACACACAATTTACAATCATAAAAAAACATTATAAAACACAATATCAAGAAAAACAACCACTTTTTTCATCAAAGAGGAATGGAAATGAAAAGAGACAATAGAAAGGAACAGGAAGTGATGCGCATCCTCACCTGGCCCTTCTGTCTCTCTCTGTGACTCATAAGGGATGCGACGGGTGACCCACTGCAAAGGTAGGCTCTGGTCCCTGACCCCCCCTCGCCCAATCAGCAGCTCTCTGGACATGGTGTTACCTTATAAGGCCTTAGAACTAGCCTGGCTCCAGAACTGTATGTGCTCTAGCCAGATTGTTCTTGTCACACCATTCACGCTGCACACATACAGATCTGGGACCAGGCTACTATAGGGGGCAGGGGAGGCTGGGTGGAGGACGGGCTCATTGTAATGCATGGAACTCTAATGAGGAATGGTAGCAAACAAGTGTATTTCTTATTCTGTTCCATGCATTACAATGGAGTCCGTCTTCCGATTTTTACCTCCACCCTCCTCCACTGATAGGAGTGTTTCAGCTTTCCTCCCATCTCCTCTGCTCTGAGCAGTGGATAGAGGCTAAATGAGACCGCACAGGTGCATAGATCTCATATCTGGAGCTGAAGAACCCAGTTTATTGACAGGCCTTATATGAATAATTTGTACTGTTTTAGAATCTTCTGGCCTTACTGAATCGAAGTTATGGCCCAGTGTCCAGAGAGTTGCTGTAAGTCAGGGGCGGGATTTGGTCGACAGATGTGAGTGTGCTAGCATCCCTCCCCAATGCAGTTTGTTAGCCAAGAGTGGACTAACACACCCTCTCTGAGTTTTGACCGTGTGTGTGTGTGTGTGTGTTTGTTTGCAGTGATGCTGTGCTGCTATCACACTACTAGCTGTTAACTGTAGCGCAACATTCTAGAAGTGTGTTTGCTCAGCCCATAGAAACCACACAAAGAATTTTCTTGTGCACCCAGAACACTTAGAGATGATGTTCTAAGAACCCTCTCTCTTCTGAGAATTTGCATTACAAGCTGATGTCACGTCTTCACTTTTCAGCTTTTGAAATCTTTTCAGAAGTCTTCTCTTGCATGTCCTTGAGTCTGGGTTATTTGTGTGAAACCAGAAGCTAATTTAAAAAAAAAAAAAAAAAAAACTTGTTTGGTTCAATGAGTCGCCTGGACTGAAATCCATGGTCGTTTTGACTACAGATTTGATGCTGCTAGACTAAATAAGACCAATGAAATGTGAAATTACAAAAAATGAATGTGAAATTGGCACTCAAGTGAAGTGAAAAGGTGCATTAGAGTCATAAACACCATTTCTTGATACCAGAATTGGTGCTTTATTGTGGAAGATTAACCATAGTAAATTAGGCTGCCATAGTAAAATAACTCATACAGTAGGTGTTCTCGTAAAAGTATTTTTATGCCCTTGTAGTTTTCCCCCACCACTAGTTGCCCTCTAGTAGACCCAGTAGCTAGTCTCCTGCCAGTCCTGTGCTTCATTCGCGGTTGTCGTTGTGGCATAATACATACATTGTATATACAGTATATGACAGCTGTCTAACGTTGCTGTATTCTACCGACCCCTCCCTCCTTACCTTGTGTCATTGGCCCTCTCCAACTCCGCCCCCCTCACCTAGTCACTGTACAGATATATCTGAGCCGCCCGTCGAAACGGACAGGATCCGGCGACGCCCCAGAGGCTGCAGCCGTGTCTGTTGGCTCCGCCCAAAGGAGGCCTAAATCCAAGATGGCGTCTGACAAGGCTGTGAAGCCTGCCGTCAGAAAGACGCCGGCGCTCACCCTTCCGCTGAGGAAGTCAGCCAGTCAGTCCTCCTACTCCTCTTTAGACACGCCCAGTTACAGGAGCCCAATCAAATCCCCCAGCCAGTACTTCCAGATCTGTTACTAGGCGGAGGTTCTTGGACAATTCTTCTCAATCGTGTTATTAAAGCGACACTGGTTCTATTGACCAGCTCTTCAGCGGTTTCATTCCTTTGGACAGTAAATGGACATGAGAGAAACTCAATTCCTCTCCTAGATATTTAATGGAGGCCTGACTAATCTCCCAGTCAATAATTCCACATCTGTCACAGAGCTTCGTCCTGTCTACAGTACACACGTTCTCCTCCCTAGAAGATGTTTAGTTATAACCTCAAATGTAAATGGACAAAAAAAAAATGTTTATGTTTAATGTTATTGTTTGTTTCAGTTTTCTGTTCTTTTGCATGTTTTGTGTACATCAAGATGTTTTTGCCATCTTTCCACTTGTGTGTCTGCTCTGGTTAACCTGTGTGTGTTATAACCTTTACATTCTAAATGCTATAACGCTTCACAACAATACAAACTGCTTGCAGCTCATTTTGCATCATCTGTTGTTTTCTGAATGTTTTGGAATTGACTAATAAAACCGAAATCAAAGCATCTTTATCTCTCTTTGCTGATCTATAATTTTCTTCTCTAGATCAATTCCACTTTTTAAACTTTTGGTTTTTGTAAAATATATTTTCTCATGAAAGCTCATGAAATCCCTTAAATCCCCCCCCCCCCCCTCTCTCTCTCTCTCTCTCTCTCTCTCTCTCTCTCTCTCTCTCTCTCTCTCTCTGTATTTTTCCTTCATACTTAAACTCTTTAAACCCCCCCTCCTCCATCCTCCATTCTTCCCCCTCACCTTTCTCACCAGTCCATCACACACACACACCTCTCTACACTATATCGTTGCTGACTCACAATTGCCTGTCAACTGAAAGTGTCTGTTGCTCTTTCTAGAGGAAGGGTATGTGAAAATGTATTTGAAGGGACGACCCGTCACCATGTACATGCCCAAAGACCTGGTGGACACCTACTCCCTGGAAGCCAAAGCTGACCTACCTACCAAGAAACTCAAACTGGACTGGGTGTATCCTTTTCTACTGTGGTCGATTCATAACCATGACATAACTCCCCTTGGGGAATAGTGGTCACTCAACTCCACAACGTTGTGAGTCTTTGTTACTCTTTGATGAGATTTACAAAAAACAGTATGACAAATATATGACCCACCCGCCCCCCCCCAAAAAAATAGATCAAGATTGATTGTCACATGATGGCATTTTAGCATTATGTTAACAATAACAAAAGGATTACAGCTCACAACGACACAAAGGACTCAAACAGATTAAGATTGATGGTCACATGGCATGGCAACATTCCGTTATGCTCATCACCATTGGCCGGAAATTCAATGTGAATAACCAATGGATGATAATTAGGTGGGGTTGTTTGTGCACATTTATTTGACCATGATTCCATGAACTTGGCAGCAAGGCTGTGACCTCAGAGATACCAGCCTCTCATGAGGATGCATGAAATGGAATGAAGAATGGGATCTGGAATGCATGGAATGGAATGATTACCACTCCTCATTTCGTTCCATGCATTACAATGAGGCTGCACTCCCATTTCGACCTCCACCGGCCTCCACTGATGCATTCCCTCATCTTTAGAGAAGTGTTCTGCTCTCAGGGAGAGGGAGATTCAGATTGCTCTGTGGTGTAATACAGGACAATGTAGAAGTCACCCACTCCTCTCCATCCACATGGTTTTGTCTGGCTGGATGTTTCTACCCTATACTGCATCATCCACCTGGCCTGCCATTCCTGCATTCAGCAATTACACTGATCCCACAGCTGCCAGGCGGAGGAGGATAGAGTTAGCTTCTCCTCCTCCTTTCTTCATCCCCCCTCTACTCCTCTCCTCCTCCTCTGCTCCCCCTCTTCTTCTCCCTGAAAGAATCAAGGTTATTTCAGCAGAACAGAACAGATTATACAGGGATAGGAGAAAAGAGAAGAAAGCATATTTTTCGAGAAACTCCAGGAGGATGAGAGGATATGAATGTTTGGTCTTCTGTCTGTGGTTTGGTTTAGCCTCAGGGCAGAATCCAGAGCGTGGATTCTCTAAAAGAGGAATGATCTTATCTGTAGTATCTGTTTCTATCCAACTCAGAGTGGTCAGAGAGGCGGGGCTTTGCGTGATGGGAGCGATAAGATAAGATGCGATGTGTTTCCTTATTTAATTTGATTTAGATATACTCAAATGAAATAAGACTGGTTGATATAGTATAACATTCATTTTTTATTTATTTTTTATTTTTTTAAATTTCCATACATGAATATGATGCACAAGATATGATGCGTAGAAAGCAATCTACTGCACCAGCCTCATTCAATTAGAATAATGAAATAATCGTTTTAATCAAATCCGATTAAAGATACTGGTAGATGCTCTATGTATGTAGAGCTGATATCCTTTTAAAGTTGTTGGTCCTGACATGACTGTGTGTCCAGTTATGGGTACCGGGGACGGGACTGTCGCTCCAACCTGTACCTGCTGCCTACGGGGGAGACGGTGTACTTCATAGCCTCCGTGGTGGTCCTGTACAACGTGGACGAGCAGCTCCAGAGGCACTACACCGGACACACAGACGACATCAAGTGGTAAGAGACATAGAGAAGGGGTAACCTCGGGACTGGATAAACACTGTGTTACTGTAAGAGATATAGAGAGGGGCTAACGTTGGGACTGGATAAACACTGTGTTACTGTAAGAGATATAGAGAGGGGGTAACGTTGGGACTGGATAAACACTGTGTTACTGTAAGAGACATAGAGAAGGGGTAACGTCGGGACTGGATAAACACTGTTACTGTAAGAGACATAGAAATGGTAACCTCGGAGACTGTGGAACTGAGAGACACAGAGAGGGGGTCTGAATAAACACTTTTAAGTGACATGGGCAGAAGGAATACGTCATGTGCTTTATCCCTGCATCATTTCCATTGTTACTCTTTACGCTTTTCACATTACAATATACAGTATACAATGGGGTGCAAACATTTGGGCACCCCCAAAAATGTTTTAAATGTCTGTTACCATTAATCTCCAAGTGATTTACTTGTTACTCAGGCTTCAATGAGTCAGGTGAATATAATTCCAGGGTTGTACTATATATTCTGTAACTCCATGCCTTCTAAAGTATCCGACTCTAAACAACTGTCCAAGGATGTCAGAATCAAGATACACAAGATTATACAAGATTCACTTCCACCATCAAGGAGAAGGCTACAAAAAAAACTACCAATTTCCACTGTCAGAAACATCATCAGAAAATGGAAAATAAATGGAACAATTGAAGTCAAGGCAAGATCTGGAAGATCAAGAAATGTTTCAGATAGAATGGCCTGAGATCTGGTGAGAAATGCTCAGATGAAACCACACATCATTGCAAAAGAGCTGCAAAAAAGAGTAGCAGGCACCAGTCTAGTTGTTCACAAGACAACAATACAGCGTACCTTAAACAACAAAGACCTACATGGCAGAGTTGCCAGAAAGAAGCCTTTCCTACGACCTCAACACAAAATTAAGCGTCTTAAGTATGCAAAAGAAAACCTTGAGAAACCTGAAGCCTATTGGAACAATGTGCTTTGGACTGACAAAACCAAAATGAATCTTTTTGACCACAACCAAAGAAGGTATGTTTGGAGAAAAAAGGGTGAAGCATTTGTAGAGAATAATACATTGCCAACTGTTAAGCATGGAGGTGGATCCATTATGCTTTGGCGTCGTGTAACAGCTGGGGGCACAGGCAATATTATGCGGGTGGGGAAAAAAATGGATTCCACCAAATATCACAACATTCTAGGGGCTAATGTTCGAAGGTCAGTCCAGAAATTGAAGTTAAAGAGAGGTTGGGTATTCCAGCAAGACAATCACCCGAAGCTTACCTCAAAATCAACCATGAAGTACCCCCAGGAAAGACGGATGAAGGTTTTGGAATGGCCATCACAGTCCCCAGACTTCTGTGGAGAGATCTCAAACATGCCGTGCATGCAAGAAGGCCGAAGAATATTTCTGAGCTAGAGGTGTTCTGCCAGGAAAAATTCCAAAAACAAGAATTGAAAGACACAGCTGACTACAGAAAGTGTTTATAGTTGCCTTTTTCCTTGTTTTATTATTTTGAAACAGTAAGAAGTTAAAAATACAAATGAATCTTGCTTTAAAATGTGATGAAATGTGTCATGTTTAACTGTGTACCTAGAGGTTAGGTTTGCTTCTTTTCACTTAGATTTAACTAGGGGTGGCCACATCTTTGCACCCCACTGTATAGCCGTTCATTGAGGTTGACAGGAGCCTATGATTCATACATTCAGAGAGAATTGCACTACAATTTTCAGTTGGAGGAGCCACACCCAGACTATCCATTATTATTTTCCCTCCTGAGAGGTGGGATCATCATCATCATCATCATTAGATTCACAGACATCATGTTTGAGAAGTATACTGAGGTCTGCTGTTGTATTCTAGACAGCAGAGGGGGAATCGCATCACAATGTCCAGTTGGAAACACCATAACAATGTTGAAAAGACCTCTTTGTTAGCTGGCTTGTTAACTCCCACATCAATGCACATATTCGTTTCACAATGACTGTTATTATACTACATTTCATAGCTAGTGGAAGTTACAATTTCAGAGAGGCTGGTGGTGGTATGAATCGGAGGGGCGGGCTTATTGAATGGAATGATGAATGGTATCAAAGGCACGTGTTTGATACCATTCCTGATGAGCCTGTCTTCCAATTCCTATCTCCACCTGCCTCCTCCTGACTGATGTCAGTGCATATCTACCCCCTATCCTCCTCCTGTTCAGTATTCTGGTCTGGCGCAGGTAAATCACCCTGGTAATGAAGAAGATGAAGGTAAACAGCTGTCTGCTGCTGCTGCTCTGTACTACATGAGGATGATGATGATGATGATGATGATGATGATGTTGGACAGGTCATTACCGCCCTACGGACAGGGGTACTCAGGGGAGATAATGAGTGGCAGAGTAACCAGACCTGAGTTTGCCCTGCTGGGATCAACACGATAATGAACAGATATTAGTGAGATAGTTGGATGAGTCTTAGAATAGACTAGAGGTAGAAATCTGCTAAATTCATGCTACGGTTGTTGGTTCAATTCCCGCTTGGGCCATACACGAACAACGAATGTATGTACTCACTGTACCGCAGGGGAGGTGGGGGAAGGCAGACAGCGGAGGACGGGCTCATTGTAGGATGCCACTCCTCATTCCGTTCCATGCATTATAATGAGCCCAGCCTCCGATTTCTACCTTCACCAGCCTCCCCTGATGTACTCCATGTAAGTCACTTTGGATAAAAAAGCGTCTGCTAAATGGGCATTTTCACTATGATACCGTACCATAATTGCTAGCCACATTTCTACACCACGCTCAGATATAAAACATTCTCGTTGATCCTCGTCGAGGCCGCTCCCCTCTCTCAGCGGGCGCACGTCGTTAATTCTAATGTCCTCTCAGATGTTCAAAGTCTTGCTAACTGTCTGTTCCTCGTTCTGCCTCTTCCAGTCTGGCCATCCATCCGGATAAGATAACCATAGCAACAGGACAGGTGGCCGGCACCTCCTCTGACGGCAAAGTAAGGGACCCTTCCGTTCTCATACTACGGCCCGCCTCAGTTCATGTGTTTAATGATTAGAAACAAGAACAGAAATAATGAGAAAATGTAATTCGACGGTCCCCTGTGTTTTACACACACACACACACACACACACAATCACACACGCGCACACACACACACACACACAGACACACCTACACACACACACACACACACACACAGACACACCTACACACACACACACACACACGCACACACACACACACACACACACACACAGACACACACACACACACACACACACAGACACACCTACACACACACACACACATACACACACACTCACGCAGACATACACGCGCACACACACACACACACACACACACACACACACACAGACACACCTACACACACACACACACACACAGACACACCTACACACACACACACTCACTCACAGGGATCATCCTGCTAATGATGTATCTGTCCTGGCAGCAGTTGGCTCCTCATGTGCGTGTGTGGGACTCTGTCAGCCTGAACACCCTCCATGTCCTGGGTACAGGCTTCTTCGACCGCGCCCTGGTCTGCCTGGCATTCTCCAAGTCGGTAAGTACTGTAGTGGGCCTAGCTCCCTGCAAACACTACCAATCAATCGCTCTTTATCCACTTTAAATATCCCAGAGGGAGATTTGGTTTGCATAGCGATTGAGTCAATCAAATACACACTAATCCACATTCATGAAGACTGTTTGCTGCAGGGCTTTTCCCTGCTCAGACAAAAGGTTAAGAAAACCTTAGAGACCATGGGAAATCAGGGCTGACTGATTGATTTCATTGTGTGTGTGTGTGTGTGTGTGTGTGTGTGTGTGCGTGTACGTGCTATGTGTGTGTGTGTGTGTGTGTGTGTGTGTGTGTGTGTGTGTGTGTACGTGCGTGCGTGTGTGTGTGCTATGTGTGTGTGTCTGTACAGAACGGAGGCAACACGCTGTGTGTCGTGGATGACTCCAACGACCATGTCCTCTCTGTGTGGGACTGGCAGAGAGAGGAGAGACTGGCGGATGTCAAGGTGAGTCAAGACCGTGGTTAAAACATGTTCCTTACACAGACAAAGACACAAGGTGGTTTAACTTGTGAAATTCATTTTCATTTTTGGCATTTAGCTGGCATTTAGCAATCAATACATTTGACTAAGCAAGTGAATCATCAATCCACCTGTCGTAGCAGGAAGAGTAATCTAGCTCAGGTCCTGGGCCATTGGCAGTCCCCGTGATAGAAAGAAAAACTGACACTGGAGAAACAGAGAAACAGTGCAGGGGGGGCAGTAGAAGTCTTGGGTGACACAGTAAAGGGGAACAGCGGGTGTCTCGGGAGACGCAGTGCTGGGGGTAGTAGATGTCTCAGGAGGAGCAGTTACGGTGTAACCTGAAGAGATGGGTCTTCAGTTTCCTACTGAAGATGGGTAGTGACTCTGCAGTTCTGACAGCCGTGGGAAGCTCATTCCACCAGCGGGGAGCCAGTGTAGTAGAAATGTAGAAATGACGGCGACAGTAAGTTCCAGTATCCACACTAGCCTTGCATTGGGACTGCATGGCCAACATGACTTCATTCTTAGTGGTACGATATGTGGATATTGGAACACAACCACTGACTGTCTCTGTGTTATTGGTATTGGTAGTCTTTTTTCTGTTCAGTGTGTCTTTGTAATCCTGTGAGGTTGTGTGGGAACGTGACTGGACAAGAACATCAAATATTCCTTCATTCATATTCTTCCATTCATATTCTTTCATTCATATTCATCCATTCATATTGCAAAATTCCCGTAAGTTTGGGAAACTTTCCGCTAATATCCATATTCCATATGGAAAATTACGGGAATTCTTCAAACCCTATTCCTGACACTATACTCTAGCCTCGTACATACAGACTGTCATGTGGACTAACGCCTGTCTCTGTATGTCCTGTGCCAGTGCTCCAACGAGTCAGTGTTTGCAGCAGACTTCCACCCCACCGACACCAACATCATCGTCACCTGTGGGAAGTCTCACCTCTACTTCTGGACCGTAGAGAGAGGGACCCTGGTGAAGAAACAAGGCCTGTTCGAGGTATGACGCGAGATTTCTCATCATGTGCTGTGCTGTCGTCAGGGGAGGCTGGTGGAGGTAGACATCAGAGGACGGGGGGGGGGGGGGGGGGGCGTTGGTAATGCGTGGAATGGAATGAAGAAGGAAGTTTGACACCATTCCTCGTTCCGATACCATTCTTTATTCCATGCCATGCATTACAATGAGCCCTGTCGTCCGATTTCTACCTCCACCAGTCTCCCCTGATCGTACACTCAGATTCTCATCTTCACTGTACTTGAGTATAGAGAAAAAGTGACATTATTATTGGACAGACGGTGTCGCCTCAGTTCCCTAGATTATCGATGTCATGTTACGTGGAAATCAGTTCAGATTTATAATAACTGTAAGATGTTGTATTTTTCGATCTATTTGCATGCGTCTGTTTCTGTGTGTTTGCTGACTGTCATGCTGTTTCTGTGTCTGCCCTGAGGTAATAAAGTGATATTTATGTCTCTTGCAGAAACAAGAGAAGCCCAAGTTTGTGTTGTGTGCGACTTTTTCAGAAAATGGAGACATCATAACAGGAGACTCCAGTGGCAACATACTGGTGTGGGGAAAAGGTACAGCAACATGGCCACTCAGTGCAATGACATCACAACAACACGTTACAGCTGAGGAGTGTGTAACCTTTGTAAACACATTCCAGTGCGGGAACAAGGAAAGCATTTCATCTAAGGAATTGGGAGCTGTAATGCTTTGTACACATACTTCAAATATCACTCAAAGCAAAAGCAAAGGGAAGCAAAACAAACAAGATGTGGAGTATTCTATTGCAGTCTTCTCCCTTATATTCAGCGTAGTGTTATTGTAAAGGCTGTACGATGCTGAGGTAGTGAATGGTTTTAGCGCTTTGAGGCGTTTCATTCTGAGAGTGTTGTCATGAGTTTGGGGGTCAAGGCAGGGTCAAGCCCAGAATAGAACAGTCATGTCTTGTGAGAGACACTCCTTCTGACCATGGGACGAAATAACACATATCTTCTTTTCCTTCTCTTTCTCTTTCTCACTCTCTCTCTCTCTCTCTCTCTCTCTCTCTCTCTCTCTCTCTCTCTCTCTCTCTCTCTCTCTCTCTCTCACAGGCACTAACCGTATTAGCCACGCCATTCAGGGTGCACACGAGGGCAGCATCTTTGCACTGTGTATGTTGAGGAATGGCACACTGGTGTCAGGCGGAAAAGACCGGAGACTCATCTCCTGGGATGGGAGCTACCACCAGATCCAAACTGTGGAGGTGAGACACAACCAATCACTCAACCCAAACCCAATCAATGAGTTTATCTCTATAGTGAAAAAGAAAAGAAAAAACACTGTTCCAACATGCTGAACAGTGACCTGAGCCTAGCCCCCTAAGAGCGAGCAGAGGCCGCACAGTTCCATGGAAACAACTCGCTGTTGAAGAACCCTTCAAGCGAGGAGGAACCAGCCTCCCATTGTGTAGCAAAGACCATATCTGTACCAGGCTACATTCTAAACCCCAGTTTTACATGGTATTATCCATTGCCAGAACGAGACATGAATAAGAAGCTCATAATTGATGTGGCTGTAGGCCCTAACCTCATTATCCAATAGAGACTACATTATAACCATCTAATGTAGTAATGCCATGCTTAAGCGCCCCTGCAGCTCAGGCAAGGTCTAGGCCATAACATGAATTAATGAATAGGTGCATCTAGCACAGACACATTCTGCATACTGAGCACTGGATGCATCATTATTGCCAAAGACCAGAGCAAGCTTGTTAAGAGCGGTTTTTGGTTTATGTATTTCAATGGTCATGTTGATTCTGTATCTTATTTATAAATTGTACAATCCCCCGGATGACAGGATCCTTTATTGAGGTCTTATGCCTGATACCTCTACCTCAGTAGAGGACGCGTGTGCGTCATTTCGGCGGCCATGGTTAACAGGTTAGAGTAGCCACACAGTGTGAGATAGAGGTATCTGCAGAGGTAGAGGTATCTGCAGAGGTAGAGGTATCTGCTGAGGTAGAGGTATCTGCAGAGGTAGAGGTATCCAGCGTGGACCAGGGGCGTTAAACTCCAACCGACAAGACAAAGTACACAATCCTCATAATGATACAGTATTCCCCTCCACCTTCCTCAGGTCCCAGAGCTGTTTGGCCCTGTACGCACCATAGCCGAGGGCAGAGGAGAGAGTGTGCTCATCGGGACCACTAGGAACTATGTCCTACAGGGCAGTTTATATGGAGACTTCACCCCGATCACACAGGTTGGTAACAGATCTGTATCAACGGATTGAGGAATGGTATCAACCCGTTTGCGTTGCATGAGTATGTCCTCCGATTTCGACCTCCTATACAGTATATGACGACATTTGCGGTGATTATACTGTAATACAGTATAATCACCGCAAATGTCGTATAGTATACAGTATGTCAAGTTTAGAGTGCAGAACTGATGACGGACTAAAGTTGGCACAGATGGACTAATGAAGTATTACTCCTCTCCTCCCCTCTCCTCTCCTCTCCTCCCCTCCCCTCTCCTCTCCTCTCCTCTCCTCTCCTCTCCTCTCCTCTCCTCCCCTCTTCTCCTCTCCTCCCCCCCTCTCCTCTCCCCCCCGCCTCTCCTCCCCTCCCCTCCCCTCCTCTCCCCTCCCCTCCCCTCCTCTCCCCTCCCCTCCTCTCTCCTCCCCCCCTTCCTCTCCTCTCCTCTCTTCTCCTCTCCTCTCCTCTCCTCTCACCCCCCCCTCTCTCTCTCTTCTCCTCCTCCAGGGACATACAGATGAGTTGTGGGGTCTAGCGGTCCATCCCTGCAGGTCTCAGTTCCTCACCTGTGGCCACGACAAACAGATCAGCCTCTGGGACTCTTCCTCACACCAGCCTGTCTGGACCAAAACTATGGAGGTAGGGACACAGCGCCATCTGGTGGACGACTATGAACATCACACACTGATTCTTATAATGACTCTTGCCAGGGGAGAGGATGAGTCCAGGCCTCGGGAGGCTGCTGTCCTGCTGGGTTTAGTGTCTCTCTCATTGGGAGTTAATGACTCAGAGAGGGAACACACCTGGCTCCTTAAGTCTCAATTAGTCACTGATTGGTGGGAATAAATGAAATCCAGCAGGACAGCAGCTGTTGGAGCATCTGATTGAATTACTCTGCTGCCACAAGCCGTTAATTATCAATCTTCTCTGAAAGCTTCTGTATTTTTGTGGATTATAATAGTTTTTTTTCTTCAGATGGTGGTTATCAATGTGAAGTGAAATGTAATAGAGTCAGGGAAGGCTGATGATGGTAGAAATTGGAGGCCAGGCTCATTGTAACGCATGCAGAATGAGGAATGGTAGCATGGTTAGGGTGCAGTATGGAGACTTATCTTGTTTCATTTCTGGTCAGGATGCTGCCCAATCCACTGGCTTCCATCCCTCTGGCTCAGTGGTTGCTATAGGAACGCAGACCGGCAGGTAAGGAGGAAGTACTTGAGGAAGAATCTCATTAATTAACGTCAATCATAAAAGCCACAGAGATCAGATTTGATATAAAAATGCAATTATTGAAATGTCAGTTGAAGGGTGTGTTGCTTGTGAGGAGAATATTTTATATTTTATATTCCAGAGGGTCAATTTTCTGCACAGCAGATACAGTCAGCCCAAATACAATATTTACAATATTGCAATAGTTACAATATTTAGACATATAATAACATAATATGACAACAATATCTTGTATCCTACAGGTGGCTTGTCTTGGACACTGAGACTAAGGATCTGGTCACAGTCCACACTGATGGAAACGAACAACTGTCTGTTATGAGCTTTGCTCCAGGTAAGACATCTGACCATGTACATATATAATCCAGTACATCATTGGTTCTGACCAAATCGTTTTAGTTTTGAATAGGACAGCTTTATGGACAAGCACAGTAGCCTGGTCTAGATCTGTGTACTAGCCTACACTGTGTACTGGGGCAGCAGGAGGTAGAGCCGCCGTCTAATGATCGCAAGGTTGGCAGATCGGTGGTTCGAGCCCCGGCTGGCCACATGTCGAAGTGTCCTTGGGCAAGACACTGAACCCCAAATTGCTCCCAGTGAGTGGGCTGGCGCCTTGCATGGTAGCTTGCCGCCATTGGTGTGTGAATGTGTGTGTGAATGGGTGAATGAGAGGCCGTTGTAAAGTGCTTTGGATAAAGGTGCTATATAAGTGCAGTCCATTTACTCCCCTGTTAATGTCAAGACAACCATAGTCAAGTTTAGTTGGCTACTAAAGAACATTTCAATCTCTGGAGTGAAAGAGACACATCAACAATGTTTAGCTGGATACAATAAATGTGAAGTCAAAAAGTTGAAAAGTTTCCCTTTAACATTGACTGAACAAGAACAACATTTTGACATGTGATGCTTTAATGGCACACTGTGCATTCTGACCTCTCTAATGTCCTGTCACACACTCCAGATGGCAACTTCCTGGCGATCGGTTCCCACGACAACTACATCTACATCTACGCCGTGTCTGAGTGTAGCCGGAAGTACAGTAGAGTGGGAAAGTGCTCGGTGAGTGGATTTATTTATAGTAGCACAGACACAGATACATGCACACACACACACTCTCTCCCTTATCATCTCCGCAGCATGAGTTGAGATATAAAACAAGCCCATACTCAGCATAATGCATCATCAGAGCACTCTGAAAGCAACTGTCATACTGTACAGCCGCATTGCGACTGAGGCTGGAATTCAATCAAACACGCATTCTGGTATCGACAGGATATAGCAGCTTCTTTATGTGCATGTCCGGTAGTGTGTAAACAAAGACGCTGCATTAACAACGTTGCTCTCTCTCTTTCTGTCTGTCTGTCTTTTTCCATCCCCCCCTTCTGACTGTCTGTCTCCCCCCCCCCCACCCCCTCTCTCTCTCAGGGTCATTCCAGTTTCATAACTCATCTAGACTGGTCTGTGGACTCTCAGTATCTGATGTCTAACTCAGGAGACTACGAGATACTGTACTGTAAGTGTGCTGCAGCAGACCGCTGGCCAGCCCTTGCTGTGTGTCACATGGACTATAACTCACTATGACCAGAGGTCATTCATTGAGATTTACGGTGACACCTCGATTTCGGAGCTCGTTTGAAACAGAGATATAAATCTCAATGTGACTCCTCTGGTTAAATCGCAAACAAAACATCCTCTATTCTTTAACAGTATTATGTAGGCTAATCTGTCCACGATGGACAGTATGTCAGTATGTATGTCTGCTGCAGTGGAGGCTGGTGGAGGCAGAAGTCGGAGGACGGGCTCATTGGAATACACGGGGTGGAATGAGGAATGATATGAAACACGTCCGTTCCTCATTCCATCCCCCGTGCTTTACAATGAGCCCGTCCTCCGACTTCTACCTCCACCAGCCTCCCCTGGTTTGCTGTGTGAGTCTGTCCTGTGATTGATGTCTATGTCCCCCCCCAGGGATCCCGTCGGTGTGTAAGCAGGTGGTGAGTGTGGAGACCACCAGAGACATCGACTGGGCCTCCTCCACCTGCCCTCTGGGCTTCACCGTGTTTGGTAGGCATACCCTCCTGTGTTTGGTAGGCATACCCTCCTGTGTTTGGTAGGCATACCCTCCTGTGTTTGGTAGGCATACCCTCCTGTGTTTGGTAGGGATACCCTCCAGGCAGCAACAGGACAAACTGTCTGCTGGACATTTATGACCACTAATAGTTTATAGTCCCACACACACTCTCTATCTCTCTCTCTCTCTCTCTCTCTCTCTCTCTCTCTCTCTCTCTCTCTCTCTCTCTCAAACACACACACACACACACACACACACACACACACACACACACTCTTGTTAATAGACGCACTAAGAAGGCATGGATGCATAAGCAAGTGTGGTTGAATTTGGTTTCTTCTTAGTTTAATATTGAAGCACAAGGAGATAAGAAGGATCAATAGCTTTAAGCCTTTATTATGATTACAATGAGGTCATCAGGTCCATAGCAGTTGCAAATGCTATAGATATATCAAAATGGTGATGATCTGAACATCTCTGACAAAACAGTGGTTAGGGATAGGGGCATCTAGGGGCGGCTCTGTTGCAGGAGGTAGAGCTGGCGTCTAATGATCGCACGGTCGGCAGATCGGCGGTTTCGAAACCCGGCTGGCCACATGTCGAGGTGTCCTTGGGCAAGGCACTGAACCCCAAATTGTCCCCAATGAGCGGACCGGCGCCTTGCATGGTAGCTTGTCCCCATTGGTGTGTGAATGTGTGTGTGTGAATGGGTGAATGAGAGGCCATTGTAAAACACTTTGGAATAAGGCGCTATGTAAGTCAAAACCAAAACCAAACAGTGGGTTTTATGCCCCATAGACCCCCTCCCCCTCGGTCACACTGACCTTGGCACAAAGAGTGATGACTGGAACAGAGTATTAGGAAACTGCACCACAGAAAGTGGGAATGTACATAAACAACCCCTCACACACATATTTCCAAGAATTTAACAGTTCTGGCAAAAACAGATTCCCATTGGCATTCCCATTGTTCATAATCAGAGGCTGATTAACCCTTAGTAGACACTTTTTTCCCCACCACACATGTACTGTAGGAGAGTGTAGGGTTAGGGTTAGGGGCTGTAATATCAGTATAACCAGTCCTCTAACATGACTTGTGTTCCCCAGGGTTATGGCCAGACGGTTCAGACGGGACGGACATCAACGCTGTCTGCAGGTCCAGTGACACCAGACTACTGGTCACAGGAGACGACTTTGGAAAAGTCCACCTCTTCGCATACCCCTGCTCACAATTCCGGGTAAAAACAGAACTCTAACAGGGTCGAATTCCCAGACCAGATAGCCATCTACACAACGGAGAGAATCTGTGTTGTGAAAACATCTCAATGTAATTTCTCTTCCCGCCTCTCTCTCCCCTCAGGCTCCCAGTCACGTCTACGGCGGCCACAGCAGTCACGTGACCAACGTCCACTTCCTGTTTGACGACAGCTGCCTGGTTTCCACGGGAGGGAAGGACATGAGCGTCATGCAGTGGAGGATAGTGTGAACCGCTCCGCTAGCTAGCTAGCTAGCCAGACAGATACAGATAGGCCTACAGCTTTCTGGAGGACAGAAGACCCGTTGGGTCTCTTTGGATCAGAGGCCTCTCCTTAGGGGGCTTCCCTGCACTCAGATCCACATGTTGGGAAGGCGGGGGTGGGGGTGGGGGTAGGGTTGGGGGAAGAGCGTTGTAACAACAAGGTGGATGTGGCGGGAGAACATGGTGAATACGACAGACAGTAGTACCTTTGTTGTTGTTGTTGTTGTTGTTGTTGTTATTGTTATTGTTGTTGTTGTTGTTGTTTTTTGCGTTATGTTTGACCTGTCCTCCTTTATTTTGTATCTCACAACTCCAGGGGAGGCTGGTGGAGGTAGACATTGGAGGACGGGCTCATTGTAATGCATGAAACGGAATGAGGAATGGTTCCGTTCCATGCGTTATACTGAGCCCGGCCTCTGATATCTACCACCCAGCAGCCTCCACTGCACGACTCAGGAAACCAACAGAACAGTAGAAGCTGCAGCTCTGAGCTCTTCCCGACCCCATATCAGTGATTCCCTCTCCTCTCTCTGGCCCAGGGAAAGACTAAGAGAGATGTTTATTGATGGTATCATGAATTTGAACTAGGCTCCTGTCAAAGGAAGCACATACGAGTATAGTAACATCAACACAGCATGATTGCTTTGTCTTTCATCATGTAGTAGGCATACATGCCAGTAACTACTGCAGGTTTACCCCCCTAACCATTGGTTCATTGCAAATGCCTAATCAGCCAATGGGAAATGCATTGTGTCAGGCTAGAATATTATGGCCCCAGCTCACTGCTGCTATTCTGTGGCTTCCTGAGGTACTGCATGGTTTTTAAGTGATTTCAGTCAGTCATATTGAACTGACTATCCATTTCACCTTTTATTCTAAATAATCAAACTGTCACTTAACTTCAATGAATTGAACACTAAATGAATACTAAATGAAAATGACACAGGAATGAAGGCCTGTTGACAAGGCTTCAATTGGTGAGGCTGTGATGTGCTTCCAAGTGCAGTATCCCCAAATGATTTCCTTAAAATCCTATAATAATAATAATAATAATAATAATAATAATAATAATTACACATCATCTACTGTTAATATTACTACTTGTGTTTTCCCTTTCTTGCGAATCCTTGTATAGTTGCTGAACTGGTTGTGTAAATAAGAGGTTTGTAATGATCAGACCATTGCACTGTAAACTGTTTACTTCATGTGTGTGACCCCCTATTATGTACTGACTGTCTGTCTGTCTGTCTGTCTGTCTGTCTGTCTGTCTGCCACTGGCAAGCACCCTCTCCCAGGCTGAAGGATAGCTAACTTCTCATATGACGTATCTGCAACACTAACTTTGTCTCTGACTCTTCTTCACTAGGCATCATGGGAGGCTGGTGGAGGTAGAAATCGGAGGACAGGCTCATGGTCATGCATGGAACGGAATAAGGAATAGCAATAGCATTTCTCATTCAATTCTCTGCATAATGAGCGAGTCCTCTGGTTTCTGCCTCCACCAGCCTCCCATAGTCTACCCACTCATGAACAAACATGTCACATGAATTTACAGTGTCTTCTCCTCACAGCCAGCCAGAAGTCATATCTCACTCAGTTAGCCTTTCTGTACACTGATATTGTCATTCACACAGGGTTACATAGTCTGATAATAATAAATAATACTAAATAATCAAAAGCATGTCTACAGCAAACTTGGTTTGACCTGCTACAGTATTGCACACCTAATCATATTGACGGGACATGCATATGGAGATTTGTGTGACATCATTGTAACTACAATGAAATAATTTCACTGACCTCCAGTCCTTTTGTAATGTATCATTTTAGAGATGTTGGTTTGGTTAGAGTTGGTTATGGAATGTTAACAAAGTGTAGTACCTTGCAGGGAGGGTTGGTTGACCTCTTAATCGATGATATGAACATATGATGTTGACATTATGATGTGGATCACTATACCATTAAGAGTGTTTGTCAAACGGTTTAAACGCATCCACAACACTTAAACAGTTCCAACATCTGTTTGACAGTAAAACACAATTGCAAATTCCTTCGAAACTGTGTCTGACTATTTTTGTCCTATTTGTCCTAGTGTTTTATGTGTTATTGTTATATATCTGGGTGGATGATGGATGGGGTGAATCATACTCCTGGCAGATCACATTAGGTTTCAAGTACAGGCAGTCTATGCATCCATACTTTTATTATATTATCATACAAACTAAGAGATTAGAGAGGGAGGGAGGGAGAGAGAGACAGATAGAGAGAGAGAGAGAGAGAGAGAGAGAGAGAGAGAGAGAGAGAGAGAGAGAGGGGGGGGGGGGAGAGAGAGAGAGAGAGAGAGAGAGAGAGAGAGAGAGAGAGAGAGAGAGAGAGCCCGTGGTGCATGTGTGCGTGTTCGCCGCTAGTGGGCATCATTGAGTCGATGACATGCACGCCGTTCTTTCTCAAATCTCCGCCTCACCAAAACACCACCATCGGGAGGAAAATATGGCAACAGAGAAGAGGCTGTCAACCGCAATTCACAGTCTTCTCATTGAGACAACCACGACCATCATTTGAACATGGAATTAAGAATACACACATGTAGAGAGAGAGACAACGGAGCGCAAAGAAGCTGTTTCGAGAGAAAGAGAAAACGTTCGGATTCTCGCATTGCATCTCAGCATACTGATTGACATTGCATTGACGTATAGGTTTGACTGATATACACATTAGGACGTTTTGTTGTAATTGCGGTTCTGGGAGCAGATATCGGTCCATTCGGTCCAAATAGAAGAAAAGAAAATGAGGTAAGCATGATAAGCAGCACGCGTTTGGTTCGCCCGCCGCGTCTTTCGCCCAAGCGCGACATGATGCGAGCGGTCATTTCTATCTATGCTGCGCGCTGAATAATAATCATAATAATAATAACCTTTATTTGTATAGCACTTTTCCTGCAAACGTTGCAGCTCAAAGTGCTTTAACATATCCACACAGCATAAACATAATAATAGAACAATAGTATCAATAACACACAATAGCAATAATATGTACGGTAGATGTGGTGCATGTCCAGATGTCATCCAAACCAGTGATGTACTCGAAATACTCAATAGAACGTAATGTGGAATGATGACATGATGCTCATGCTATTATAATATTGGGCCCCAAGGCCTATATGTTGAATAACATCCATTATCTTTGACAGCCTACTGTCATGCACGATAAAGACATCAGTTCGTCTATTCTATATTAAATACTCTCATCGGACTATTCATAACGATGTTTTTTCCCCCTTTCTAAAACCGTTATTGTCATACTGATAAACCTGCATCACCGTGGTCATTAGTTTGATTTAACGGTCTTCACGATATCGCAATGTTGTCATGGAAACGGGCACACATGACATACCATAATGAGCAGGCCGGCTGTACTGACAGGTTATTGACAGGCCAATACAGAATGTGATTGATGTTTCAACATCTACCACAACATTAGGCATATACAGTTTGATTACATTATTTGAAAACCCTATTGCTTTAATGACCACACATCATCTTGCATTTTTTTTTAAATTGTATGGAGATGATAACAATGAAGCTATAATGGCCCCCAGGTTGTATTCCAGGCAGGTTACAACCCCTGTCTGAAACCCAAGCAGGGTTGCAGTATGGTTTCTCTACCCCTGTGGATCAATTGTATTTTGGGAGCTTGGCTCATGCTGGAATGCAGGAAACACACACTGCCTGAGCTGAGCCCTGAATTCTCCACAATCTCCAGAGAAATATTCAGTCTAGGATTCTATTTGCAAAGCCGTTTGTTTTCTTTATCTGCCTGTAAGTCTCCGGAGTTAGTGCGGTGGATTAGCTCGTGACAGTTCAGACACAGTGTGCTGTCTTTGTTTTTAGATATGAAAGAATGAGAATGTGTACTGTTTCACAGTATTCTTTTTTTGGGTGGGGCTCTATTTGTGGTTGCACATGTGATTTTCGGGATACCAAAGGCGTGTGTGTGTGTGTGTGTGTGTGTGTGTGTGTGTGTGTGTGTGTGTGTGTGTGTGTGCTTGTGGATCGTGTGTGGCATTACTGTGCCATGTTGACATATGTAATTAACCTACCCTCAAGATTAAATGATACCGTTCCAGGCGTTACAATGAGCCCGTCCTCCGATTTCTACCTCCACCAGCCTCCCCTGACTTGTAGTCATGATACACACACGCTACTCTAGTCCTGTTGGGTTGTAAATGGAATATTCTGGATCCACTGTAGCCTATGTTAGTGTCACGGCTATGCCTCTTAAGGTTACAACTCAATAGTAAACACACGTCTGATTTACTCTGTATATGATCCTATTGTAGAAGGATGAGAAACTGCCCGCCTTCCCTCTCTCCCTCCCTCCCTCCATCATCTCCTCCTCCTCTTCTTTGAAGGCATGTTGTCCTGGGTGTCCTGCCAGAGGCAGTTCTTTTAGTCGGGGCCAGAAGGGAAGTCTTAAATCTCTACGAGGACGAGGTGGCAGCCTTTCTACAGCACAGCAGGAAACATCAGGGGGGGGACGGGACGAAGACGACTGATTAAATCAAATTATTTATTCACCCCCAGTGCTCCTGTTCCACCCAGGCACTATAAAACACTTCCCTATGTGAAGGCTCCACTGCCCCATGTCAAGGGCTATTTATAGCATCTTAGCATTAGCCTTTTATCATGCTACGATGACTCTGTGCGCCCCCCGCCCCCTTCCTCCCTCTCTCCCCCTCTCCCCCCCCCCCCCCCCCCGCCCCCTTCCTCCCTCTCTCCCCCTCTCCTCCCCTCCCTCCCCCTCTCCTCCCCTCCCTCCCCCACCAGCCACAGGCTAACTCTGTCGCCGGGGCACGTTGTTGTGTGAGTGACGAGACATCGTCGGCGGGATCCCGTTAATGCGGGCCGATTTCGGAAGCGGTTGCCACGGTGACTCATCCCGGGGTCGGAAAGGTAGAAGGGAAAGAAACGACATTCGGAGAGAGAGATAAACGCTGAGTTGAGGCGGTTTTCCTCCTGCTATTGTTTTTTTTCTTCCTTCCTCCGATCGCCGGGTCTGTACATGATCCAGCCTCTGTCTGGGCCCGGTCATATGGGTCATATCGTAGGCATCATATTCAACAACGTCCTTGGTGGTTTATTGATGGGGGGGGGGAATCTATCGAGAATAGCTTCTTGGGTTCCACTCTGGGTGGAAGCCAGCCATTCTATATCATATGACTACCCACCCACCCACCCACCCGTCCCCACTCCTCCCCCCAACACCCCAGCCCATCCCCCTTATACATTGCCTTCCGAGTGTCAGCTGAAATCATTCTATAATGCATGTCTCTCTGCTCTCCAAAAGAAAATGCTTACTAGAATCCTTCTCTTGCATGCATCGTCAATTTCATGTCAGCCTTACCGATATTCCACAGACAGGAGCCTACCTGCTGGGAGCGTATATCCAAATTCCAACATGTATCCACTCACTGTACTAAGTCGCTTTGGATGAAAGCGTCAGCTAAATGGCGTTTATTTTTTATCCTATATGACAATGGTTTGGTTCCTATCCTGCAGCTTTCTAGCTGTTTATCTAGAAGGCCGCTACACCAGGGGAGGCTGGTGGAGGCAGAAATAGGAGGACGGGGCTCATTGTAACGTCCTCCAATTTCTACTTCCACCAGCCTCCCCTGGTATACGTGGCTCCGTTGAACTAGCGTAACTTAGCGCAGTGTCGTGTAGGGTGTCAGTCCCCTCTCTCTCTGTGTTCAGAACAGTGACACCTAAAGCTCTACAACTCTGTCTTCGACACTTCACGCCAGCAAAGCAGCTTATTGGTCTATGTTTGCACCCAGCCAGCCAGGTGCAGTCTCATTGAGGAAGAACAATTCTCCTGCGTGCCGCAAATAAACGTGGCTAACGCTATGGAAACAAATGAGCTATGCAGTGAGACCACCAGTGAGACCACCTGCCTGTACGACATGTAGAATGCGTTATCATGGGATGCTAAAGAAAGTGTCACTATTGTTAGTTGTAATGTGTGTTGTGTGTAGCGATAGAAAGGGTCATCGTGTGTGTTGTGTGTGTGTGTGCGTGTGGATGTGTGTGTGTGTGTGTGTGTGTGTGTGTGTGTGTGCGTGTGTGTGTGGATGTGTGTGTGTGCGTGCGACCGTGCGTGTGGATGTGTGTGTGTGTGTGTGTGTGTATGTGTGTGTGTGTGCGTGTGTGTATGTGCGTGTTTGTGAGAGTACCTACAAGGGGCAGGGAGAAAGAAAAGCCCACCAATCCTTTGAGTGGATGTGAAAGAGGCAAGGTGACTGGACTGTGGTCACATGTTCTCTCCCCCTCTCTCTCTCTCTCTCTCTCTCTCTCTCTCTCTCTCTCTCTCTCTCTCTCTCTCTCTCTCTCTCTCTCTCTCTCTCTCTCTTCTCTCTCTGCTCTCTCTCTGTCCTCTCTCTCTCTTGCGCTCTATCCTTCTCACTCGCTCACTCGCGCACTTACATGCACACACACTCTCACTTTCTTTCTCGCTCTCACTCACTCAGCCACTCATTCTTTCTCTCTCTTTTCCTTTCCCCCCTCTCTCTTTCTCTGACTGTCTGGGCCCGCTGCCTCCTCATGCCTGGTGCTGTGGTGAGGTGATGGGATTCACGCTGTCCTGAAGCTGTCGTCGGAGGTGTGCAGCAGTGTGCCTTCTCTCCTCTCCTCTCCTCTCCTCTCCTCCCCTCTCCTCTCTCACTAATGCTTCCTCGGCTCTGTAATCCCCCCCTCCGCCCCCCATCTTACGCAAACGGATCGTCATTTTCTTCTTCTTCTTTTTCTTCTTCTTGTACCTCCACAGAAGCCGTCTTCCAAACATGTATTCCTTTGACGACTTCGGGTAAGGCTGCATTTCTCATCCCTTGGCTTCTGCCTCCGTATCCACCTCAGGGTCGTCTGTTTATGTGTTCAGGGATAGGCTTGTCGTGAACGGTCCAGGAAAAGCTCCGGGCTTTTCTACAGACCTTTTGGTCATCTCTGTTCCCAGCTGGGCCTCCGTGCCTCACGGTGAACAAGTACTCTGAAAGCAGCTTTGTTTTCTTTTTCCTTTTGCTTCTGAAAGGTCGAAACGGTCCCAGAGAGCACTCACACTGCACTCCACTGAGACTCTGGACTGCTGTTCTGACCCGAGAGGAATCTCTCTCCATATACACACACTACCCAGGGAAAGGAGATGAGAGAGTGTGTGTGTGTATGCGTGCGCATGCTTGTGGGTGCGTGTGTACGTGCGCATGCATGTAAGTCATGTAC
This sequence comes from Nansenia antarctica, assembly GCF_963989245.1. NCBI lineage: Eukaryota > Metazoa > Chordata > Actinopteri > Argentiniformes > Microstomatidae > Nansenia > Nansenia antarctica. The sequence goes on along the minus strand of NC_137674.1, from coordinate 47,009,433 downwards.
ATGTGTGTGTGTATGTGTATGTCTGTGTACGCACATGCGTGTATGTGCATGTGTGTATGTGTGTGTGTGTGTGCGTGTCAGCCGCTGTGCATTGATCCTGTCTCATGTTGGTTTCCAGGCTGTCCATGCTTAGCAACGGTAATCTCCGACAGGTCAGATCTGAAACTGTACCACGGCCACGAGGCTGCGTGGTCCTCAGGGTAGCACGGCCAGGCAGATTACCCAACAGTCACCACGCAGGACAGGAGAGGCTCTCAGGCACATGTGAATGAGATGAGAGGAGGGTGATGATGTCATGATCACTACAGCAGAGCAACAACCTCGTTAAGCCCTCTGGGACTCCAGCTCGCTGTCACTAAGCATGACGCGTTGTCCCGTAGACGTGGTGTTACAATGTTCTGGCTTGTTAATACTGGAATACAACGAGCCCGTCCTCTGATTTCTCCCTCCGCCAGCCTCCGCTGGTGTAAATGCTCTTAGTCTCAAGTTTAGAAACGACTGGAGGGTTAGTGACTCAGGCGATCCCAGAGGTTTGGAAACATTTTCATTTGACTGAATCCCTTTTTCCCCAGAGGGAACTCATTGTCAGAAACCCCCTCCAACCACTTGCGTTTACAATAATGAGGATTGTAGTAACTGAATTATATAGTGATTATGTTGTAAGCTTGCATACTGTAATAGAATTGTATGCCTGCTGGAATTTGTGAAAAGATCATTCCAAATAGAATGGAACCAGGGACATATCTACAGTACATTCTATGTGTATGGCAGGTGAGGCTTGTGGAGGTAGGAATCGGAGGACGGGCTCATCGTAATGCATGGAACGGAATGAGGAACGTGTCGTGAGAGCCATTCCTCATGGAGACCATTGAGATCTCATTGAGGCCATGCCTCAATCTGTTCCATGCATTACAATGAGCTTGTCCCCCGATTTCTACCTCCACCAGCCTCACCTGCTGTTTGGAGGTCAGCAGCCAGTTTCCTGTCTGTGTTCAGGAGGCATACCAGACCACGACCTTGAAGAGCTCGGCTACAGAAATGATACCTCAGTCTCTCTCTCTCTCTCTCTTCTCCCCTTCTGTCTTCTTTCCTCCCTCTTCGCCCCCCCCCCCCTCCATCTCTTCCCACTCCCCGCTCTCTAACTCTTGCTCTCTCTCTCTCTCTCTAACTCTTGCTCTCTCTCTCTCTAACCCCCTCGTCCCCCCATACCTTGCAGTTGACAGTCGACACTTTGACCTCAGCCAGATCGGTTCTGTTGGCCATAACTCTCCTCTGATGTGATCCCAGGCACGCCCCCCCACACCCCCCACAACCCACCCCACCGTAGAAGGGCGTGTTTCCCTTTAAGGATAAGGATTAGCGATGGATAGAGACCTGGCTGCACAGAGGGAGGGATGGAGGGAGGTGGGGGGAGGGGTGGCTGGAGCTAGCCATGTGTCCCCTATAGGCATTACACTCCTCCTCCTCCTCCTTCTTCTCCACCCCTCTCCCTCTCCATTATTACTACAATCCTTCCGTTTGGACAGAGCTCTCCTGAGATGAACCGTCTCCCAGCGTTTGGTCCAGCGTGCGCCGGGGGGGCTGTGTTCACCAGAGTCAGGGATGTTTAGCCCGGACCTCTGTTCTGTCACCGAGCCGGGCCCAGGGTTCTGCGGCCGGGACCGGGTCGGTGATTGTGATCCAGGGTGACAGAGGGGGCCGGGTGCGGCCCTAAAGCTCTGACCAGTCACAGCCAAGGACTCATTGAACTAATCACAGCCAGGCTTTCTGATAGTGGCGGTCAACCTCCATGGGGATGTTTCAGCTGCGGTGTTGGAGGTTAACGGTCATTAAGACATATGAGGGAGTCCTGCTGTTAACTAATGAACAATAACAATGACAACAGCCCCCCCCCCCCCCAGTAGCCCACAGTCCCACCCCACATGACTCACTTTACATACTGTCTAGTATTTCCTCTCGCAACATGGTTATTCACATGAGAATGAAGCTGTGATGATGTCATGGTTAAGATGCACGAGTTGCACGTGTGTGACTTTGTGTGTGTGTGTGTGCGTGTGTGTATTTCTGGTTGTATTGGACATGCATGCCAGACAGATCAGTCATATCTATCTATACCATGACCGTGTACAGACAGACAGACAGACAGACAGACAGACAGGTACAAGTTCAAAGTAGTCCCGCACACCAACATATTGGCATTGGGGTGTGTGTGTGTGTGTGTGTGTGTGTGTGTGTGTGTGTGTGTGAGTGTATGTGTGTGGGAGTGTGTGTGTGTGGGAGTGTGTGTGTGTGTGTGTGTGTGTGTGAGTGTGTGTGTGTGTGTGTGTGTGTGTGTGTGTGTGTGTGTGTGTGTGAGTGTATGTGTGTGTGAGTGTGTGTGTGTGTGTGTGTGTGTGGGAGTGTGTAGACCCACTTTTGGAGGGAATTGCCCGGACATCGCAAATCAATAGTGGCCCCCTGTGCCGGGTGGCCATGGCAACAGCTGGCTGGGTTGGGGGATTGTTGTTGGGGGATATGAGGTAATCTCCCTAAGGGATGAGTAGCAGGACAACAGCACTCAGAGGTCCTACAGGAGTACCAGCAGCATCAGGACCTACACACACACACACACACACACATGTCTGTGTAATCTGACGCAGGACGTCTAAACCGGCCGGTCAATGACTCCATCCATCCTCCATCTCTTTGTTAAGAGACGGGTGTGTTTGTGTGTGTGTGTGTGTGTGTGTGTGTGTGTGTGTGTGTGTGTGTGTGTGTGTGGACCACTCAGCCAGACAGAGACCCTTCTGTTATCAGATATGTTTTAATATCTCCATGCACGTTGTTGTATTCTGGTAGGATAGTATTCCATCTCCATAAGCCACTGGGGGATTATAATGCTTCTGCTAAGCTTTAATGCCTGAAGCTTTCGACATGGGACCCCTGGCAGCAACAATGCCAGTAATGTGACAGCCCCACTGCTGCCACTGAAGGAGGGAAGGAAGGGGGTTTTCTGAGAGAAGTGATTTGTGTTTTTCTCCTCCATCAACATGGATGTCCATCATCTCCAGGCTGTGAGGTTCTACCTGCCCCAGAGTGTTAGTGACTCTGGCCTCTGCTACAGACACATCCAAGCCAGGTGGGTCATTATCCTAATAATAATAATAATAATAATAATAATAATATTAACAATAACAATAATCATTGATATGAATTGCTTGGATTTACTAGATATAGCCTTTCCAGCTTACAACAGGCATTTAAATTCAGAGTTGTTCATGAAATATGAACACATCATTTACAATACACAGCGTTGAGTACAGTCATTTTACCGGGCCTGGTTGTACTGTGTTGGCTGGGTGGATAAGGGACAGGGTCAGTCTAGAGCGAGTCGGACGCTAACGCTACAGTAGCGTGTGCTAATGCTCAGCAAATACCCGCATTTTTTGAAAGTGGAACGAAATTAATCTGGACTTATCTGTATTAATCTGCCTAGGAAGTTTGAAATGGAAACGTGATAGTTGTTGCTGGTCACATAGGAGGATTGCTACGAGTGCAGTCAGAGGAGGTTTTGCAGAAAAAGCAGTCAAAGAATTCCCTCAGCTACTGTAGCTACTGTAGCTGTTTCAGGGAATGAAATATCAACGTACAGTAGGGCGGAATGACGTACTTGTTCTCTACGCTCCCTCTTCCCTCGGGGTGCCGGTGTGACAGTACGTCTAAAGACACAGCAACACCCAGCCAGGAGGATGATGATGATGAGAATAGATCCGTATGTGTGAACGCTACACTGAACACAACTTTGTGTTCTCATTCAGAATGTTCCATACAGTCTCTGTGAATAGATACTCTGACAGGGCGGGGGGGTGGGGTGTGTTTCATTTACACCAGTTGTGCAGATAGCACAGCTCCAGGCTGTGCGCTCCGCTTTCCGGTCCAGTGCCCTTCCTACTTACGTTCCTCCATGAAAAGATGGATGGAAGGTTTTTGTTACAGCCGTGTACGGAGATGAAGAGCTTTGGGGAAACAGGCAGCTGTGTTCCCTCAGGGGAGGCTGGAGGAGGTCGAAAATTCACTATCCATCGTTCCATAACATGCATTACAATGAGCCCCTGTCCTCTGATTTCTACCTCCATCAGCCCCGACTGGAGTGAAGACATTTAGAGAATGAGGTAAAAATAGACTTGTTTTAATGTTATTGTGGTGTAACAAGAAAGGATGCCTAGTGGGCCGTCACTGAGACGTTGGGGGGTTAGGGTTAGAGTTAGGGTTAAGTTCTGACAGAATTAGGTAGTACAATTCTAAATTGCCTGTGATGCGTCATTTTGTCTTTTTGCTGACTCCAGAATATATAAAGCAAAAATCAACAGTATTATGGTCAAATTGAATGAATGAATTAATGAATGAATGAATGAATGAATGGTCTTTATTGTCATTGATATAGTACAGGTACCAAACAACGAAATTTGGGAGGGGGGGCTCCCCTGGTGTTAGGAAAGAAAAAAAAACTAAAAAACAAGAAGGGAAAGGAGCTGGTTTACATAAATAAAGGCTATGTACACTATCCACTATACTATACTATACAAATAAAACACTGTGCTGTACTCTATGCTATGCTATACCTATTCTAACATTTCCTATTCTCTGCAAACTTATGTACCCTAGGGTTGTCATATTGCACATAGTGTTATTGCACATTCATTTAAAGTGTCGCAGTTTGCAGGCTTGAAATGTACACATTTGTGCCTCAGCACTACACCTGATTTCAATCCAGCAGCTGCCATCAATCCGTCCAGACTGTCCAGGGCCCAGAACCTAGGTCTTTGCTGTGTTCAGGGCCTGAATGGCCCTGGGGTAGAAGCTGAGCTTCAGTCTGTTTGTCCTTGCGAACATGGTCCTGAACCGCCTGTTCGAGGGCAGCCGAGCAAAGTGTTCGTACCCAGGGTGGGATGGGTCTCTGGAGATCTTGGAGGCCTTCCTGAGGCAGCGTGTGTTGTACAGCTCTAGGACCCCAATTGAAATAAGCCAGTGGCTTTCTTGGGTTTTTATCCTTTTAGTTTGACCTTGTATGTAATATGTACTTTCATGTACCTACTTCTGCAAACCTTCTAATAAAGTTTTCAATCAATCAATCAATCAATCAACTCTTCCAGAGAGGGGAGGGGGGCGCCGGTGATCTTCTGGGCCGTTCTCACGACTCTCTGTAGCGCATTCCTCTCTGCGGCTGTGCAGCTGGAGAACCAGTTGCAGATGCAGTACGTGAGGATGCTCTCCACTGCGCAGCGGTAGAAGGCCACCAGCATCTCCTTTCCGATGTGGTCTTTCCTGAGGACTCTCAGGAAGAAGAGCCGCTGTTGTGCCTTCTTGATGATGGCTGCTGTGTTGTTCTTCCAGGACAGGTCATCCTGTATGTGCACCCCCAGGAATCGGAGCTTTGTATTGATCTCAGCTTAAGTATGTTGGTTAAGTGTATGTTTAAGTCATAGGGTCAGTCATGCCAGATGCAAATGTTTTTTTTGAACTTATGCTTTTGAACACGTCCTAAAATGGAAGTTTGTTTACAAGCCATGTATCACTAACCCAGTAGCCTGAAACAGGACGGCAGACGATACAGTGAATCCAATTCACAAATTCTAAGTATTTAGTGATCCTAAAACTGTTGTTTGTTATATTGAGTGGGCCCTTCAACACTTAAAACGTAACTTAAAACTTAAAATAAAGAAAAAAAGAAAAAAAAAGAAGCTTTTTGGTCATTTGCGCAACTTGAGAGTTGCCGGCATGCAGACCTTTTCACCAGACCATGTCACATATCTGCCAAGGACCGAATGCAATGGAGAGAGCTCATTGAAGCCTTGTGTCTATAGGGGATGGAGAGGAGTAAGTAAGTAAGTATGTCACATATCTGACCCATATGGTGCAGGCCAGCCCTAGGAAGCAGCTGTACGTGATGTCAGTAGGACTTAGTATGATCTGGTGTGTGTACTGTATGTGAAATGATATCATGCAGGACAACAGCCAGCAGCAGTATCTCCAGCAGGCTCTTAAAAGCCAACGCTGTTTGGCCCTCCTCAACATGTTGACAGTCATTGTCACGGAAACAATGAGTTCTCTGGCGGCAGATCTTTTTGGCTACAGTTGTGTGTGTGTGTGTGTATGTGTGTGTGTGTGTGTGTGTGAGTGCAAGCAGGAAAACATTAAGTTAAGAATATAAGCACTTTAATGATGCAGGAGCATCAGAACATTCGGGCCCATGACTGTGCTCTCTCTTCTCTCTGGCTTAATTGGAGTTCATTCAACATGCAGTATCAGAGACTCCTAGGGAGTCTAGACTCCTATGTCGTTAGTCATCTGTGTTATTTATGGATTTATTGTACCTGATATGACAGCGACTCAGATGCGTTTTATCCATGAATGACGGAGGTGCTGCTCTAGTGGGCCTGTGTGTTCACAGGACGATATCAGTTTCCTCACACTGTCTGTTGGCCTGGTCTGAGGGTCTTCCACCTAAAGCATATTTTACTACTAAAACTACACATTTTGGACTAGAACTCCCTTTCCAAGTTCACAAACCTTCTCCAAGTCTACACTACATCTAGCTGTCTCAATCTAATTCCAAGTGTCAGTGATTTACGCCCCCCCCCCCTAACTTTTATTTATCAGAGTAAGTTAAGTTAAGTAAGTTATCTAAAGTAATCAAGTTGGCTGGTACATTTTGGGCCCTGCAGGACCCCCCTTCCAATCAGACTTTCTCAGTAGATTAGAGACTTGTGAGGGAGGTAAACCCTGGTTCATTTAGACTTAAAGCTGCAGCCAGAGAGGTAATGATCTGATCTCCCTAGAAGTCCTCTGTAATCTGACTGCTGAGGCCCTCTGTGCCAGCTGGAGTCTCACACACACACACGCACACGCACGCACTCACCCACACGCACATGCACATGCACATGCACGTACACACACGCGCACACACGCACGCACACACGCACATGCACGCACACACACGCACGAACACACACACACGCACACGCGCACACACACATACACACGCATGTACGCACACACACGCATGTACGCACACACACACACATACACACACACACACACACACACACACACACATGCGCACACGCACGCACACACACACACACACACATGCGCACACACATACACACGCATGTACGCACACACACACACACATACGCATGTACACACACACACACACATACCGTACACACATACACACACATGCGCGCATGCACGCACGCACAAACACACACACACATACACACACACGCACACACACACACACATGCACGCGCACACACACACCCTCCCTAAAAATCACCACCATGAGAGAAGTAGTGGAGTGCAGGCTATAATCCACTGGCTTCCTTCCATGACCCTCTGCTCTCTAATAACAGGGCAGACTCTCTCTCCCTCCCCAAGCCAGCGGTTCTGTTCTGCCTAATCTGGGCCTCGGTTAAAAATAACCCCAGCTGGTGTTTTGGATCTGTGTGTATGTGAACCGACACATGTTCCAAATGTGAAGCGCACTTTACATTTACATTTACATTTTTGGCATTTAGCAGACGCCTTATTCCAAAGCGACTTGCAATCAATACATTTGAATACTAAGCATGTGAATCAGCAGTCCACCATTCGTTGCAGGAAGAGTACTCTAGCTCGGGCCCGGGGCCACTGATAGAAGGAAAAACCTTCTCCCTATTATCGCCTTCTACTAAACATTTTTTATTTTTTTTATTTTTTATTACTGGAGAAACTGAGAAACAGTACAAGGGGGGCAATAGAAGTTCTTAGGGACACAGTAGAGGGGAAAGCGGGTGTCTTTAGGAGACGTAGTGGTGAGGGTCAGAAGATGTCTCAGGAGGAGCAGTTAAGATGTAACCTGAAGAGATGGGTCTTCAGTCTACGACGGAAGATGGGTAGTGACTCTGCCGTTCTGACAGCCGTGGGGAGCTCATTCCACCAGCGGGGAGCCAGTGTTGTGAAGAGACGTGATCGGGCAGCCCGACTGCTGTGTAGAGGAGGTGGGGCCAGTCGGCCAGCCGAGGTGGAGGAGCAGAGTGAGCGGGCAGGGGTTTGGGGGGTTACCATTTCCTTCAGGTAGGCAGGGGCTGTCCCTTTAGCTGACTGGTATGCAAGCACCAGGGTCTTGAATCTGATGCGAGCTGCTATCGGGAGCCAGTGCAGGGTGCGAAGGAGAGGGGTGACATGCGAGTATTTGGGGAGGTTGAATACCAGCCGGGCAGCAGCATTCTGGATGAGCTGCAGAGGTCTAATGGCACTTAGTTCCTCCAACGCCATTGCGACATATGGAAGTTGAGTGACAGGCCTGTATGTCTTAGCCATCCTCCCTCTAGAGTCTAGATGAAGTCTAGTCTAGTTTTAACACTTGTAATAACATTGTCATAAAGGTATTTCATGGTATCTCATTAACATGGGAAGGTTGATGGATTAAGCTGAAAGTGTCCTATATGCACCAGCGTCACCATGGAGACGTCCGTATAGATGGCGCCCTTGACCTTTAACCTGTGGCAGAGTGACGTCGGAGCAGGACAGAGCCAGTCAGCTGAGATGAGACGGCCCCGTCTCTGTCTGTAGCGGCCATGTTGGATTCACCCCATGGTGAGGGAATGGAAGTGTAGCGTCCATGTTGATGTGTACTATCATTGACCTTGATCTGGGACAGTCGTGTTCTAGCCCAGCAGACCAGAGCCAGTCTGAGATAAGGCTGAATGGACTCTGTCTGCGGTGGTGGCGGCCATGTTGGATTCACCCGATAGTGGATGGAGGCTAACCCTGTGTAGAGGGAGAAGTTAGGGAGAGAGTCATTAACTCAGATGATATTATACATAAGTCTAGCTCCAGCAGGTGTGGCAATTGATTGTTTTTCCTTGTATATAGGCTACAGTATACATGTCTATCTAAGCCTAACCATAGAAAATTGTTGCATATCAACAGAAAGAGAGAAAGAAAGAGAGAGACCGAGAGAGACAAAGGCCTTGCTAATCAAATAGCTCACATGATGCAGCGGTCTGAATCGTCTATTCGGGTCTGTTCCGGTATGTTCCACTGAACCAGCGGCAGCGGGAGACAATCACCGTGGCAACAAAAGCTGTTCCCCCCCCTGGGCCGTCACCCAGGGATGCTGTGTCCGCGCCACGGCGACCTGCCTTCAGGGTTCCCATGGAAACCCTGTCTGACACCTCGCCGAGGCTAAAGGCTAAACATTAGCAGGGATGCTCAAGTCATCAGCTGTCCAAACGTGTCTGCGTTTAGCCACGGCCCTTCCTTACCTTACTTCCCCCTCCCGCGCTGCGTGACAAGGTCAGGTCAATGAAGTCATGTCTCCCCCCCACACCCCCTCCCCTCCTCCCCTCCTCCCCACCCCCTCCCCTCCTCCCCACCCTCCTCCCCTCCTCCCCACCCCCTCCCCTCCTCCCCTCCTCCCCTCCTCCCCACCCCCTCCCCTCCTCCCCACCCCCTCCCCTCCTCCCCTCCCCACCCCCTCCCCTCCTCCCCTCCTCCCCACACCCCCCAACAGAAAGCACTCAGCTAATGGAGGGGCGACTGGGCTGGGAGGGAAATGTGTGTGTGTGTGTGTGTGTGTGTGTGTGTGTGTGTGTGTGTGTGTGTGCGTGTGTTTGTGTGTGTGTGTGTGTGTGTGTGTGTGTGTGTGTGTGTGTGCGTGTGCGTGCATGCGTGCGTGTGTGTGTGTGCGTATATGTGTGCGTGTGTGAGTAGTTAGGTGTGTGAGTAGTTAGGTGTGTGCGTCTGTGCGTCTGTGTGTGTGTGTATGTATGTGTGCGTGTGTATGTGTATGTGTGAGTAGTTAGGTGTGTGAGTGTGTGACAGACATTGCTTACTTCTAAGAGGCTGGAGATGCATGGCCTCCTTTCTCCAGACCGCCCATGAGGCTTGTTTAACATGCTTAAGCACTCAATGTGGCAGCAGCCTCCATCATTCTCTCTGTCTCTCTCTCTCTCTCACTACCTTCTATCCTCTCTCTGTCTCTCCCTCTCTCCCCCCCCCCCCCCCCCCGCTCAGCTTGAATGAGAGTAGGCTCCCCCCCCCCCTCTCTCTCTCTCTCTCTCTCTCTCTAGGAGGTAGAGCCGCCGTCTAATGATCGCAAGGTTGGCAGATCTGCGGTTCGAGCCCCGGCTGGCCACATGTCGAAGTGTCCTTGGGCAAGACACTGAACCCCAAATTGCTCCCAGTGAGCGGGCTGGCGCCTTGCATGGTAGCTTGCCACCCTTGGTGTGTGACTGGGTGTGTGAATGGGTGAATGAGAGGCCGTTGTAAAGCGCTTTGGATAAAGGCGCTATATCAGTGCAGTCCATCTCTCTCTCTCTCTCTCTCTCTCTCTCTCTCTGTCTCTCCCAGTGGTTACTTACATTTTTTTCCGATTGCTTAAGCACGAACAGGGCTCTGTTCTTCAACACGCTACACACAGTTAGCACAACCACACACCCAATTAGCAGAACTCCTCGGATCCTTTGCAAAATGAAACACTGAAAATACAGTACAGAAAATACTAGACATTATCTCTTCGTCTAGCTGGATCTGGCCAGAGAATTTAATCTCCATCACAGGTGATATCCTCATTGGCAAGACAACGTGGGAAGAACCGTCTTGAATGTCGTATCCTTCCTTGCACAGCTGCGGCGTCGATTTGGTCACAGGCCTCCTCCATGGCCTGAATGAGGGGTACCTGAGCCCGGGGCCCGAGATCGTAAACCCTCCACCTCCACCGCCATGCCCAGAAAAACGCTTTAGAAACGGAGAGTATGGTGGAAGGTTTAGTACTGTAAACTGTGGATGGTGTTGAAACCAGTTCTGGACCAGAGCAGAGCGGTGGAATGACACATTGTCCCAGATGACAATGTATTGCACCTGGTGCATTTGGTTTACTGCTGTGACGATGTTGTGCAATCGGTCCAAACATGTGAGAATGTGATGTGTGTTGTAAATGAGAATGTGATGTGTGTTGTAAGGGCCCATTTTGGCATGACTGAGGAGGAACCATGCTGTGTAATGGCAGCGCAAAGGGTGATGTTTGTTACCCCCACGTTGCCCTGGGACATTGATTATGGGACATTGATTATAGCCCTGTGGTCATATGAATTCATGCGGGATTTCCTCAGCATAAAAAAAGCTGTAAAACTCTGAAATACAGAGAAAGACAAGATTGTGTAGTTCAGCATAGATCTCGTACAGTAAATGCGAATGATGTGCAGTATGCCACATCACAGTTCTAAAGTGAACCATTATTGTATCTCCACATACTCATGCCGCAGCTGTTTGACCCTCTCTCGATAAAGTTGTTTCATTTGAACCCGTCTTTTCAGGATGCGTGCCAGTGTTGACTGAGAGACCTGATGGACATTATTGAATTGTTAAATTACTGAATGGCATTGTCACCAATAATGTTGGCTTGAATTTCTCTGAGCCTGATTATTATAGCATTATTGGCCAAAAAAACCATGTTTATGATCTCTCTCTCTCTTGTTCTTGCGTGAATTAGGGCCCCCTTCCTCCTTGTCGTTCTCGACCCTCAATCCTATATAGAAAAAAACTCCTCCTCATCCGTGGATTCCCCCTCTCACCGTCGCTCTTCTTCTTCTGGCACCTTCCATTTTGGTTGAAGACAGGTGAACTCACCTGCTGCTTTTTTATAGTGCTTAAACCTGATTGGTGCGTCTACAATTAAGCAATCAGGTGTTTGCGAACCTGATGGCTATGTTTAACCAATGGGCTCATAGGTGTGGTCATTTGACAGTCAGTGCTTTGGAATTGCAAGGAAGTGACATCATGATATACGTCTGTGTCTAACGTACACAAGCGTGTTTAGTGTTTTGCAAATCACTGTGTGTATTGTTTTGCAAAAAGTGTGAGGCTGACATTGAGCTTATAGTGGTGCAAATCTGGGCCGATGTTTTGCTCCTTGAGTTTAAGGTTTTGATCATTGTGTAATACTTTTGATTTGAGTGTTTATGCAATCGGAAAAAAAACGATAACAATCTCTCAGTGGAGGCTACACAGTGTCATCCCCTAGTTGATCCCTAAGCCTTCATAATGGAATCTGTGGCTATAATAGTGGTTGGGATTTGTCCAGTATAGTAAGTAGGTTTTGGGATCTTTTCCAGCTTCTCAAAGCCATGCTGCATTCCAGGTTAGAGGCTCTAATACACACTGATCCCATCAACAGAGCTGAAGCAGCTAGAATTATTCAAGAGTACTATTAGCCATTGGTTATAGTGTTTTGAGTGTTTAAGGATTTAGTATGTTTCTGTTGCTAAATAATTGACACAAACGTCATGCAGTTCTTAAAACAATTACACACAACACACACACACACACACACACACACACACACACACACACACATTGATCATTTCAGAGCTGAGCTGAATTGAGTATTTTAAGAAAGCTGTGAAAGACTGTTGGAAGAAATGGGCCCTTTGAATAATTCATGTATACAACCAAACACACAGAAGACGTGTGTGTGTGTGTGTGTGTGTGTGTGTGTGTGTGTGTGTGTGTGTGTGTGTGTGTGTGTGCGTGCGTGCTTGCATGTTCGTGCGTGTTTGTGCATGTGTACGTGCATGCGTGCACACTTTTGTTTGTGTGTACAGGTGTTTAATGTGTGTTTGGAGACATATTTAGACTTTTATTCATGACTTGGACATGAAAAGTGCTGAGACCATACAAACTTTATAAATTGTTTAACGCATGCCCCGCTTCACTTTAAAAACAAACCCAAAAAGTAATATTGTGTAGCTCAACTAGTTTACAGCTGTGTTTAGTACTGTTCAACTCAAGATAGACACACAGACAGTTATTTTTGGAAGGATAGATGTATGTCATCATTAGGCTCCAATTGAATATGCTTTAGGTTTCAGATCAAACATGGCCGATGTTTCCCAGTAATTTCAAATAATGTATACTGTATCGTATACCTACCCCTGGATTTGGACAAATATGACTTATAAATATGACTTAAATAAATAGCATAATGACATAATTACAACTGTCTCACCTTTCCTGAACCAAAACTCCAATGACTTAGGATTTTGTCTAGGGACCCAAAATTCATGCATGTTAATGTATTTAACAATCAGACTGAAAGGTAGCATTTCTCATACTTTTCATGTTTATCCATCAAAGACGGATATTTGATCACTCAATACACTTTAATACAGTTTTTTTTAATTTGTATTATTTATATAAATACTTACGCCTCACGTTTCCTAAAATATAATCCAGTTTGATGCCTTCTTCTTGATGGCATTTTTAAAAGGTGCAATCTGTGAGCAACACACACACAGACACACACACACACACACACACACACACACACACACACACATACACACACACACACACACACACACACACACACACACACACACACACACACACGCACACACACACACACACACACACACACACACACACACACACACACCACTCCTCACTTCCTCAGTCAAATGTAGTTCACACACTGTATGACCCTGGACCCCCCCCTCCCCATCCTAATGCCAAGGTGTTTTAGTCAGTGGGTGACTCTGTAGCCATCTGTCATCAGGTTGTAATGTATCAACACTTACTGAACACTTTATTATGAACACTATACTAATACTGTGTAGGGCCTCCCTTTATTAGGAACACTATACTAATACTGGGTAGGGCCTCCCTTTATTAGGAACACTATACTGGGTAGGGCCTCCCTTTATTAGGAACACTATACTAATACTGGGTAGGGCCTCCCTTTGCTCTCAAAACAGCCTCAATTCTTTGTGGCATTGATTCCACAAGATGTTGGAAACGTTCCTTTGAGATTTTGGTCCATGATGACATGATGACATCACGCAATTCCTGCAGATGTTTCAGGTGCACTTTCAAGCTATGAATCTCCCGTTCTACCACATTCCAAAAGTGTTCTATTGGATTCAGATCCAATGGCTGGGAACACTGAAGAACACTGAACTCATTGTCATTTTTATGAAACCAGTTTGAGACAACTTTTGTTTTGTCACGGTGCATTATCATGCTGGAAGTAGCTATTATGAAGATGGGTACATTGTGGCCATGAATGTATTCATGAATGGGTCAACAACAACACTCAAAGGCTGTGGCATTCAAGCGATGACTGATTGGTATTAACGGGCCCAAAGTGTGCCAAGAAAACATTCCCCACACCATTACACCATCTCCTGAATAAATGAGAAGGTGTACAGGTGTTTGTCTCCTATTTGGGACAATAAACCCCCCCCAAAAAACTCTAAAAAAATAACAAAAGCTGTTAAGCCAGAATATACAGTCAGGTCACCAGATTTCATGGTTGCTGTATTTTTTATTCATAGGAAGACTTTCATTTTACATTAACTGAAGTAGCAAATAACCTTTCCATTTTGTCGGAACAGAATGAGGAACGGTATTAAACACATTGATAGCATTCCTCATTGCGTGCCATGCTTTACAATGAGCCCGTCCTCTGATAGGCTACCTGCGCCACCCTCCCCTGCTGTACAGTCACACCTGATCCTAATGTGTTCCCTCACCTGTCACCCTGCAGAGGCACAGACGCTTGAGTGACAGATTCGTCTACAGTCTGCTAGAAGTGTCCCTTCAGATTCTGTCATTATGTATCTGTATTGCTATGCTGCCCTTTTCTCTCTTTCTCTCTCTCTCTCCTTTCTGTTTTTTCCCTGTCTGCACTGTAGAGGTTTTTTTTTGTTGAGGTTTTGCATCTATAAACCTTTTTAAAGAGAGCAGCTGGTGTGAGACAGCTCTGCAGCTCTATTAGCAGACCTGTATGTGTGTCTCTACAGTATGTGGTCCCATGACCCAAGCAGACCTTTATAACTGTAGTGTGTGGTTGTTATTCACTTCATTTATGGCAGCCATACATGCTATATCTACTGTGATGTATGGTTACAGTACTGGCGATGCTGGTGGAGGTAGAAATCGGGAGGACAGTCTCATTGGAATGGATGGAATGGAGAGGGAGGAAATAATAAAGAAGAGAGAAAGAGAGAGAGGGGGAGGGGAGAGAGAGAGAGAGAGTTGCCTATATCTGGCCTGCCTGAGTTGAGGTCTAGCTTGTTATGCGTCACATGCAATGATTGAGCAATGTCCGTGAGCCACATAAATGGGTGTTCTTCTTTATTTCTGACCGGCTGGGGAACTAAAACCCCCGGCCTCAGGCTACAGGCATGCCACCCCTCGTCACCCCAATAGCTCCAGAAATAGGGCTTGTTTTTGTAAGGAGATCCCCCAGTAAAGGCAGTCAAAGAGCGGAGCATCTCCCACCGCGACCTGGAGGTCTCGGATGCATTGAGAAGTGCTGTTAGTTAGGTGATTATACAGAGCCAAACTAGATTATAGATGTGGGGAATATCATTATGGTTAAACCTCTCACTGTACAATGTTACCTTGTCAGCTTTGGTTATTTGGATTCCCTCTTTCAGAGCTGTCAACGTACTAACGCTGCTACCAGTGAGATTTTAGATTTTATAATTATATTTTTCAGACTCTTATCATTTATAGATTTCCCTAACATACAGTAATATGTCACGTGCACCTCCCTCTGCCAGTGTTGGGGTCTTGCTGCCAAAAATGGTTCAAATGTCTGGTTCGCTTAATGTGGTTTTTAGGTCACCAGCGTTTGTGTTGATTATATCTCGATTGAATAATTGATTATGGAGATTGCCCTATTGATAATGTGTTGCATTCGTACCTACTCCAGGCCAGCCCCATTTCCTATAGAACTTCCTGTTTCTAAAATGGTATTATATTGGGTGTACACCTCAGTCAAAGCAACCATTTGGCTAAGCACAGCAGCTCTCTCTGTTTCCTCCTCATCGCCGGCTGAGATGGCATGCAGACAGAAGGGGTAAACCACATCTCGTCTCTCTAGCTCATATTTCATGTGAATGTAAGATATTCATATCTCATCGAGGTCTTACAGTGGTGGAAGTGTAGACGCTGTGAAACCGGGGGGGTTGATGGTTGATCATTGATTTGGCTTCTAGATTTTCTGTCAGCCACAAGTATTATCAGAATATAAGAGAATTGAATCTGAAATTAGTGTTAGTGTACCTTATAAGAGGTGTGATGTTGGCGCTGTGTGTGTGTGTGTGTGTGTGTATGTGTTTATTTATTTGTTTATTTATTTATTGGAAGGATCCCCATTAGCTATACCCATAGGCATGAGCTACTTTTAGTGGGGTCCACATTTAAAACATACATTACAAATCACATTTAACATGTAAAACATACTTAAATTACAAATATCAAACATTAAAATATATCATACATCATACAATTTTACATTTGGCATAATATAAAACACTTATATATCTAGTTGGAGTCCACATTTAAAACATACATTACAAGTAACATTTAACATAAACATACTTGTGTGCGTGTGCGTGTTCATGTGCGTGCGTGTGTGTGTGAGTGTGTGTATTTGTTGTGTGATGATCTCAGTGTGTGTTTGTTGTGTGTTTGTATGTGATGATGGCTGTGCGTGTGTGTTGTGTGATGATGGGTGTGTGTGTGTATGTGATGATGACTGTGTGTGTATTTGTTGTTTGATGATGGGTGTTTGTATGTGATGATGGGTGTGTTATGGTCCATAAGACCATAGAAGCTGAGGAGTGGTGGAGACTTGTGTTGTCAGTGTTGTTACTGCAGTAGGCTATAGTTAGTCCTTAAAGGGATAGCTCACCCAATTATTTTGACCATGACATTTCAAACACGCTAACTTCCATTGATTAGGTTAGAAATGCTAACAATTAGCTGTTAGTTACAGTGACCAAATAAACAGTACCAATATGTGAATTTTTCGGTCCTTGTTCACAGACTCCCTTCAAGGTAAGGAACCAAATATGTGATTTTGTCATTTGGGTGAACTATTCCTTTAAGGAAAGATTGTTGGTCCCTATGATGTGGCCTGCCGTCATATACAGACCTATTTACAGATATTTTCGACACAGAACATAGAGTGTAACGATCATTATGAGGTCTCTGCCTCTGTCTGTAATGATTGATTGATTGATTATACTTTATTGTCCCCGAGGGGAAATTTGTCTTGGGCATGGTACTTTCATGCTTCAAGTGCAACAGAGACGATACATACAACATACAGTAGACAAAGTAAACAACAGGACAGCAACAAACATTGAGTGACATTGGCAGCAGTTTCCACCTGGACATGGCATCATTTGGTATATATATATTGCACATAACCCTTCAAGTGGTGTTTTCGAATATTGCACATGGCCCTTCAAGTGGTGTCTAAGATAAAGTGCAGGTGCTGGTGATCATGTCCTAATCATCGTTTCTGCTTGAGCGAATTGATTAGTTTAATGGAGAATGGGACAAATGATAGTTTTAAGAGCTTATAATTACATCTTGGCATGCGAAACCTTCTACCTAGGGGGAGAACTTCGTATTCTGTGGAGAGCGGATGTTGGGGGTCTGCGATTATCTTGTTAGCCTTGTCCAGGACAGCTTTTTCATATAGTTTATTTAGGATAATGTAAAGTGTGACTGCTTAGCACCTTCCAGTCCTGTTAGATCAGTGAAGGAGTGAACAAGGGCAGAAGAAAGGGAGGGAGAGAGCTCCCTTGATTGAGACACAGCCTTTGAGTCCCTGATTTGAATGAGATGAGAAACCTTTCTGAGGTGTCAATCAGTTAGCTTCCTCCTGGGGAGGAGGAGGAGGAGGAGGAGAAGGAGGAGGAGGAGGGGGGGGGGGAGGAGGAGAGGTCACATGTTGACATTTGAATGCTACTGGTGTCTCGGGGGCCTTAGATCCCGTGGAGCCTTCTTAAGGCTATTGAGCTGGGATGGTGTTGGGAAGATACATTTCTATATAACGGACATTGTGAGATGTGTTTGAAAATCAAACATGTAGAGATGACACATATGATTTGTGTGATGGCATTGGTTGAGCTTTTACATTCCAAAGAGTGTGTTTGAAATATCCACTTTTAAAGGAGTATTGCAATACAGCACCCTGCCTAAATACTGGGAAAGTAAAGCAATTTAAAAAGTGTTGTCATCTAATTGGTGAAACCAGTATATAAATACCAACACATAAAAGCTGAGAATATGTGACTTCATAGTAAGTTAGTTTTATTTCAAATCCAAAGTAATCCAAAGGAGTATATAGCTAAAAGAAGACACAGTTATTCACTGTCCCATGACTTACACTGTATTTAGTGATTTAGGTGATAATGTTCCTGAACTTGGGGTGCTCTTTTTTTAAAGCTGTTGATGTGAGAAGGCACAAGTCTGTTAGACCCCACGGTGCAAATTGTTAAAAGTGTTATGTGACATCACCCCTATGCTGCCCTCTGTGTGTGAAATATCAACCTGCCATTAATATAACACCATATTGATATTCATTCTCAAGCTATCTTTTGATTTGATAACATGTGCTTCGTTGCTGTGTATACAGACTCATCCCAGTATTCACTGGGATTTGTCCAACAAATTAAATTTCCTGTCAGTTGTTGGTTGGGAACATGATTATTTGTAGAAGCAGATTCCTCATCCCTTCCTTTGTCTCTCATTTACTTTTCAACAAATAAAAGTCCTCCCCCATCTGGAGATTAGGTTGTTGGCTAATTAGATGCTTCTGTTTTTAACACACTGTATCATTATCATAGATCAGCATCACACACCCTTCTGGCCATGGCTCCAAACATCTCGGAGGGATGCAATTATGAGACCACTGCGCCACAGCAAAGTGCAACAGGGAGAGAGGCAGTTCGGAGGGTTTGCGCTGGGATTAGGGTGTTGGGGTTAGGGTGCTTGTTTGTATGGTTTACTATAGGGTGGGCCCTCCGTCTCCTGAGGCCACACAAACTCAGATTCCACATGCTGTCTTCAAAGAGGCGTGCCTCCTCTCAGTGGCCCGTTACTGAACTAGCTTACTAACGGTACAGTCATTCTGTATTCTACATATTCTAGTCTATTCTATTTCATCATTATATTCCATGCCATCCCATTCCGTCCTCTACTAGGCTGCATTTGTAAAATACGCTCTGGAAATCTGCTCTTGAGCACTCAGAGCGCTCTGGTTTCGACTGAAATCGGTTCATTTTCGAACCGTCAGAGAGCAACCCCCGGGTGTGCTCCGGCGCTCTCACAGCGTATTTACGAACACACCCCTATTCTGGTCTATTCCATTCAATCCCATTCCATTCCATTCTGTTCCATTCGACTCTATTAGATTCTATTCCATCATTCTGTCACATCCCATTCCATTCTCTGCTAACAGCACCACATCACACACCCCACTTGCAGTGAAAGACACAAAAAAACCTCTGTGACGCTTTAAAAACGGATACCCTGTCGTAACTGAAGTGCATTGACCTTTGACCTTGGTGTCTGTGTGTCTGTGTCTCCTCCACAGTGAACAGAGCATCTGCCAGGCGCGGGCCTCCGTCATGGTGTATGATGACGCCAGTAAGAAGTGGGTGCCCATCAAGCCTGGCCAGCAGGGGTTCAGCCGGATCAACATCTACCACAACACCGCCAACAACACCTTCAGAGTGGTGGGGGTCAAGCTGCAGGACCAGCAGGTACTGATATCAGGCTATGAGGTAGATCCTTCATTAGATATGTACATCTATTAGGTAGAGCCTTCATTTGATATATACATCTATTAGGTACAGCCTTCATTAGATATGTACATCTATTAGGTAGAGCCTTCATTAGATATGTACATCTATTAGGTAGAGCCTTCATTTGGTATATAAATCTATTAGGTAGAGCCTTCATTTGATATGTACATCTATGAGGTAGATCCTTCATTTGATATATAAATCTATTAAGATAGATTCTTAAATAGATATATAAATCTGTTAAGATAGATTCTTAAATAGATATATAAATCTGTTTGGTAGATGGGGAAAGACTTGTCTCAATACACACATTAATACTTTATTGTTACATACATAGAGCAAGCATTTTTACCGATCAAAATCCATTTTCAGGTGACTAGAATGTGATTAGAATGAATATGAAGACAGAATGAACAGAATGTCCATGTTTGATAGTGTTTATGCTATATAATCTATTTAACACACTAATAGTTGTCTGTACCTGTTATCCCTGGGCATCTATACCAGGGGAGGCTGGGGGTTTGATACCATTTCTCATTCCGTTCCATGCATTACAATGAGCCCATCCTCCGGTTTCTACCTCCATCAGCCTTCCCTCGTATACTGACACTAAGTGAATGACTTCGTGGTTAGTAATGAACCGTATGGTATGAATGTTAAATCATAACATGGTTATGTGTCCTCCTGGCCTCTAGGTGGTGATCAACTACTCCATCGTGAAGGGTCTGAAGTACAACCAGGCCACGCCCACCTTCCACCAGTGGCGCGACGCCAGGCAGGTGTACGGCCTCAACTTCGCCAGCAAGGAGGAGGCCACCACCTTCTCCAACGCCATGCTCTTCGCTCTCAACGTCCTCAGCTCGCAAGACGGAGGTGCGGCCATGTTTGACGTCCCAGTTTGCCTTTGGCAGGGTTTTGGTCAATACCAGAATACCAGAATCGAAATCGAAAAATAGCCCGTTGTTTTCCATGCACATATATAAACTAATTAATTTAACTTCATCTCATTTAATTTACTTCTTGTATTGAGTGAATCGGAATTCGAAACAGACCCCAACCCAAACATGCTAAATTCTAATCTTTTGACTCAGCCATCTGTGATCAATCTATCTGAATTACTGTTTGGGGACTGTTGGATTGATTAAGTGACCATAATCTGCTGGGTTAAATGGG
This sequence comes from Nansenia antarctica, assembly GCF_963989245.1. NCBI lineage: Eukaryota > Metazoa > Chordata > Actinopteri > Argentiniformes > Microstomatidae > Nansenia > Nansenia antarctica. The sequence continues at coordinate 46,988,620 of NC_137674.1, read as the reverse complement.
TTGAGGATAAATTGGTTCAGGTTGTGGTCAGAATGCATTGTCTGATGAGAGACCCCCCACCACCCCCCACCATGTGCACTCACACTTGGGGGTACATCCCAATCAGACAGTAGGGATGTGTGCGGGGAACTGATTAGAGCACATACTGACTCTCCACTGGAGGTGAAGGGGTGTGGGTAGGGGACCAGGTATTAGGAGTGGCCACGGGTTGGAAGCCACCCTTGATTCAACCATGACAGAAGGGTTGCCAGGGGGCTGGACCAGTGCAGTTGTGTACCTCTCATCTGAGTTCTACCGCCCTCTGGTGGCTGACAAGCTCCAGAGCAAAAGCTTTGGGAAATATCTGTTGCCATACAAACCTCACTGGAAAAAGGAACTGAGACTGTGAACTGGTCAATGGTTACTCTAGCATCAAACTGGTGAAAGTTAGTGATATATACACAACGAAAAATACATATGCAAGCCAATTATTACAGTAACATATATATCATATAAGAAATATGTACCCATTATTTAATCAGGAAAGACCCATTGAGGTCTCTCTGACCTTCGTTTTCACACAGCTGATTGACCTCCTGCTGGACATACATGGCGCTACGCGGTTTACCACACCCCTGCACACTTTGTACAATTTATGGGGCCCTGTCGTTCAGACGAAGCCTTAGTCTACTCGTAGTTAACTAAATAGCACCTCAACCTCTCTGGTTACAGCTTGCTGCTACTTATAAGCTGTGGGGGGTTGGGGGGGCGGGGGTATTGTAGGTTGTGGATAGGGGTGGGAGAGCAGAGTCCGGTGACAGCCATTTCCGTCCCCTTGGCCCTGGCCCTCCCATTGGTGTGTGGCCTGGCTAAAATATCCATGGGGCCGCGATGTCCGTCTCACATGATGCTTGGCCTTATTTTGGTGGAAGTGGAGGGGGGCCACTCTGGAGGTATGGAGACATGGGGGTTCCACACGCCAGCCAGAGGTGTGTCGGTCTACACCCCGCAGACAGACAGACAGACAGACAGCGCTCACAGCCCCTACAGCAGGGGGCCTCTCTGCTGGATCTCTGCGGGCCCCCCAGACAGACAGATGGTGGTTCATGTCATCCGGCTGCCTGACTAGAAGTTGAAGTGCACAGTCATTAAGTTTTTGCGGGGGGGAAAAAATGAAGATGGCGCAGCAGGGAGGGGGTGTCATCACTTTGAGCCGGAGTCCGGAGATGTCTCCTGGGATGCTCAGGAGGTGCAGCAGCACATCGTTGATCACCCTCAGTGAGTACCTAGCCTAGCCTAGGGTGTCTGTGCAGGGTGTTGTCAGTGAGTACCTAGCCGGGGTGTCTGTGCAGGGTGTTGTGGGTGCAGCGTAGGGGGGGGTTGACACAGAGGGTGGTGCCAACGTCTGCTGACATTGTGAAGCTGGCTGGCGCCGCCTCTCTGGCCGCATTGGGGAGCACAAATAGGAGGTCCTATTCTAGAACCCGACTTTTTGCAGATCTGCTGTCAATGAAATGGGTCATGTACGTCATGTTTTGAAGCTCAAGGTGTTAGTTAGTTAGCTAGGCTCATGGTGGGGGCAATTAGCTAATCACCATCTAAAATGTGTGTGTGTGTGTGTGTGTGTGTGTGTGTGTGTGTCTGTGTGTATGTGCGTGTGTGTGTGTGTGTGTGAGTGTGTGTGTGCGCAGTGTTCATGTGTGTGTGTGTGTGTGTGTGTGTGTGTGCGCGTGTGTTTGAGTGTGTGTCTGTATGTATGTGCATGTGTGTGTGTGTGTGTGTGTATGTGTGTGTGCGCAGTGTTCATGTGTGTGTGTGTGTGTGTGTGTGATTATATATGTGTGTGTGTGTGTGTGTGTGCGCGCGCAGTGTTTGTGTGTGTGTGTGTGTGTGTGTGTGTGTGTGTACGCGTAAGTGTGTGTATGTGTGTGTGTGTGTGTGTGTGTGCATGCATTTATCTGAATGTGCGTCAGCGAGGGAGAGAGATAGAGAGGAGGTTGTGTCCCGAGAGGCCCTGGGGTTTCCACATCCTTGCTGTGTACAGGCCTGATCAGGCCCCTTCATCTCCACAGGGCCTCCTCTTCCTCATCTCACCATGGCAACAGCTAGCACCCCATATGTCACAGCTGTGTCTAATTGACTCATTCACTCCGTCTCCTGTGAAGGTGATGTGCAGATGTGCAGAATAACCATGGGTTGTGTTGTGGTAATGATGCTTCCCATCTGCCTATTTTAGCATTGATAACCTTTACTACTGACTTTACTGACTTTGGTCAACTTTGAGGGGTTAGTGGTGGCCTAGGGGTAGTGAGTTGGACTGGTGATCAAAAGGTCATGAGTTCAACTCCCACCTGGGAACACCACCTTACCTTGAGTAAGGCACTTAGCCCTAAATGACTCCAGGGAGACTGTCCCTGTAATCTGTAATTGTATGTTGTTTTGGATGAAAGTGTATGGTAAAAAGGGTAACCATTTATCGCTATTGTCGTGAGGCACATGTGCTGTGTAGCATCAGTAGCAGTGCACAGTGATAAGTCACCTAGCTGTATTTATGATGAAGTTGACGCTGGCTATTGGCAGCCATTACAGCGGTCCGCATCGTTAGTGTATCTGAACAGTTGACGGCTTGGGTGGTGCAGCACCCACTACCCACTACCCACTACCCACTCTTCAGATAGACAATACAGTACATCTTATTTAGTCAAGCTGTGCATTTGTGTGTGTGTGTGTGTGTGTGTGTGTGTGTGTGTGTGTGTGTGTGTGTGTGAGTCTTTTGGTAGGTAGCACCGACGTCTAGTCGACTAAAAGTGCAAACGCAAAAATGTTCGAAGGGCGAGTGAGCTAGCTTTGTGACATGACGGACAATTGCTGTGCAGTTTGTGCATTTCTGATTGGTTGCAAGTAATATGGCGACCTAGAAGTGAACCACGTTCATGACTAAACCCTGCAAAGAAACCTCTGACTGAAAGATCCGGTTCGACTGAATGTCTTTTCACAGGCGGCAACGCTGAAACAACGCCTGCCCTCAATCCTCAATGGGATATTGTTTCGGGTGTTTAGCCACTGGCTGTCTCGCTATGCTGAGTTAGACGCTCCCTGTACTTCTTGCAGCTGGATACGCGCTATAATTAGCGCGCGGCTACGCTAGCGGTGTGGATCGTTATCGTGTGCTAACTAGAGTTCAGATGAGTGTCAGACAGAGACAAACAAGGCATCTCAAAGCTGCTTCTTTTCAAAGAGAGCTTCTGGCGAGCAGAACGAAAGCTAACTTCGAAACAACTGCACTGTAGTGTCGGGAGATATGAATATGTAAACCCTGTATACAGGCTTTACAGGGAGAGATTAGTCATTGGAAGACGGGCTCATTGTTAATGCATGGAATGGTATGAGGAATGGGATATGTTTATTGAAACCATATGTTACAATGAGCCCATCCTCCGATTTCTACCTCCACCAGCCTCACATGGATTGTATATAGGGCATGGTTTATGTTAATCTGCTGTTTTCAAAACATGGGGGGGTTTGGGGGGCCAAAATGTGTGCTCTGATTCACAACTGAATATTTCCCCTCTTTGTGAGACGAGGAGGGAGAAGATTAAAAGAGCGCCCACTGAGAGAGAATGAATACATCTATTTCTGAATTGGAAAGGATGCCTTGATGTTCACATCACATTCTGGTGATCTGCCCACCCTATGTCTATTCTGGTGATGCAATCAGAGTAAACACCAAGCTCCTGGCCGAGGCTTATGGACCCAATTTGATTCAGCCAACAGTGCTGAGCAAACAAAATACTGTCAAATACTCTACTCAGCATTATTTATTCTGTATATGATTATATTTTTGATTGTAGCTTGATTTGAACAATGGTTTTGAGATCAGTGTAGTATATCAGACTCAGTATTCAAAACTCCCTTTGGATTATGTTTCATTGCTTAGAAATGTTACACGTTTTTGCACATGCAAAATGTGGAGCCCCCAGTCTCTGATAGAGAACAGGATGACATGATGAATCATTATAATATCAGTTATGTCAAGAAAAGGCATCAAACAACAAGTATAACCAACATAACAAGCCAACTAAACACTGAGGGTGGTACGGAGGCGGTGGTTTCCTCAGCTGACACTGGGGAGGCTGCTGGAGGTAGGAATCGGAGGACCGTTCCTCATTCCATTCCATGCATTTACAATGAGCCTGTCTTCTGATTTCTACCTCCACCAGCCTCCCCTGAGCAGAACCTCATAAAATGATGCTTTATGTGTCTGTCTGTCTGTCTGTCTGTCCGTGTAGCCAAACACTCCCAGCGGAAATAACACCCAGGGATGCTCTAGTGTTGCAGCCGGCGCGCAAGATTATTGGTTGGTATTCTTGATATGTAATAAGTGGTTTCCCTCATGGTTCCTTAGAATAGCTCTCTCTTAGAATAGTCTCTTCTTCCGTTAGCCTAGCCACTTAGCTCAGTAGGACATGGAGACTTGGGAAAGATGGAGTCAGGCGTGGAATTGGGTGGGTAATGCACTCCCAAAGAGAGATGTACTTTTCCAGCTGAACGCCCTGTGATTTTACAATGCTGAGTTGACTTCTCCTACTGTTATTGTTTTTCAAATGCCAACCCTGAGTAAGGTATGAGTCACCTAGGCAATATCCTACCACTCAGGCAACAACAGCCACAACATCAATTATTGTGTGTGTGTGTGTGTGTGTGTGTGTGTGTGTGTGTGTGTGTGTGTGTGTGTGTGTGAAGTGAAGTGAAGTGAAACTTTATTTATATAGCGCATTTCGTACACGGATGCAACTCAAAGCGCTTGAGCGATGCAACTCAAAACGCGTGTGTGTGTGTGTCTGTGTGTCTGTCTGTCCGTCCGTCCGTGTGTGTGTGTGTGTGTGTGTGTGTGTCCGTGTATGTGTGTGTGTGTGGGGGGGTGCATGCATGCGAGCGTGTGTGTGTCTGTGTGTGGGTGTGTGTCCGGCGTGTCACCGTCAGGTTAGATTCAGACCTGTAGCTCTGTCGGCTCTGTTCTGTTGAGGTTTCCTGTGGAAACGTCTGTGGTCCCCCCCAGCATGGTGCTGCTCATTAGACACAACCCCTGTCCTTCTCCGAGACAGAACAGAGCAGAACAGAGCAGGGCCCCAGATATAAATACTGCTCTGAAGCAGAGACACAGCTCCCACGTGTGGCGCGTGGTCTCGTCTGAACTCTCACAGCTGAACTGTCACTAACCACCAAGAACCACCCACTCAGAACACACAAGACTCCTTTTGCAAGCAGGGAGTATCGGTGTTGCTGTGGTGAGAAGGAACAGTGGTTTTTGGCCTTGGGCCTGTCGCAGAATGTGTTTACCCGAGCGTTCCTAATTGGTGTGAGAGAGTCGAGGGGACAAACCAGACACGGTCGTCCAGACATGATCAACACCATCCTGCTGATCCAGTTTGAGAACTTTTGCAGACGCCGAAGTGATGAGGACACGGGAGGTGACAGGAAGGGAAGGGGAGAGGGGGAGGAGAGGATAGGGAGGAGAGGGAGGGAGGTAGGGGAGGAGAGGGAGGAGAGGGGGAGGAGAGGATAGGGAGGGAGGGAGGTAGGGGAAGAGAGGGAGGGAGAGAGGGGAGGAGAGGGAGGGAGAAAGGGAAGGAGGTAGGGGAGGAGAGAGATAAAGAGGGAGGGGAGACAGGAGGATACATGAGAGAGGGAGGGAGGATGATGGAGGAGGAAGGGAGGAAGGAGATGAGAATGAGGGAGGTAACGAGGAAAGAAAGAGGGAAGGCAGGAGGAGGAAAGAGAAAGAGAGAGAGGGGGGGGGCAGGGAGAGCAGAAGACCCACGCCTCAACTGTGGGAAGATGAAACACGCCCTTTGACCTCACTTTACAGAACGAGCTCTCCGTCAAACGGTTGCCCGGGAGACAGTGTCGCCTCTGCCACTACTGTAGGTCACATGGTCATGCTCTGATGGCGTGACACCTCATGCTAGCTGCCAGGGAGAAGAGGGTGTTTGATCCCCCTCCTGACTCCGTCCCATGCATTACAATGAGCCCCGTCCTCCCGATTATTTCTACCCACACCAGCCTCCCCCTGGTGTATGATCACTATAATGCCGCATTCATTAAAACACACTGCATTCAGATCCTCCGTTCGTAAACAGCGACCTTGGCCAAGACAGAAGGGGGTGTCTACTCTGAACAGCCACCATGACTCATCTAAACATCATCTGTTTATCATCTAAACATCACACATATCCTCTCTTTATCATCTAAACATCCCTCTCTCGCTGCAGGGTAGGGCGTGCCGTGGGAAAGGAGGACACCTGGTCATTATTCGGATCCGTTCTAAAACCAGAAGTGTTAGCATGACAAACAGTGAAGCTGTCCAAAACAATCATTTGAGTCACATTGTGGTTTCGGTTAACAATAACACTGATGGGGGTGCTTAGCGGCGGAGCAGCCTAATGCGCATATACCACATAATGGCAAGGTTGGCAAGGTTGCGATTTCCGACCCTCAATTCTTCCCCCTATGTCATCCTTCCACTCTCTCTCACCCATCCTCCTCCTGTCAATCTCTACTGGGTCTATCCCAATAAAAAGCAAAAATGCCCTAAAAAAACATAAAAAAAACATTAAAAGACATTAAAAAAACATTAAAAAACATTAAAAAAAACATAATAACACTGTGATCCTTCTGTTCTGTATCACAGGCCCCGCTCTCCAGCGCCAGAATGGGCCGTCCACAGACGACGCAGAGGCACAGAGGAGGTATGTGTGTGTGTGTGTGTGTGTGTGTGTGTGTGTGTGTGTGTGTGTGTGTGTGTGTGTGTGTGTGTGCCAGGGTAGGTTGGCACACACAAAAAAAATGTTATTTCTACACCTGGGTCCGATCAAACTTGTTGTCGTCCATTGCTGAAAGTATTTCCTCATTTCATCTGTGTTGAGGTTGACGGAGGAGGGTGGTGGAGGAGGAGGAGGGTGGTGGAGGAGGAGGGTGGTGGAGGAGGAGGAGGGTGGTGGAGGAGGAGGGTGGTGGTGGAGGAGGAGGGTGGTGGAGGAGGAGGAGGGTGGTGGAGGAGGAGGGTGGTAGAGGAGGAGGAGGGTGGTGGAGGAGGAGGAGGGTGGTGGAGGAGGAGGAGGGTGGTGGAGGAGGAGGAGGGTGGTGGAGGAGGAGGGTGGTGGAGGAGGAGGGTGGTAGAGGAGGAGGGTGGTGGAGGAGGGTGGTGGAGGAAGAGGGTGGTGGAGGAGGAGGGTGGTAGAGGAGGAGGGTGGTGGAGGAGGAGGGCAGTAGAGGAGGAGGGTGGTGGAGGAGGAGGAGGGTGGTGGAGGAGGAGGAGGGTGGTGGAGGAGGAGGGCGGTAGAGGAGGAGGGTGGTGGAGGAGGAGGAGGGTGGTGGAGGAGGAGGGTGGTGGAGGAGGAGGGTGGTGGAGGAGGAGGGCGGTAGAGGAGGAGGGTGGTGGAGGAGGAGGAGGAGGGTGGTGGAGGAGGAGGAGGGTGGTGGAGGAGGAGGGTGGTGGAGGAGGAGGAGGGTGGTGAAGGAGGAGGGTGGTGGAGGAGGAGGAGGGTGGTGGAGGAGGAGGAGGGTGGTGGAGGAGGAGGGTGGTGGAGGAGGAGGAGGGTGGTGAAGGAGGAGGGTGGTGGAGGAGGAGGAGGGTGGTGGAGGAGGAGGGTGGTGGAGGAGGAGGAGGGTGGTGGAGGAGGAGGAGGGTGGTGGAGGAGGGTGGTGGAGGAGGAGGGTGGTGGAGGAGGAGGAGGAGGGTGGTGAAGGAGGAGGGTGGTGGAGGAGGAGGAGGGTGGTGGAGGAGGAGGGTGGTGGAGGAGGAGGAGGAGGGTGGTGGAGGAGGAGGAGGGTGGTGGAGGAGGAGGAGGGTGGTGGAGGAGGAGGGTGGTGGAGGAGGAGGAGGGTGGTGGAGGAGGAGGAGGAGGGTGGTGGAGGAGGAGGAGGAGGGTGGTGGAGGAGGAGGAGGGTGGTGGAGGAGGAGGAGGGTGGTGGAGGAGGAGGGTGGAGGAGGAGGAGGGTGGTGGAGGAGGAGGGAGGGTGGTGGAGGAGGAGGAGGGTGGTGGAGGAGGAGGGTGAGGAGGAGGGTGGTGGAGGAGGAGGGAGGGTGGTGGAGGAGGAGAGGAGGGTGGTGGAGGAGGAGGAGGAGGGTGGTGGAGTGAAGGAGGAGGGTGGAGGAGGAGGAGGGTGGTGGAGGAGGGAGGAGGAGGGTGGTGGGGAGGAGGAGGAGGGTGGTGGAGGAGGAGGTGGTGGAGGAGGAGGGTGGGTGGAGGAGGAGGTGGGAGGGGGAGGGTGGTGGAGGAGGAGGAGGAGGGTGGTGGAGGAGGAGGAGGGTGGTGGAGGAGGAGGGTGGAGGAGGAGGAGGGTGGTGGAGGAGGAGGAGGAGGGTGGTGGAGGAGGAGGGTGGGGAGGAGGATGGAGGGGGTGGAGGGAGGGGGGGAGAAGGAGGGTGGTGGAGGAAGAGGAGGAGGGTGGTGGAGGAGGAGGGTGGTGGAGGGAGGAGGAGGGTGGTGGAGGAGGAGGGTGGTGGAGAGGAGGAGGGTGGGGTGGGAGGAGGAGGGTGGTGGAGGAGGAGGAGGGTGGAGGAGGAGGAGGAGGAGGGTGGTGGAGGAGGAGGGAGGGTGGTGGAGGAGGAGGGTGGTGGAGGAGGAGGGTGGTGGAGGAGGAGGAGGGTGGTGGAGGAGGAGGAGAGAGGGTGGTGGAGGAGGAGTGGTTGGTGGAGGAGGAGGGTGGTGGAGGGAGGAGGAGGGTGGTGGAGAGGAGGAGGAGGGTGGAGGAGGAGGAGGAGGAGGGTGGTGAGGAGGGAGGAGGGTGGTGGGGAGGAGGAGGAGGGTGGTGGAGGAGGAGGAGGGTGGTGGTGGAGGAGGAGGAGGGTGGTGGAGGAGGAGGAGGAGGGTGGTGGAGGAGGAGGAGGAGGAGGGTGGTGAAGAGAGGAGGGTGGTGGAGGGAGAGGAGAGGGTGGTGGAGGAGGAGGAGGAGGGTGGTGGAGGAGGAGGGAGGAGGGTGGTGGAGGAGGAGGGTGGTGGAGGAGGAGGGGTGGTGGAGGCAGAAACACATGTTTGTTACGTGTTACTGTTTGATCCATGCATTACAATGAGCCCGTCCTCCGATTTCCATCTCCACCAGCCTCCCCTAGTTGAGGTACAGTCGTCTGTTTGAGGGTACGAGACACATGCCATCCATTGGCTATTGCTGTGTACACAGTCCACTCTAGTGGTTGAAAAAGGTACTACCTAAATACGATCCAACAGCAGGATAGACTAAGCACAGGTCAGACTCTTCACAAGTGCAATTCAGTCCAATTTAATTCCGTTCCGATAAATTGCTCTTTCCACGAATCTGTGTGCTCAGGTTAAGTGCACTTTGACATGACAGATGATTTTATCAGGAGTAAATTATTTATCTACACTGAAAAGCAAGGGGAGGCTGGTGGAGGTAGACATCAGAGGACGGACTCATCGGAATACATGGAATGGAGTCAGGAATGGGATTCCGTTTCATGCATGACAATATGAGCCCGTCTCCGATTTCTACCTCCTCCGGCCTTCTCCTGCTGAAATGCTAAAGGTTAAGGATGACCACTAACATGTCTCTTTCTCCCTATCACTCTCTCTCTCTCTCTCTCTCTCTCCCTATCACTCTCTCTCTCTCTCTCTGTCTCTCTCTCTCTCTCACTCTCTCTCTCTGTCTCTCTCCCTCTGTCTCTCTCTCTCTCTGTGTGTGTAGGCATATGATGGAGCAGCATCAGATGCAGGGAGGGAGGGAGCGACACATGTCTGGATCAGGTGAGGTCCCCCTCCCACACACCCCCCCCCCCCCCCCCCACACACACACACACACACACTCACACACCTCACACACACACACACAAACACACACACACACACACACACACAGAGACACAGAGACAGTTGCACACACATACACACACACCCGCCCTCGCACGCACCCTGTGTCAATACACAACTCCCAATCCCCTATCAATGTCAACACACGCAATCTCCCAGATCCACCGATTAGGATGCCAACCCTCACATTAGTAGCATGGTAACCAAACACCCGCCCTACCCTATCTCCTCTAGAGAAAGAACCAGCACAGACTAGTACTAGCCTAGCCAACAGTCCACTCTCTCCTCCTCCTGGAAATGGCGCTAGCCTAGCCTGGCCTAGCGTAGCGCTGCTCCTGTTCGCTCCTGTTTGACTTCCCTCCTCCCTCCCCTTTATTTGCTCATGCTTATGTACCCATGCTTGTCCATGCTCGGTCATAAACGCTCCCCCAGTGCCGTAGAGATTCACCGGCAGCAGCCTCCTGTCCGCTGGGAGTGGAAAACGAATGCCACATGCATACTGAACACCATGTTGCATTCCGCTGCTTCTTCTTCTGCTGCTGCTGCTGCTTCTTTTCTGTTTGATCTGCTATCCGTTGATAAAAACAAAAAAATTCGAATCAGTTTCTGATTTCTGATTTCTCATCTTTGCTCGCTTTGCTTTTCATTCTTCTCACTTTTTTCTCTTTCTTTTTTTCTTTTTTTTTCCTCCGTTCGTTCGTTCGTTGCTTGTTTGTTTGTTCCTCCCCCCCCGCCCCCCCACACCTCCTCCCTCCTCTGTGTGTATCTTGTCCCACAGTGGTTTCCACCCTCCAGTATAAAGTGCCGCCCCCCGCCACTCACTCCAACACCCCTCCCGAGTATAGACACTACCGCGCCAGCACACTGCCCCCCTCCTACGCCCGCGTGGCCTCCTCCTCCTCCCCGTCCTCCTCCTCCTCCTCTTCCTCGTCCCAGGAGAAGGAGGCGGGCGGGCGCGGGTCCTCCGAGGCCCAGCTCTGCTCCTCCATGGCCTCCGCCTTCTCCCCCGTCCAGCCGGGGGCGGGCCCCCCCCCGCAGGGCCGCCAGGTCCGTCAGATCCCGCTGTCCCCCCCCACCGCCGCCCGCCAACCCCACCCCCAGTCCCACCCCCACCACCCTCCCCACCAACAGGAGCCCGCGTTGCCCCCCAAACACGGCACCTGGTCCTCCTCCCACATGTACGCCGCCATGCCCTCCCCCTCGCCCCCCATGATGATGGCCGTGCCCGTCAAGCAGGCGTGCCCGCCCCAGCCCCCCCTCCCGGTGGCTCTCCCCCTGCCCCCCCTCACCAGCAGGATCAAGCCCCACCCCCAGGATGTCTCCGGGTCACCCCACCCCCAGCAACACCCCCAGTCCCACCCCCACCCCCACCCCCAGCCCTACACCAATGGCCAACAAGAAGACTACTATGCCCCCCCTCATCACCACCAGCCTCAGTACCGTGAGAGCCAGTTCTGCGAGGCCGTCCCCTTGCCTCCCCTGATTGGCCAGGCCGCCCAGCAGAGCCCCGCCCCCCCGCAGCCCCACCAGGCCCAGTACCCCTCCACCTTCCACCCACAGCAGATGTACCAGGCCACGCCCACGTACGCCAACACAGGCTCCTCCTCCTCACCCCCTGCTCTCATAGGCCAGTCTGAGGGGGCGTCGCCAAAGATGCTCCCCTCCCCCGTGTTTCAGCCAATCGCAGTTCACAGCAGTAAGTATGACTGGAGGCTGAGCTGGACAAGGATCTGGGCCAGCAGTGTGTGTGTTCTCACTTGGATGTGTGTGTGTGTGTGTGTGTGTGTGTGTGTGTGTGTGCGTGTGTGTGTGTGTCTGTGTGTCTGTATGTGTGTGTGTGTGTGTGGGGGGGGGGAGGACCACACCTCACACACAGCATGCATCTGGTGGATAGAAGGATATACAGTACCAATGTATCTAGTAGTACATGCAGGCTATGTAGCACATATGCATAAGTGGTCCTTCACATGCCCGTCAGATGAGCCATGATGTAAACCTCTGATGCCCACCCTCCCAGGTCCCCCTGTCCCAACCGGCCACCCCTCCTCGGGCCCCTCCTCCTTGGGCATCTCTGTGGCCCCCCCGATGCCGCCCCCTGCTCCGGCACCCATGGCAGGACCCCCAGCCCCCCCTCCTCCACCGGGCCCTCCCCCGCCGGGACCCCCACCTCCAGCCACCGTGCCCCCACCCATGCCTCCTCCGCTGCCTGCTGGTGCGGGGCCAGGAGGGCCGGGGTGGGGAGGGAAGGAGCCGCAGCCCTCAGGACTGGCCGCTGCGCTGGCTGGAGCCAAACTACGTAAAGTAGCGAGGGTTAGTAGTCCTGTCTACGACTGTAGCGAGGGTTAGTAGTCCTGTCTACGACACTGTGACTCTGAGGTTGTAGTGTCTGTCTCTATGTATGGATGAGGGGAGGCTGGTGGAGGTAAAAATCGGAGGACGGGCTCATTGTAATGCATGGAATGGAGTGAGGGTTTTGGCATCAAACATGTGTGTTTGTTTGATACCATTCCTCATTCCATTCCATGGCACTACTACAATAAGCCTGTCCTCGGATTTCTACCTCCACCAGCCTCCGCTGGTATGTTATGGGCATTGGAGTTACTGTACTGAGGGGGGGCAAATCTCACATGACGCCCTTTTCTCTATTAAATGCTTTTTTTTTTTGGACCATGGGTAAATACAAAGACACATGGCTCTGGTTGAATGCAGTTCACTATTAGCCAGATAGGTGGTTTCTACGACTAAATCACAATTTCAAGGGAGGCATCTGAACTCCTTTGAAGCTGTGCTCTTAATTTTAATTTTTATTTAATTTTGCCATTTAGCAGACGCTTTTATCCAAAGCGACTTACAATTACGAATTACAGGGACATTCCCCCTGGAGTAACTGAGGGCTAAGTGCCTTACTCAAGGGCACACTAGTAGTGGTGTGGCTTCAGGCGGGATTTGAACTCACAACCTTCCGATCACAAGTCCAACTCACTATCCACTAGACCACCACTACCACCTCTTCTATTCAGGAGCAGTGGTCTTCATGGGCTGAGTCAGAGACACCAGTCCTATCTGGTCGTTGGTCTGTCGAAGGAAACGTAATAATAATAATAATTATTATTATTTATTTATATAGTGCTTTTCCTGCCAACGTTGCATCATTATATAATCATAATTTAATTATTTTTTCATTTAAAGGCAATATTAAAAAGATGGGTTTTTAGTCTTGACTTGAACATATGTGCTGAGGTTGCATTCCTAATGTAAACTGGCAGTGCATTCCACAATTTGGGTGCATAACATGAGAATGCAGCCTCACCAAATCTCTTCTTTTGTACATGTGGTACACAGAGAAAACCAGCGTCAGAAGACCTGAGAGCTCTATTGGGCTGATATGCTAGCAAAGGGTCTTTCAGATATTCTGGTGCTGTGACCATGCCAAGCAAATGAAACTTACTTAAGTGGGGCGGGGGGGGCGCCCATGTCATGTGACCTCAGGATGAGAACAGTCCTCCGGGGACGGGGGGAGGAGCCAAGAACGACGCCAACCGGTCGAGCGGGAGCAGCGCGGGCAGCGGGGGGAGCGGCAGCGGCGGCGAGGGTCTGATGCAGGAGATGAACGCCATCCTGGCCCGCAGGCGGAAAGCCTCGGAGAAACCCGACGAAGTATGGCCCCCTCCTGACTGATTTCCATATCTTTATATCTACGTATATACAGTATATATATACCATTATACCATATCTTTATATATACCATTATACCATATCTTTATATCTATATATATATATATATATATATACCATTATACCATATCTTTATATCTATATATATACCATTATACCATATCTTTATATCTATATATATACCATTATACCATATCTTTATATCTATATACCATTATACCATATCTTTATATCTATATACCATTATACCATATCTTTATATCTATATACCATTATACTATATCTTTATATCTCCCATCTGAATAATAATCAATGAATTGTGTCTAATTGCACCTTAGAAATGACATCCTATCAGTGGGCAGATGATTGTATCACAGATATACTGTATTGATGACCCCTGTATCGATCATCCCTATACGTGACAGCAGCTGGTGAAACCGGGAACAAGTCACCAACCAATTACGATGTTCAGACTTTTATTCAGGAAAATTGTAATACATTTCTGCGCTTTTGAAAATCAATGACACAACATTGCAATGCCATGGATTCGGTGAGTAATCCCCACTACTCTATACTAACTAGGTGGAAGTGGGGATTACTCACCGAATCCATTGCATTGCAATGTTTTGGCTTGACTAGCGAGTGTGTCATTGATTTTCAACAACGCTGACATTCATTTACATTTTTCAGAATAAAAGTGTGAACAGTCTGTCGGTTGGTGACCTGCTCCCGGTTTCACCAGCTGCTGTCACCTATCCATCATCCCCATATCCATCATCCACATATCCATCATCCACATATCCATCATCCACATATCCATCATCCACATATCCATCATCCCCATATCCACCATCCCCATATCCATCATCCACATATCCACCATCCCCATATCCATCATCCACATATCCATCATCCACATATCCATCATCCCCATATCCATCATCCCCATATCCATCATCCCCATATCCATCATTCCCATATCCATCATCCACATATCCATCATCTCCATAACCATCATCCACATATCCATCATCCCCATATCCATCATCCACATATCCATCATCCACATATCCATCATCCACATATCCACCATCCACATATCCATCATCCCTATACTGATCATCCCTCTCCCTATGCAGGAGGATCCCAGCACCAGAGGTTCGGGCCAGCAGAACTCCACAGGTGTGAACTGAGCCTCCCAGAGGCCACCTGTCTGTACGCTTCCTTTAATGTTTTTATTTTTTTTGTAGTTGATAGTAGTCTCTTCTAACAGTGACTCTCTCTCTCTCTCTCTCTCTCTCTCTCTCTCTCTCTCTCTCTCTCTCTCTCTCTCTCCTTCCATAGACGGGGTTAAGAAGCCGTGGGATCGGGCCAACTCTGCTGACAAGTCGTCCCTGGTGTCCAGGTTAGTGACATCCTCTTCCCGAACGCAGTATGCTACTAGTACCAGGGGAGGCTGGTGGAGGTAGAAATCGGAGGACGGGCTCACTGATCTAGGGATAAATGTTTTTTCATCTCGGCAAAAGGAAAATGTCATGAATCAGTTCATTTGCATAGATTGACTCTTCATTGAGACGAGCTGCTAAAGCCTGGTACACACATAAAGATAATCTGGCCGATTTTGGCCCGATTTCCCCCCTTCCGACCAAGGACAGCAAACGCCCGATTATCGGATGGCTCTAAAGATTATCCTACACGATTATCCTGTGGTGTGAGGTGTGTTAAGAGTCAATTTCTCCCGACAATCTGCTCGGAAAATGGTCGGGGCCGACGATTTAGAAAATTCTTATATGTGTACCAGGCTTTAGGGAGACGTAACCAATGGGCATGCACTGAAGGCTTTGTGTTCTACTGTCTTTATGGTGACAAGCATTCCGGCATGTCTGGCGAGGGGGCGTGGCTAGAAGAGACCGTGAAGAATTGGCATCACACTCGCTCTTAACCAGAGTTCCTAGTTCAGTGGCTTGCGTGTTTCCCCTGTTGGAAACCTGCATGACCCTTCCTCATGTAAACATCCAAACGCCGCTCTGATTCACACTTACTGTCCAGGTTGTGAAATGGTTACTACCCATCCAGTGACCTCATAGTGGTCAGGCCACACGGTTGCCATCGGTGATCCTGTTCAACCAATAGCAATGGTCATTCATTCAGCAAACAAGATAAGCTTATAAGCCAAACTGTATCGTGACTAATGATGTCATCTGTGATTGAATGACTTGATTGTTTGCTTACGTTTGAACGAGTCTGTGGTACTGCAGTAGACATACTGGTTTTATGACTCATAAACCATCATTTTTCCCAGAGCGGGTTGAAGAGACCCATAAATCACCAAGGTGATTCATCACCATCAACAGAAACATTCTCTATTGATTTCTATGTTAGCCAATATGTTTTAAACATGGCACAACCAGATCCAGGCAGGTAGCCTATTGAATGGTAGAGGAAACACTGGAGGCATAAACAGAGAAACAGAATACTCAATACAATACAACAACCTGCCACCATTATGATCTCTGTTGGTGGTTAATAGTCAGTGCAGCAGCTCCTTTTCACTTTGTTTCATTTCCATGAATATCAGTGTGTCTAAGCTGCTCTTCTATTACTGACCCACATACAAGGAGCCGCTTGTAATGCATGGAATGGAATAAGGAATGGTATCAAAAGGGGTAGTGGTGGCCTAGTGGATAATAAGTTGGACTGGTGATCAGAAGGTCATGACTTCAAAATCCCACCTGGGAAACACCACCACTAGTGTGCCCTTGAGTAAGGCACTTAGCCCTAAATTACTCCAGGGAGACTGTCCATGTAATCTCCAATTGTTCTAATTGGATAAAAATCGTCTGCTTAAATGGTAAAAATGTAAATGTCAAAAATGTGTTTGATACCGTTCCTTATTCCATCCCATGCGTTACAATGAGCCCGTCCTCCTATGTCTACCTCCCCCAGCCTCACCTGCAAATACCCGTAGCGCCCCATTCTTTGTTATCGGTAGAAACACAGCAGAACATATCCAATGACCACGTCCTATTCTGAGCTGCTGGTGTTGTGTTGCAGAGTGAGACCTGTGGGCAGCACCAGTGATGGGGAAACAATAGACTTTGACAGGATGAAGCAGGTACTGTGCCAAGCCTTGTGTCAACACTGTTGTATCATTGATTGATTGATTGTTTGATTCTTATTTATTTGTGTGTCACTGCACCTTCTGCTGGTGCCCAGCCCATATATGGGCTTATAAGACAGTGGGATCCAACCTCAGTTGGGTCAAAACACCTCAATCAGTGATGACAGCAATAAATCCTCAAAAAGAGATATAGTAGCCTACCTAAATATTTTTTTTAAAACAACTCTCTCACATGTGTTTGGGGTTGTTTTTCCAACAGGAGATCTTGGATGAAGTGGTACGTGAACTGCAGAAGGTGAAGGACGAGATCATCAATGGTAGGTGAAGCATTGACTCCTCCGCTATGAATCCTCCTCCGCTATGAATCATCCAGTCTGCACAGGCAGCACAGCAGCAAGGAGAAAGACACCCACAAATTCAAGGTCTTCCTGGATTCATTTTCTGTATTCAGCCAAGTTTTATGTCTCTATGGCAAGTAGTGTAGTCGTATCAAGAACTATGTTCTATCCTTCTATATCAAGTTCTATTATGTTCTATTTCAAGTTCTATATGTTCTATATCAAGTTCTATAGTTTTATATCAACTTCTATAGTTCTGTATTACGTTCTAATAGAACATATAGATCATATAGAACTTGATATAGAACTATAGAACATATAGAACAGTTCTATATATTCTATAGTTCGATATCAACTTCTATATGTTCTATAGTTCTATATCAACTTCTATATGATCTATAGTTCTATATCAACTTCTATATGTTCTATAGTTCTATATCAACTTCTATATGTTCTATATCAACTTCTATATGTTTTATATCAAGTTCTATATGTCTATATGTCAGGCTAAATAATCAGGCAAAACTGTGTGCTAACATTCATGATTCTGTATTATTGATAGATGTATAGTCCAACAGTATAATGTGTGTAGGCAGCTGTAAAGCGTTTTTTTAAAGCATTTCAATGGCTTATTGTAACATGTCGGAAAGAGAAGAGAGCCTCACACTCTTGCTGCGATGCAACTATTGTTGTCAAGCAACGTTTTGGCAGTTGGCTGCCTTCTTCAGGGTGTCATTCCTGTTGCCAGGAATCCTAATCAATTATATCCTCAAACAATATTTCTGTAAGCAAACAATCCATCCTTCTATTGACTTATTCATACTAATCCCCTCGCTGTTGACATAAAGAGGAGCTTGGGGACAATACCCTTCTGTACAGCCCCAACATCCGCTACCTCTCTCTCTCACGCTGGGTTTCAAAGTCCAACACTAAGGGTAGTATGTATTTTTGCATTATTATAGAACAGGGGAGGCTGGTGGAGGGAAAAAATCTGAGGATGTGCTCATGGTAATGCGTGGAACGGAATGAGGAATGGTATCAAACACGTGTCGTCGTTGATACCATTCCTCATTTCGTTCCATGCACTTATAATGAGCCCGTCCTCTGATTCCTGGGGCCTCATTCATAGAACGTGCTTAGATCAAATTTTGATCTTACCCGTGTAGTACGTAGAAAACCACGTCAACGTAGTGATTTATACAATTTCAACGTGAGTCAATTTGATCGTGGAAACGATCGTAGCTCGACGTCGAGTATTCAACTTGCTTACGCACATTACCTACTGGTTATGCGGAGTTATGAATGAATGGACTTTATTGTCATTGCTACAGTACAGGTACCAAACAACGAAATTTAGGAGGGGTGGCTCCCCTGGTGTTAGGAAAGGAAAAAAAAAAAAAAAACTTTTAGAAAAAAAAAAAACACAAGAAGGGAAGGAGCTGGTTTACATAAATAAAGGCTATGTACACAATCCACTGTACTATACTGTACAGATAGTCGACTAGGGTTGTCATATTGCACAATAGTATTTTTTTCACGTTATTTAAAGTGTCACAGTTTGCAGGCTTGAAATGTACATGTTTGTGCCTCAGCACTACACCTGATTTTTTCAGTCCAGCAGCTGCCATTCAATCCGTCCAGACTGTCCAGGGCCCAGAACTTAGGTCTTTGCTGTGTTCAGGGCCTGGACGGCCCTGTGGTAGAAGCAGTTCTTCAGTCTGTTTGTCTTAGCGGCCAGGGTCCTGAACCTCCTTTTCGAGGGCAGCCTGGTAAAGTGTACGTGCCCAGGGTGGGTCGGGTCCCTGGAGATCTTTGAGGCCTTCCTGAGACAGCGTGTGTTGTACAGCTCTTCCATTACAGCCATGTGAGCCGCACTGCCTAGTGTAATTCATGCAAGTAGCTCGTAATAAAATTAACGATGTTGTTATCAGCCGAGAAAATGAGTTTAATTCAAGATTTAAAAGGAACTGATTTTTCTGATTGTATTTCAGTCTTCCTTTATATCCCTCCGTAGCTGTCTATCTCCCCTTCAACATGCCTAGTGCGTTCCACAACGGACCTTGCCCGGCCACGCGCTAAATTATACTGGATTTTCTCCGGTGTCAGGGAGTGAGCAGCCATATAAGAATAAGACCACCTGATAAGAATAAGACCATTATATTATTACAGTATAAGCAGCACTCGAGTTGAGGGGGGATGGCATCCCCCCTGAAATAAAAACAGTCAAAATCGCCCCCCTCTTTCCATACTTAATGTCATTTTATCAATGAACGTGGTATTACTGCTATTTCAAGGTGCAAGGGGGCACGCACACATGCAATGACAGTTACTGACACTGAAGTCACTGGAGAGGGGATGCTAAAATTGTCCTCTTATGATCAAATCCACCACCTCCCCTGATTTTCTTTTACAACTTGAGTAGAGTATAAGCATGTGCCTGGTTAGTTGTCATGATCAAACGTTACAAATGCAACTTACCGAGAACCCCACCCTTCTCTGCCCTCTCCCGCTTCCAGACGAACGCCTACCCTATATTATAGCACTTGTCTTAATTCAGCCGCTATATTCAGCCTCTATCACAGGCGTTAATACAAACCTCATTCACCTGCGTTCATTTTTACCTGCGTTGGTATTTATAGAAGGAAGCACGTACGCAACTTTAAACCATCTCAGCCCGTTTTATAAATAATGCTTACGTCCGTTTAGAAAACTGTGCTTACGTGAAAGTCAAAGATGACGTTCAAGTACTTTTTTATGAATGAGGCCCCTGATCTCCACGGATAAAGAATATGTTGTTTCATTCTACATGCTAGGCAGGTGTGGATATTGAAGCACACCGCAGAGTCTGTGTTGATAGGATGCAATATGATAACAAGGCTCCATTTTCTAATTTTTCTTCCCTCTCTCAGCGATTAGACAAGAAATTGGTAGAATCAACCCGTCATAATCTCTGTGAACTATGAGGAGGGAGTGGGAGTCGGACGCGCTGGAGGACGGGGGATGGGAAGACGAAGAGAAGAAGAAGACACGCAGAGGTGGGAGGGAAGGAATGTTCTCTCAACGTTTCTGAGACACTGTGAAACATTGCCATGAGGTTGCAGGGACGTTGTGCCAACATTGGATCTGCGGAGAAGAACAAGGGGGAGAGCGGGAAGAGAAGGAAGAAGGGAAGAAGGAGGGGGGGGAAGTAGAGAAGGAGACAGAGAGAAAAATGGATTCTAAAATGAACAAAGGAAGTTTGGCTGGATGGAAGGATGGACAGACATTCACACTGAGTATTCAATGTGTTCCTCTGTGTGTTTGGAGGCTCAGCCCAGTCTGCTGCTGTCTGTTCGAAGTCTTAAAGAAAATATTTTTGTTTTCTAAGTTTTTACCGTTTTATTATTTAAAAACTGTGATGATGATGATTATTTTATTATTATTGATATTATTAAAGAGGGAGGGGGGGGACTTGCACACCATTTAACAGTACTTCAGCCTTTTTATATTTTATATTATTTACAACGTAAATCTTACGTTCTCCTTTAGGTGTATGATAAGCACATTATGGGCACAGATTGTGCTTCAGTCACCTGACCTCAACTGAAAAAAAAAAGTTTTCCTGTACAGATGTAAAAGAGACGGGGATCTGGGGATCATCCATAAAACCTACCTTGAACTGTAAATTTACCACCTGGTTTTTCCAAGATAAAAAAACAATGTAGTAACTATACTGTACTGTATGTAGCCTCTATGCTTTGTTGACTTCCTGAATATGAAGCATGCATGAATTCTATCTCTCTGTTTTTCTTTTAAATTGGTGTAAAAATGGTGGTAAGTTTACCATGGTGGTTAGTTTTTATGAATACCCCGCTTTTCCCATTATAAGGTTGAACTTGAATTTGGATGTGAAAATAGAACCACTTGCTCTCGTAACAAAAAGTGCAAGAATTTTTTTTTTCAGTGCAAAAAAATTTATTTGTGATGACAAAAATATGTTTATTTGCAGGAAAGGTTTGGTTGAATATTGGTTGTTGCATTATATTCACTCTGACTAAGTTCTGATGAAATAAAAACAAACCGAAAGTAAATTAATTCAAACAAAACAATATACCTGTGACTGGACTGGTGTGTTTCTTTAATTTATCTCTCAAGCTCCCTTTCCATTTCCTGCACCATACAGTAGGTAGGTGTAAGTGTGAAGATGGGATATAAAGAGAGAACAGTTCCTTCAGATCATGTTACATCAGAAAAACACACTATATTCGGACAAAAGACAATTGCTAGAAAAACATTTCCTGTTGATCAAAAACCAACATTACATTTCAATGTTGTATTGTGCACCCTATACTTTCAATCTTCAAACAATCATTTAATAATAATAATAATAATAATAATAATCTATTAATTACATAGCTACCATACATTCACACACAGAAGCATATCACATGTAATTACAGTTTTTTGGTATCAGAACCCCCCCCCCCCCCCCCGTCCCATTAAATTACACATTTGAAACGTTGTTACCACTGGAAAATAGACATATGTATGATTTTGAGAAAACAGATTTCGAACTATTGACATCCCCCTTGTCTATGGAGCTGCACATAGTATGCAGCGTCACTGAAGAAAAAGGCTCTACTCACCGCTAGGTACGTTTCAATGCTCATTTTATCTCAGCATTCATTCCATTGATAAGGAATAAATATTGATTGGAGTAGTGGGCTAATTTGTTGTCTGGGGTGTCTATGTCTGTTTTTCTCTCTTTCAAAGATGTATTTTATAACTATAGCTTTTCATAGGTAACAGAGCCTTCAACAATCTGATTTACTCCTGTTTAACAAGCTTATATTCTCGTTTGATCCTGGTGTAGGGACCTATGCTGTCATCGAACACAAAGTCCCATAATACCTTTGTCCAGGAAGTGTGCTGTGGCAGTGAATCATAGTACTCTGCTGCGATCTTCCTCACCTGAAACAGAGATAAGGGCAAAGGTCAGTTGGGATCCAACAGTTGCATTTTAACAACTCACTGGAACAACATATACATGTAGGTAAGTTAGTAGAACAGTAGATATTTATGATCCTATGCCCTCTGTAATGTTTCACTAGTGCACATTGAGGAACGCTCCCTGTGTAGTTTGCATTCAAGTGGATATGTATAAAGGTTATTGCACTTGAGGGACATGTAAGATGAATACAGGATTCTTCATTCTCAGGTGGTTACACCAATGGTTAATACGTTACATATCCTGTCCTCTCATTCCTCTCTATTCAATCAATATTTGCATTTGAAGCTGCTCTCTGTGACATTTGTTATGAATGCCATGGCACTGTTTAGACAGAGATAATGCCTGCGTTCGTAAATTCGCTCTGAGAGTGCCGGAGCGAACACTGGGTTCAACATCATAAAGGAACCATGTCATTTGATTGGACAAGAGGCATTCCATGAGTGCTGATCACATTTACAGAGCAAATTTACGAACACTGCCTATGTGTTTGTTACCATTTCTCATTCCATTCCATTACAAAGAATCCGTCCTCCGATTTCTACCTCCACCAGCCTCCCCTGGTGCAGACGGTCCACTCACCTGAGGTAGTTTGCTGCCGGGTATGCTGGGGAAGTCATGGTGCTCCATGTGATAGCCTACATTGAAGGTGATCCTGTTGAGTGGTCCGTAGTAGGAGTAGGTCTCGTGACCCTTTAGGAACATATAGTGCTCTGCTATGAAGTGTCCAGAGATGGGATGTAGACCCATGCACAGGATAGACCCGGCGATGAGGTAAACGATGGGCTTCAGCCCCCACAGGTAGAAGATCAGGAGGTCCACAGCAAACTGCACCGCTGCATTCAACATCTCCAGCCTGGAAACAGGCTTAGGGTTGACCAGCAGGGGGCGCAACGCATAGAAGAAAGGCTGGAGGAAGAGCCAGACAACTTTACGCAGCGGCGTGCAGAAGAACCAGCCCTCCAGGTCGGTGGGTATGTCCACGTCCAGCCCGTCCCCACCCAGGTAACGATGGTGGTCGATGTGGTACTTCTTGAATGCGGCCGAATAGGGCAAGCCGATAGGCAGGTTAGCCCACATAGCGAACAATCGGTTCAGGCGCGCCAGCTTGTTACCGAAGGCCACGTTGTGTGAGATGTCGTGGATGGCTAGAGTCAGTGAGTGGTTGATGCAGCCACCGAAGCCGTAGGCCCAGAAGAACACCCACTTCCAGGGGAGGTCGTGGACCAGGTAGCAGGCTAGCAGCTGGGTCAGAACCATCCCTGACACCACCCACTTCAGCTGGGGGTCCGGCCCCATCAGGGACTTGATCTCAGGGTGCTTGGCTGGGGAGAGAGAATTACAGAATAGGTAGATTCAACTTGAGCTCATTCAATGGTACATATGGGACTTGGAGATTGATATGTTTTCTTTTTTTTTTACAGGGATATTGGCAGTACACAAGTATAGTTTGAATGATATGGTACACTAAGGACTGGCTATTTGCATGCAGTCTTACATGACATACACATACAATAGAATATATTACAATATAGTAAGCACTAGCAGTGTTAAATATCCCCGGGTGAAAGCCCTCTTGACAATAGTATTTTTAATTGGCAGTGGTGTTGTTGTGCGGTGGGCCTTGACTTGCCACTGAATAACCAATCAAAAAGAATCACCTGGGGAATCTTTCAGAAACATTCTCTTATAAAAAATTTAAAAAGCCATGTTTAATTCATATATGCCTACTGCCCCATTGAAATAAAGTGGCTAGCAAAAGGCAAACGCTTTTATTTGTTTAGTAATTTCAGTGAGTGGGAAGAAGTCCATTCTATGAGAGAAATGAATAGTCAATTATTCAAATTCAACCATTCATAGACAAGAGTTCACCTGGGTATAGCCCAGGGGAGGCTGGTGGAGGTAGAAATCGTAGGATGGGTTCAATGTAATGAATGGAATGAGCTGGGTGTAGCCTAGGAGTTAATGCAAATGTGGCTATCCACTTGGTTTACACCTACTTTTCATAATATCTGCATGCAAATAGCTTACAACGAGAATGTGGAGAGAACACCGGAGTAAATTGAACTGATGAAAGCTGTAGTCGCTTTTACAGCTGCCGTCCTCCGATTTGGTAAATGGACTGCACTTATACAGCGCCTTTATCCAAAGCGCTTTACAACGGCCTCTAATTCACCCATTCACACACACATTCACACACCAATGGCGGCAAGCTACCATGCAAGGCGCCGGCCCACTCACTGGGAGCAATTTGGGGTTAAGCGTCTCTAAGATTTACACCTCCACCAGCCTCCCCTGCAACTGTCCATGCCTTGGTGGTGCCCAATCAATGCATGGTACCCTCAACATTTAGCTCTAACAGACCCAGCTTTCCTTTTTGAAATCCAGAGATTGAATAGCTACTTCCTTCATTCAACAACGTGGCACAGATTTCTTTCAATTTCACATTCTTTGAAGACCTCACAAGTCTTTCAAATGTGTACACATCCCTGTTTGAGTACATCCTCAGTTCGTTATAGAGCTCTTGACCTACCTGCTAGTCACAGATATTAATCAGTAACCAGACGTCATAAAAGAAATCTACCCAGATCCCTTTCAGTGACCACCTCTGCTTGAAATGCACACACGCCACTTAAAACTGTGTTGCTACATGCTGCACTATACCCTCACAGTCAGTTAGAGCCTCCAGTGGAGGCTAGTGGAGGTAGAAACTGGAGGACGGGCTCATTGTAATGCATGGAAATTACTCATGGAATGAGGAATGGTATCAAACATGTGTGACATGAGCCTGTCCTCCGAATTCCCCCTCACCAGCCTCCACTGATTTGGACATTCATAACATCAAGGGGTTAGTAGGAACTCCGTTCTCTTACTACACTGTTGAATGCAATAGTAGAACCAACAGCTACATAGACATTGGATTAGAATGAGAGTGATGAATCAAAACTTCTGACTATTAATGAATATCGCTTTAGAGGAACTGAGAATTTGGTGACGTGAGTCAATGATTGGCAACCATGAGCAGGGCAGTTCCACCCATCATCATACATTTCCAATGACTCCAAAGACTTGCCCTGGATTTGATAGGGGCACCCTGAAATTCAACCTCTATGAATACCCAAATGAGAACTCAACAAATAAACAATACACTTCTTTAAGCTGCATGAAGCCATTTCCACTCACCCCACCTCACCTGACAACTGAGCATCATTAAGTGTTGCTATAGTAATGATGTGATAATCTCAGAGCACCAAGGTTAAGACACCACAACCATAGGCGGTCACACCTCTTGTTGTGATGCAGTGTCCCTTCCTCAGTCGTCATCACAACACAGCCAGGAGATCATAAAAACAAAAGCATTTTTAATAATTCAGGCGGGCAGCTATTATAGGCCATTAGCCTACATGCATCAACAAGTTTCTTTTACGGCAAACAAACAACATTGTCACTCAATGAAGAGTGATGTAACAACAGTTTTCCACCAGCATGAAAGGCTAGGTGTACATCCAGGAAGAATCAAATATGACATTCATTTAGCTAAATAAATTAAATGGATGTGTGACTTCAAGGAGTCGCTAAGAAAAAGTGATCTTGAGGCTGAAGTCCTGATTATGATTATGTCCGTGTTAGTATGGGAGTAGACCAAGTATTAATTTAAATTGAAGTAGCCTATGCAATAGAAAAGCAGATTGTTTGTGTTGACATGATACCCCAACTGACAAGACATACATTAAGCATAATACCCCCCCCTCCCTCTCCTTTGTTTCTTTTGTATGCTGTTACCTAGCAAGCCAAGAGGCATTGTCAGCTGCACCTGCAATCTAAAAGTTGTCATTGTATTACCTGTCAGAGAAACATGCTTGGCAAGGAATCAGTTTACATATGAGGGAGTGACCCCCCCCTCTGAATGCCAACTACATTATGACTTCATTCAGAATGTTAAAGTGGAAATCTACAGCTGATCATCCTCCACTTTGATTTCTGTATTATTTTACAATCAATCACAGGATAGGAATTATATCCTGTAGTTCTATGGGTGCCAGATTTTAACTTACAATCATCCTGCCTACATCCTAATCACTCTGTAGTGGAAATGTATATCACAACAACAATATCTCATCTTCATCATGTGAAGGCTGCTGCTGACAGAGGAAACAGGTTAAACCGGATACTAGATCTAAAAGAAAAGTGTTGCTAACAAAATAAGAGAAGCAAGAAACATAAACTATGGCTATGAAACACTTGTTACTTTCCCATTTAGGCCTGAAGATACGTTACCTAATATTTCTTTCCTTCTTGAAGTGTGAGGTTGATCATTGTAGACCCATTCAAAGTCGCCCCGTCCACCTGACTTGGCCATGTCGACTTCTCCTGTCCACACGTCGCTAGTGACTTTCTGGATGTGCGTGTGTGCGTGTGTGTGTGTGCCTCACCTACACGGTTCGGTCTTTCGATCCACACCCACTCCACTCAAAGGTAAAGGTGCAAGGTGTGATCTCACGCCCCTCCCAGGTGATACTGGAACTTATCAAATGAAAACAAATAGTCCTTGGCTACTTCTTGTGATTGAATTCATATTTTCCAATAGAAAATAGCCTAAATGTATAGATACATCAGTAAGACTGGGACAGTAATATTTATTTATATTAACAATTCTTATGGTGTATTAGAAGTTAATCGTTTGAAATATCATTAATAGGCCTATGCCAATTATGTTTTTAGGGATACAAAACTCCCCTCACACATTCATTATGACGCCCCACCGATAAATGAATGAGCAATCACGTATTAGCCTACCACATGAATAGTTTAGGACATTATAAAGTCTCTTTGAGATATTCTACTAGTTGTTAAATGTAATCAATCCACCATATTGTGACGAAATAGATTTAGAATAGTAGTATGCCATGATCTAAAAAACGGACTTAATCTGGCATCCAAATTTGCTCCAATCTGAAACAGACTGTATAGTCCATTTTCATTTAAATAACTCAACAGAACCTGTTAGGATACAAACCGTACTCAGTGCAGGATAATATTGTTGAATGACAGCATATATTATGTGAAGTTCATCACCTTTTCGAAATAGACCACACACACCTCATAAACTATGGGCGAGTTGATTTGCTTGAGTTGAATTGATCACATTTTCACGTTTAATTTATTACGGAAATAGATATTTATACAGCACATTGATAACATAATATCCTTACCAGCATATTTACATACACATGTGCATTCTTTCAGACATAGACAATATACACACAATATGACAAAACACAATCTTCATCACTATATTTTGTTGATCGAACATAACATTTCCCATGCATTCACAATCAAAACAAATGAGGATAATTTGTATTTAATTCAATTTTGTACAGACAATCACAAATCGTACAAAAAAGAAAAAGAAAAAAAAGAAAAGAAAAGGAAAACACGTCTCTCAAAGGTCGCGCGAGAGTACGCAACTACAGCCTAGTGGCGACGAGAGTGGAACAGAGTGGAGTTTGTGTTGTAGAAGAAGGAGGAATTTGGGGGTTTTCGACATGGCATCGGGCGATACCCTGTACATCGAAACGGATGGCTCGGACATGCCAGCCGAGATTGTGGAACTGCACGAAATCGAAGTGGAGACCATCGAGACAACAATTGTAGGGGACGACGATGAACACCAGCCGATGATCGCCTTACAGCCCCTTGACTCAGATGATCCACACTCAATTCATCACCACCAAGAGGTGATACTGGTGCAGACACGAGAGGAGGTTGTGGGTGAAGATGACTCGGACCTCCACGGGGACGACGACTACGAGGACCAGATTCTCATCCCCGTCCCGGTCCCCGCCGCGGAGGATGAGTACATCGAACAGACTCTGGTCACTGTCGCCGGGAGGA
This sequence comes from Nansenia antarctica, assembly GCF_963989245.1. NCBI lineage: Eukaryota > Metazoa > Chordata > Actinopteri > Argentiniformes > Microstomatidae > Nansenia > Nansenia antarctica. The sequence continues at coordinate 46,960,798 of NC_137674.1, read as the reverse complement.
GCTCCTCGGCCGGGCGGATGAAGAAGGGGGGAAGCGGGAAGAGATCTAGTAAAAAGAGCTACCTGAGTGGAGCAGAGGCGAGCGGTAGAAAATGGGAGCAGAAACAAGTCCAGATAAAGACATTGGAAGGGGAGTTCTCAGTCACGATGTGGGCATCGGGTAAGTTCACGGTTCGGTTGGAAGTGAATTCCTGCGTCTTAGTCCCTCGCATTGTTCTCACTGTCTGTGCCCTGCAGCCTGGGCCGCGGGCGGGCGTTGTCCTCTGGCCGTTTCAGAGGAGAGTTTCTACTGTTCTACTAAGTCGGAACTGTGCATGCAGTCCATTTGAAATGTTTTTGTTTTTATGGGAAGCCATGTTTTATGTGTTGATGGGCGCCGCCATGTTCCCCCGGTCCAGTATGGCGGCCCGAAAAAATGGCGTTGATTTGTCCGGGGAAGATGGCGGCGGGTGTGGAGCGGCTGGGAGCTGCAGGCCGCTGTGGCGCAGTTCAGCTCGGCGGCCCGGGCGCCCGGCGGAGGGAGCGGGGGGAGGGAGGGAGGTGCACAGGACGGGAGGCGATAGTTAGCTTGGCTAAACCAGCTGGCCGAGGCTGTCACGGTGCAGACAGTCACTTTGCAAAGACATTCGATTGTGTAATTCAGCAAACCCGACAAAGCGAAGAAGAAACAAACGGCTGTTGTTTTCATTATGATATCGTCACCGTCATCTGTTTGTCTTCTTGGCGGCGGCTCGTTTGACCGAAACCAGGACTAGTTTTGCTACCTTGCAAACGTGTTGATAGCGGAATTAGTTAGTGTCACCTGCTTTTTTGGAAATGGATGTAGTGTCTTTTTTTAGTATTCCCTCACATAACATGGCCAAAAATACACCACGAACAAATGTTTGGCTTGTTTATTAGCTGACGAGTGCTTTGTGGCTAAGCTAGGTAGCTATCTAGCTGGCCATAGCAGTCATGTTTACTAGTTAGCTTCTATAGCACAGCTATGATTTTACAAAAAAAAACATCCATGTATTAGAACGTTATTCTTTTATAAAGACTGCTAGCGTTTTTCTCCATAACCAATTCCAATTCTAATTTATTTTTTAAAACGAAATAATCTTTCGCCACCATAAACATCAAGTTGTTTCAGCTAACATCAACACCTCCCCGGCTGAGAAACGCCCCCCCCCCCCCCCTAAGCATTGTTGCACCGTCCCCAACTGTATGCCTGTGTGAGATTCAATCGATCCTCTATGTATCCTGCCATTGCATTAAGTAATTCAACCTCTGTTCGTTCTCTCTCCCTCTTCAGATGACAAGAAGGACATCGACCATGAGAGTGTTGTGGAGGAGCAGATCATCGGGGAGAACTCCCCACCAGATTACTCAGAATACATGACAGGGAAGAAACTCCCACCTGGGGGTATCCCAGGGATCGACCTCTCAGACCCCAAACAGCTGGCAGAGTTTGCCAGGTGAGTGTCAAAAACAGTTGAGTTGTCTGGAAGCTTTGTAGCATTAAGATAGTCGTAATTACAATGGCTATTATAGATTCATCTTGGTTGGTCATAGTGCAACACAGGTTTCAGGAAACTCCCCCCTGATCTGCAGAGCTATACTTTCTAAGGTGCACAAATGAAAGGGTCATTGTCATGCATCCTGGAAAGAGAAATGGTCTGTTGAACTCCCCATTCATTGTGATTGTCTTCGGCCCTGTGCAGGATGAAGCCACGGAAGATCAAGGAAGACGACGCTCCGAGGACGATAGCCTGCCCCCACAAAGTGAGTGTGCTGTCCTTGACATAAGAGATACTGTAGATACAATATATAAAATGTATGGCTCCAGATAGCACACATCTTTATATTTGATTTAACTCTGTACCTCCATTGGATTAGATATTTGTGCTTTGAAAATTTGAATAGCTCACCTTGATCACAAGATCAAGAACTGACTAACATGGCAGAACTAAAGACAGCTCCTTTCTTTGAGCAGAATGATCAAGGAGTTGCTACCTGCTTTTGGATGATCACCACGCTGAGTAATAACCGCTGATAACTGCTGACGCACTTTGGCTCTGTCGTGTCTTCTTTAGATTGATTGATTTAATCATTTGAATTCCAACTATAGACAAGAGCTCACTGCATTCAACCCTATCAGTGATAACACAGTAGAATTGTCGAACGGTCGTTTCCTATACATTGTGATGACAATGGTGACCTATGAATTATGCCTGTCATTCATCTCCACCGTCTCCTCCTCAGGGATGCACAAAAATGTTCAGGGACAACTCGGCGATGAGGAAGCACTTGCACACCCACGGGCCCCGTGTGCATGTCTGTGCCGAGTGTGGGAAGGCCTTTGTGGAGAGCTCCAAGCTGAAGAGGCATCAACTCGTTCACACTGGAGAGAAACCCTTCCAGGTATGTGGTTTGAACCTCCCTCAAAATAAGACATTTATTATTCTGCTAGCTCATAACTTGCTTCCCCCCCCCCTTCTTCTTGATGATGGTGTTGCACAGTTTCACTGTGAAACACAACTTGCTTGTACTTAATAGTTAGCATTGGAACCCTTTTACCTTGACTGTCACATCATGTACTGCCTCTTACTCTGTACCCCTCTGTCCCCCATCTCTCTCTAGTGTACATTTGAGGGCTGTGGGAAGCGGTTCTCTTTGGACTTTAACTTACGCACCCATGTGCGGATTCACACTGGAGACCGCCCCTACGTCTGCCCCTTTGACGGCTGCAACAAGAAGTTCGCTCAGTCCACCAACCTAAAATCTCACATCCTCACACACGCCAAAGCCAAAAACAATCAGTGAACCTTCCCCCCCCACCCACCCAGCACCAGAGCAGGGCCCTGCCCCGCGCTCCCATGAAGAGATATGGAATACCCCCTTTGTATTGTTTCTAGAAAAAATGTTTTATGTGTGAATGACCTTACTGACTTTTTGATATGTAATGAGCTGAAAATGAGGATCTCTAGAGAGATGATGCTAAACCTGACTCCCCTCCCAGCCAACGATGACTCGACCTAGAAGGAAAAGCAAGCATACGGTTTCTTCTTGTGAAGATGTGAATTCTTGGATCTGCACCGAAAGTTATTTATACATGTACAACGCAAATCTACACATACAAAAAAAAAATATCAAAAAATTTGCATCCATCAGCCTAGAGGAATAATTGCGTTTTAATTTTGTATTTTCCTAAGTGTGCATATTGTACACTCTTCCTTGGCGTACGCTCAGTGTATTATGTATGTATGTTTTGTTTTCCCTGAGAATTGAAATCTGTGATGGCTCTTCTTGGAGAGGATTTGGCAGTTGTTGTCCCTCCTGTGTTTCCCTGTATAAAGTTTGGTTTTTTTTCGGGGGGGGAGGGGGATATAAGGTCTTCTTTACAGGTTTTTCATTTTGTATAATTGTAACGTACAGATCTATTGGAATCATGTAGATAGTAGCTGTGATTTAAGTAGTGTTAACTGATTAAAACCGTTTTATTTTCCCCCCTGCACTGCCAGATGCAAAAACAAGTGTCATGTCCATCACTGCATACCCTTTATTTTTCCGTTCAACACAACACAACAGAAAAGGAGCTCAGTTGCATTGTTGAATGTATTGCAGTGTTTCCCCCCTGCCTGGATCCGTTTTGTTATGCCTAAAAATGTTTGGCTTACAAAGCACTCAATCGAAAAGGCTGGTAATGGCAACACTGGATTCAGATTTGGGGGCCTGTATGACTATGCCCCACCTAAGGAACAATGTAAGGGAAACACTGATGTATTGTATAGACTCCAATTAACCCATGCTAATACTGACACACATCCCCAATAATCATGGCCAACAATAAACACTAGTCCCATAGCAAGCGCTTATTAGAAGTTTGTTTCAGACTGCCTACTTTGTGTGTACTGTAGAGAATAAAGGTATGAGTTTGTAATGAGGATAAAGGCCATGTTGAATGTGACATCTTTTGTGTTTGAATTGATATTCCAAATATGAAATCACAAATGGCTGGTAGAATCATTGTGTATTGTGATGTTTTTTGTTTTTTTTTTTATATATTCACTTGTGTACTTTCCCATGTGGATTTAGGTGGGAATGGATTGGTGTAAATGTATACCTATACCAATCTGTTAAAACCTATTGGGGAAGCGCACAAATGCACTCTTCAGGGGAAGGGTTGGAGAAATTGGACACAGCAATGGTCTCAGTCTACATACATACTTTTTTCCATCTCCTTATAATTTGCTATGGAATGAATTCCCCCTTTGGTATGGGATGGCTTGCTTTTAGGACATTCCTATTGGCTGCCAACTTTGGCTAAATGAAATAGGATCAAACTGAACAACAGAAAGCTCAATCTGGGATTGATCATTCACCACTTATTAAGAAGTCTCTAGAAAGATTTTTTTTTTTTCAAAAACATTTTTTATTCAGTTATTATAAAGTAATTTATACTTTACAGTCAATTCAACATAGGCAGTCTTTAACTAATGCATTGCATGTACCATGACAAACATCATTTAAAAAGTAAAAACAAGTGCAACAATGCTGGTGGATAGAGAATGGCGGAATCAATTTGCTCAATGAGCTCATCTAAGTATTTGGCATAAGTATAACCACAAAAGAACCAGTCTCAAATGCACTCAAGTCTTACTACAATTACCAGTAGAAACTGGTTGAAATCAATCTCACAATAGTAACAGTTTCGTTTCACTGTGAACTTCCATTTGAAACACATTTCACATGAGTAAAATCTTACGAAACAAAATCATCCTTCCGGACACACATGCAAAACAGATTTGGAAATGTTATATTATCTGATTATTTGTACCTTGATTACCCCCTGTAGGTCCATTAACATGGCTGAATGATGGAGCAAAACCACAATGGAACAACATTGACCATGTAATGTAAAATGTCATCCCTGGCCCTTTCAAACACACCTGTCCTTCGAACTTATCAAACAACCTGAGAGAGGAAGGATCAAAAGCATGCTTACTTCAAATTCACCATGACATTTCTTTCTTTTCTTTTGATTTTGAAAAATAAAAGATATCCATCTGTCCAGTGTATTGTACATGGGAGGCGAGAGAAGGCGTTATCATTTGACCCTGTGGTTGTGATCCGGCCCGTATTGAGATAAGATAGTGGGCTTCCCCAGATTCTTAAACAGCTATCCAGCTGCTATGAACATCTGATCAAGTTCAGCATGTTCTAGTTCTACTGTGCCTAGTAGACAAACCAGAGCACAACCACAGAGTCAGAAGGCAGGCAGTTGCAGCACTTCAGAGTTGGCAGGTGTTCATTTCTCCAGCAGGGCAGCCAGTAGAGCAGGGTAGTTGGGCGTTCCCCAGCCTGTCACAGGGTCCCATGAAGGTGCGGCACAGAAACCCTTCCCCTGTACCTTCTCGTCCAGACAGCTCAGGTGACATCCCTCTGTCACCTGGGGGGCCACAGAGCACACAAAGAGCATTCAGGATTTATTAAAGGAGTCCCAGGGGAGGGAATTAATGAACACACAGGAGGGAGGTGAGACTGCACTTTGCTTAACTCCTCTCTACCCCCACCCTGTGGTGATTTCTATGGTGACGATTCATCACAAAACTGAAAGATTAATTTACTAAGTAGCACACACAGATGAAACACAGTGCCACGTCTTATCTTATGCATATTCAGGAAAGACGAGTGCTCCACAGAGTCACCTACATCAAACAGAGCCTGTCCTTGTAGCTTGTACAGGCGAGGGTTGAGGAAGCCCAGGGCAGGCAGGCCCTTCAGAAAACGCTGGTCATTGATCAGAGACAAGATCCCTCCAACGACAGGGGTAGACGCCTAGGAGGCAGCACAACACAAACACATGATCAGTATCTATGGGGTTGATTTGGGACTAGGGGGCTGATATCAGTAAAGGCTCGTGGAGGTAGAAACCGGAGGACGGGCTCATTGTAATGCATGGAATGGTATCAAACTGGACACAGTTCCTCATTTTGTTCCGTGCGTTACAATGAGCCTGTCCTCCGACTTCTACCTCCACCAGCCTTCCTTGACTGAGGGATGATGGAGGTCTTACTGAGGTACCAGACACCCAGGGGATGGGTACTCTGTTGGTGACGACCCAGTAGTTGTCTGACAGGGCTGCTATATCAGGGTAGGCCCGGCCGCTGGTGTTGAAGTAGGTCTGGGGAGGAAGGCCCTGCACTCCCTGCAGGTAGCTGTCCACAGCACTGACCTGTAGAACCACACAGAGGAAGATCCACCGGAGTCAGCAGTAATCAATAGGGGTGGGCATCGACGATCGATAATTGATCGATAAGGATCTTGGTCGATCACAAAATAAAACATTTGGTCGATCACAAAAAAAAAAAAAAATGTTTTATTTTGTGATCGACCAAGATCCTTATCGATCAATTATCGATCGTCGATGCCCACCCCTAGTAATCAATGAGCTAAACCCTGCTCAGTCAGAACACAAGAGATTTAAAAACAGATATGTTAATAAAAGCACATGCTGTAAGAAGGTTTAATAAAAGCACATGCTGTAAGAAGGTTGTCATTTAAAGATCTCTTTCGAAACGCAGATTTAGCAGGACCCTGAGGCAGGGCAGTATGTAGTTGGTGTAATAATTTTACTTTAATTTAATTTGGCCATTTAGCAGACGCTTTTATCCAAAGCGACTTACAATTACGAATTACAGGGACATTCCCCCTGGAGTAACTGAGGGGCTAAGTGCCTTACTCAAGGGCACACTAGTAGTGGTGTGGCTTCAGGCGGGATTTGAACTCACAACCTTCCGATCACAAGTCCAACTCACTATCCACTAGACCACCACTACCCCTGTAGGTGTACAGCACGGGAGGCTAGTGGAGGTAGATATCAGAGGACGGGCCTTGTCGTCATGCATGGAATGGAATAAGGAATGGTATCAAAACGTGTTTACCTGGTAGTCAGGCATAGGGAACACGTTGCTGAAGCCTCCACCACTGATGTAGTCGGTGACCTCGTAGGTGAGCTTGAATGGATTCTTGAATGAGGTCCCGCCCACTGTGGTCACATATGGGCTGAGGGCGCACAAAGATGACATCATCATCGACATTTGAGTGGGAGACAAGGCATAATCACTTTTCCAGTCAATATTCTATTTTCATATCCCCTATTATTCATATCCTGACATGACCTTCGGAGATTGTGAATAAAGACAATACATGTACAAAGATAACTGGAAGGCTTTGTTAAAGTCATTCATCCATAACTGGAAACAGGACAGGTAGTGGCCCTCACCTGGAAGCAGGAAAGCTGGGCCTGAACGAGTTCTCTGCTGAGGTCAGGTGCCTGCAGCCGGCTCCACTGTCACCTGAATGAGGAGGACACAACATCTCCTAAATCAACAAAGGTAGAGGTCTCATTCAGGGCAGGCTGGTGGAGGTAGAAAGCAGAGGACGGGCTCATTGTAATGCAACAGATTCCGAGACAGATTTTACCTCTAAGGAATAAAGACTTTGATATCCCCAGCTGCCCCACATGCCTGTCATCATGCCTGTTTATCATGCCTGTGCACATGATAAATAATTGATTTTGATCCGATTTAAGCACCAAAGTATCAAAGTGAACATCATGGAAGTTCTGATCTTACCTTACTTATGTTCTGATGACATGGTGGATTACCCCAAAAACATTTTGTCCAAAACAGTAGACAATTTCCTAAATAATGTGTTGTTGAATGTTTTCATAGGCCTGATTCACGTCTAGCGAATGCAAGTTTCCAAAGTATCTCCATGACGTTAGCAGTTACCACAGACACCAAGGCTATCTCTTACTGCTGCTGTAGCATCTGCTTGAATGAACACCTAACTAGTGGGCGCAGATAACATCTAATGTCCTATTGCAAACATGCTGTCACAAACCACCAATTTAAGTATAGTTACATTAGTACATAGTCTACACCTGTAGACAATTACATCATCAATACAGACCAAATAGTGATTTTTAAGAAGAGACTGTGACCGTAGCCTGGCTTCAGATCTGTATGTGCTTCAGTCTTCCTGTGTTTCCTGTCCTGCTGGCTGCTACATGATGATACACAATGATAGCCACCATGGTTGGTTAAGCTAAAGCCTCACCAGACCCAGAGCCAGTGGGAGTCTGACCTAGCTAGTTGCCCTCACCAGACCCAGAGCCAGTGGGAGGCTGACCTAGCTAGCTGCCCTCACCCGAGGCGAAGAGCATGGAGATCCCTCTGATCCCAGCCTTCATGAACTCTGTGTTGATACGCATCATGTAGGCAGCAGACAGACTGTCCTCATCGTCGCCATAGCTGACGGTGTGGACCCACGGGAGGTCGGACATGTTGCTAAGCAACACCATCCACTGGAGGAAAGGCTCCTGGGACTCATGGCGACCTGTTGGAGGAGGAGCGGAGATGAGAGGAAGACTGGAGAGGATGAGAGGAACAGTGGAAAGACTTGAGGTTCAACACAAACTAGACACTGCTGGGGACATTCTCATTCAGACAACTTAATGTCCTCGGAGAGGCAATTTGTTAATCAAAAGAAAAAAAACATTTCCAATATACACAAATAGGCCTATCCATAGCAGGCTACAGTCTGTGCAAATCTAAATCAGTGTTTGTGTTTTGTTCCAGCCTAGCAATGATACCAATACTCTATCACAACTCAATCACAACTTTGATTAGTTGAATCCCCCCCAAAAAAGAAAAGCTTTCTGAGAAGAGGTTGGAGACCACTGTTCTATATCTAGTAAGTTGTTGTGAGTCAGGGAGCCTACCAGGGCTGGTGAAGACCCATGTAGAGATGTTGGCTCCTGTACTCATGATGTACTCCACGTCCAGACTAGCCTCCAGGCCGGCCTTGCCTGCTCCCTGGGTGCCCACCACCCGGTCTACCTTAGATAGGTGCTGGAAGCCTCTGCCAAATATGGTCATGAACTCAGCCAGGTCCGCTGGGTGGTAGAACTGTTCCAGGAACTGGACAGGAGACGGAGAAGAGTCAGCCATAGAAAAGTTGGAGGTCAGTGATGGTGTGAATAGATTCGGGGCCCTTTAATTAATTATTCTTAATTGGTAGAAATGTGATTCCTTGTGTCCTCCACTCGTTTGATACTCAAAACACATTGGAGGAGAAGATCTAGGCACCTCCCCTTAGATAGATGCGGTTTGAAAAGGAAGCGAGTGGAGGACAGGAGGAGAGGACGAGGAATTAAGTTTAACAATTGAGAAAAGGCCTGGGTAAAATCTCTGAGGGATTTCTTCTCCCAGGCCAAAGTCCAGTAAGTGTCTTTCTGATAGATTTCCATTAAGCATGTTATTACATAACTTCATAGTGTACTAGATTAATACCAGTGTGAACAGAGGATTATTTATTCTACCAAATACCAATTATATTGCACCGTGTATGAAACGTGCGCTAGAAATAAAGTTGGATTTGAATACTGTACTTCCTATCAATGTCCTATCAAGTTGCTAGTCTGAGAGTGGTTTGAGGTAGTGGTGTGGATGTGAATGTTCTCCAGACCTGGGCGACAGCCTGGCTGTTGTTCTGAGCTGTTCCCACGTCAGCTGCTGTCAGGTTGTAACGACTCCTCAGGGTGGTGGGCGTCACCCCCAGATGGAACCCCGTCCCAGACCTCCTCCTATTGGTCAAGAACTCACTGACGTCCTGCCCCTTGGGTGGGAAGCGGTGAACACCACCAACTAAGGGAAGAATAACGTTGGTTCATTGTTGCATCCGCAACATTGTTGTCACCATTTTAACAATTGGTTTGTTGACATGTCTAATAATGCTTCGCTTGAAAAAGCACACAACGAATAGATATCAATCACATTGATTTCCGACCCCTGAAAAATATCACGATTCAGAAATCGTTCTGAATTCTGAGCGTACCAAAGTCAAGGTGCTGATAAACATCGTTGTGCACTGCGTACTGAGTCGGTGACCTAACCAGGGAGTGGCCGTCTCTCACGTAGCGATGGAACTCACTGCCTGGCAACAGGGTCTCCGCCACTCTGAGAGAAGGGGGAAAAAAGTTCTTATTGAAGGTTTTTCCTTATGGTGACTGATGTATAGTCAATTCACTTACTTAGACAAATGTACTTATTGTAAGTCAGTTTGGATAAAAGCGTTTGAATTAAAAAACACCTCCTGAAACATCAAATTCAAGCACCTTTCAAGAACTTTCAAGACTCGATTCCCTCAAATTCAAGGAACCAACATGGCATAGTTTGTGACGGATCTAGATGAGAATTCATATAATAGGAACTATCCGCTCACAGACAACAATTAAAATTTACTAGTTGACGAGCTAAGTAAAAGATTTTTGAATATATATATCTTCTGGGAGGAATTCAAGCACTTTCAATGACCCATGTCTATTTTCAAAAACTTTTAAGACCTTGATTTTTTTCTCTCAAATTCACAAACTTTCAAGGATTTCAAGGACCCGTAGGAACCCTGTTAAATATACATGTAAAAGAAGCATCAATCCATCTGCAGTTAGAGGACTCACAGAGTTCAGGCAAGAGTATCGGATCTCCACACTCTCTGTGGTAGCTATATGGAGCTCAGGCCAGGGTAATAAAGTCTAAATTCATCTTGCAAACAATAACCACATTTTATCCATTCAATTCTAAGGAACACAATTAAGAAGTGTTTTTTTCACACTGAGGAAGTGGTTGTCAGGTGAGTAGAGTACTGTAAGCAGAAAACACATTTAAAAAGAGAAGCACTTACTGCGCCGTCATGGCGCACTGCAGGAAGTCCTGAGTAAGGACCGTGTGACAGGCGGTCACCCTGTGACTCTGCAGCCAATGACGCACCACTTTCTCGGTCAGGTGGGACGGGCGCACCAGAATGGCAACCTCCTCCAGAGACAGGTGCTTCCCTGAGGAGGACAGAGTTGACAGACATCAGAGATCATTGAACACGATTTAAGATAAATAGAATTTGAGTTCTATGGTTGGTTCTATGGTTCTATGGTTGTTGCAGCAGGGGCGTAGAATCTGGTAGGGAATCGTGTACATACAAATCAAATAAAAACTGGGCAAATTGAGAAGATACAACAGTGAGTTTCCTCTGCTAATACATGATGGAATGTAAAGCTTGTATTGTAATGGATGAAACAAGTGATTCATACCATATTGTGCTGAATCAGGGTCTGACACCAGTTTCAGTAGCTCCTCCAGTCGGTCCACATTCTGCTGCTTCAGAGCAAACGTCAGCTCTAGACCTTCTGTGGCGCTGACCCGGCCTACGTGGGTCCACTCGTCAGGTATCCTGAATAGACCAGACATGAAAGCAAGTCTGACAACGTTTCTCTTCACATTAGGCTACAGCAGACAGTGGACTTTCATGAAGTGACGTTAGAATTATAAGGTTCTATCTCCATTTTTGTCAAAATTACGTTTTTTACATAATCTGACCCATTAGGTGTTTATTAATGCCTGTGTGGTGTTATTTTTAAAATGTAGACTTTTTTTAGTTAGTAATTAATCAAATACAAAGGTTCCATCTCACAAAACATAATGGAATGTAAAAACTTTGACGCTCAATATCTCTGAACTACCCTAAGCGGAGATAGAACCTTATAATTCTAAATAAACAGCATGAGCTGTTCTCTAAACTATTGATTTATTTTATAATCAGACTGAATACGTGTACAAACAACAACAACAACAACAACAACAACAACAACAACACCTCAATAGTGTTGTGAAAACAGCTAGAAATGTCCACAAGCTTTACATAATAATGTTTTGCCAGAACATTGGGGAAGCAAGTTGTCATTGAACTTAGAAAAAACTAAACTTAAACTAAACATGTTATAGTCAAGTACAAATCATGATAGATAACGTTGCAATTGAAAGAGTTTCTGATTATTATTTTTTGGGAGTTGTTATAGACCACAAACTATGTTGGAAAACACACAAACTATTTAATGACAAAAATATCAAAGTCTATTGCAATACTGCATAAAACAAGACATACTCAATCCAAATTCATTACACATATTGTACCGTTCTCTAATAGTTCCATACATAACTTACTGTGTGGAAGTGTGGGGAAACACATACAAAACAATCACAAATCCAATTTATTTACTTCAGAAAAGAGCTATACGAATTATAAACAGAGCTGCCTATCAAGAACCAACTAACAATTTATTCATAAACACCTATGATCTCGAATTTAAAGAATTGGTGGACTTCAAAATGGCACAAGTAATGTATAAAGTAAAAAATAAGATGCTTCCAGACTGTATCCAGAGACTGTTTCAAGTTAGACAGAGTAATTCCAAACTCAGACGAATATGCATGTTTATGAAAACAAAGATTAGAACAAATGCAAAGCAAAGATGTATAACAGTTAAGGGAGTTAATTTATGGAATATCTTTGAAGAGGAAATGAAAATGTGTAGCACACTAAAAGGATTTTAAAAATTACTAAAAAGTAGGATGATTGACAAGTATAGAACAGAGGTATAGATATAGTTTTTGTTTGGTATTTTTGAACTTTTTGTTAGTAAAGTAAAATGTTGTTTATAAATGTTTCTATGTCTTGATTATGCACTTATAAGGGGAAAACCACTCATGTAAAAAGGGTAGGCGCATTAATTTAGTGACATGTTGTTGTCGTTTTTGATTATGCACTCATGGGGAAAGAAAACATGCATGTAAAAAGGGTAGGCGCAATAAGCCATGGCTTCAGCCTACACCTTTTTGGTCCTGGTACGCATTGTGACTGTGTACATTTTTTTTTGTATTGTGAATTGTATACGGGACCAAAATAAACATTCTCAATGACAATTCTCAATCAAGCATCACAGAAGCAAGAATATTAACCACAAGCTTTTTTTGTTGTAGTTAGTTTTTCGGGGTATTATTAAGAGTTGTAGATGTAGAACAATAAGACGCCTAGGATTGAAGTCTTACAAGATGCCTTGGTCAGCCTCCAGATGCTTACTCACAACCAGCGAACTGCACATCAGCACACAGAGAGGCACCCTGGAAGAGAGGAAGGGAAAGCAGAAGAAATCAACCATCGCCGAGTGCTCCGTTAGTGCATTTCACACTCGGCTATGAGAGTGTAAGATCCTGCAACATAAATAACATGTCTGACCTTTAGGCTAGTAAGAGAACAGCTTGTTGCGCAGACAGCGAACAATGCTTTGAGACACATAGCTACTGTCGACGTACGTCTCCCTTGAAAAAGTGATCAAATACAATCTTTCGGAAATGTCGGTTATATGGAAGCTACGTCTAAACAAAAGAATACAGCATGCTCTTTGATGATATCTGGGTCATTTCCCTAGCCAGTAGGGCGATGGGGGTATTGCCTAATTAGTTTGAATACAAAATCAGCAGCTTGCATCAATCGCCAAAACTAATCATCATCGCTTCCTACACAATTAAAAAACATAACATTTGCCACGGCATTAAACACTTACAAAGTTGTCATAGTTATGGAACGCATTGGCCCAGTCTCCTCCAAGGACTGTCTTTATGTTTGGTTAAGAAACCTCGACTGCATATCAGTGGAGGATTTGTCACATGACGCCGTCAGCTGCGGTCAGTCACGTGACAGGCAAACTAGAAGACACGGCAGAGCAGATGCGTGCGTTTCTGCCACCTCCTGTACATTAATATCATATGCTATGGAAACTAATATTTATCAAAGATCTATGAAACTCAGTATTGCATCAGCATTGCCCACATTCTCATACTATTGTTAGACACACAAAATCAAGGTCAACAACTTGGGCTTTAATTACAGAAACACTAATTTATTGAACAAGTCATAAAAGAATGCAGTATATATGCAGTATATACATTAATCATTAAATCAATAAAATACAGTAAACACAATTCAAGCACTGAAACACTGAACAATTCAGGAACTGGAACAATATCAGCCCTCTTCATAATCACTCACAAGTTGTCAGTTTCGCCCCACACACAAGAGGACTTCTGATTGTAAATATGTAATATGTTTAATATGAACTGAACTGAACATGTTTAATATGAACTGGCTGAACTAGTGAGGAAAGGCTCTGGTGAATCTGTGTCTGGCTCAGTGGTCATCCTGGAAGTAGAAGTCCTCCTCCTCACTGTCGTCAGAAGCAGCCTCCTTATCAGGGAACATCTTCCACACAACAAATGAATCATCTTCCTCTGAAAGAAGAGATTCAATTAAAAAAAAGATTCCTTCCAAATGACAGATTATATATGCTTATATTGGGACCATAAATCATTCTTGTTTTCTACTTTTCCCCAGGACAGAGGCTAGTCCTTCTAGACTTTCGATGGAAAGTCTCCATTGGAGTTTTTCCATTGGATTTGTAATCTAAGATTAGGCTTATTTTGTGTCCAGGAAACCAGACCTACATTTAGATTAGTATTAGTTCAAGTACTACACTGCAATCCAGTTTGACATATCATGAATAAAGCAGACTGTAAGAGGATACATACCACCCGCAACGCATCTGCTCATCGTCCGCTTCAATGATGGAGTTGGTATATGAATCTATGAGACAATTACAAATAAAATCAACCTGATGGAACTTCATTTGGCAAGTCTGTGAGCTTCTCTGCAATATTCCTTCACAAACACATACCTTGGCAGACCGGGCTTGTTTAGGAACTTTGCTTTGGCCTTTCTTCAATCTTTTATTAAGTCGGTAGAGATAGGTGTCATTGTTTCTAAAACAGGAGAGAGAAAAAAGGTTCAGATTTAAGTTTTTGGCTCAGTATCATCTCCTCATTGCCTCAGTTACTCAGTACTCTCTTCCCATTGGTTCAGTGATTTAGTAGTCTCTCCCCATTACCTCAGATACTCAGTACTCAGATACAGTACTCTCTGGCCAATGACATAATGGCCCTGAAATAAACATGAGCTCCTCTAACAACTTGTGTAGATCTGAAAGGATTGGATAGGTAGAATCAGAATGGTAGTAGTTCCACCATGCCCTCCAATTGAATTGAATCGTTCTTTTGACCGCCATGATTGCGCCTGATCCATTGATTCTTTACAAATCTACTAGAGTATGGAGGGAGTAGTAGGCGCTCGGGTTGTCTCTGAACGGGGCCAAAGATAAACACAACTAAATCACTTTGGCCAAACATTTCAGTGGGTCCCAGCTCTGTCCTCACCCGTCCATGGGGCCCATCATCCCAGGGGTGATGTGGAGGCACTTAGGGGTCTTCTTGGCTGAGAAGCCTGAGGTAGTGGGGGTCTGGGGGTCGTACTCCCCCGACTGAGTAAATGCATCATCTCTTATAGAGGGAGACAATGGGGGTACCTATGTCGAGAGAGAGAGAGAGAGAGAGAGAGAGAGAGAGAGAGAGAGAGAGAGAGAGAGAGAGAGAGAGAGAGAGAGAGAGAGAGAGAGAGAGAGAGAGAGAGAGACACACACACACACACATTCAGTTCATCACCCACAACATTTATAACAATGAACAGTGTAATCAAAAAATTTAACATTTTGTAAATACTAGGACAAGCAAATATGAGAACTAACACTTTTTTTTCTTTTTACATGGAATCTGTTTCTCCCAAGAGCTTCATTCCACCAAACAACATTTCAGCCAAAAGGTTGCCTTCGTCAGGTTGGCTTTTCTTCATTATTTGATGACTCTTTATTTGGCCCAGCACTGGTAAGTAAGTGAAGGATGTGCACATCTATTTTTCTGATATCTGACAAAAACAGATGTGCCAGTATGCACTGTAGACCCACCGTGACCAATTTGTTGGTCATGGTTGAACTGCTGAAGATGTCGTTGTGGTTGTCTTTTGGCATGTTGTCCAGGAAGTTGCGTACCTCCTTCTTCCTCTTCAGAGTGCCCACTTTGGCAGTTATCTTGGGTGCCTCGATAACTACGATTCAACAAATAAATATGACATTGTTACTAATTCTCACCAATCAATCACCTCACCAAACCAGGTGTTTGTTGTGTTTCTCTTTGTTGAAATAACTGGTTTACCTGGCTGCTCCTTCTGGGGAGCTTCTTTCTTCTTCTTCTTCGTATTCTTTGCCTTTGTGGTGACCTGTGAACTTATGGTGACCTTTGAACTTGTCTGGGCAATGTGCTGCTCCTGACATTCCTCAGCCGAACGCGTACCCACCTTTATGGCAACGTTCAACCAGAAGCTATTCATGTTCTTAGGAAGGGAGGTTACGGCTCTGAAAAAAAAAAGAAGAAAAAAAAGAAACACACATACACGTTGAGAAACACTATATTTCACTCTTAAAACTCCTGGGAGAATAACACTGCAATCAAGATATTCTAAGCCAATACAAACATGGGAAACTGTTGAAACCTACTGGTGCAGTCTGGCTAGCTCTGCCACTGTCCACTGGTCAGCCTCCTCCTCCTCCACCTGCAGACCCACTCTGCTGACAGCTTTACCATTATTTCTCTTGGTGGTGCTCTTATGGGGCTGAGGCACTCTCTCCTGCCAGTCCGTATCACTCTGGGACTCCTGGTCCTTAGGAGTCTTCCAGGCTGGAGCAACATCTATGACCGGAATCTTCCTCTGTTTACTTGGCAGCCTTGTCAAGTAAACCCTGGGCATTATACTGACATCAACGTCATCATTATCATGGGACTGGGCGGACTCCCCTGTGTTGTCATGACGACCCCCGCCCTGGGATTTCCGATCCCTTCCTGTGGCGGCGGACGCTGGCCGAGGCTTCCTGCCGTGTGAAGGTCTCTCTGGGTCTCTCTCCTCCCTGTCCATATCACTCTGGGACTCCTGGTCCTTAGGAGTCTTCCTGGCTGGAGCACGCCTCCTTCTGCCTGCAGCTTGACTGTAAGACTCATCTATGACCGGAACCTTCCTCTGTTTACTTGAATGCCTTGTCAAGTAAACCCTGGGCATTCTACTGACATCATCGTCATCATTATCATGGGACTGGGCGGACTCCCCTGTGTTGTCATGACGACCCCCGCCCTGGGCTTTCCGATCCCTTCCTGTGGCGGCGGACGCTGGCCGAGGCTTCCTGCCGTGTGAAGGTCTCTCTGGGTCTCTCTCCTCCCTGTCCATATCACTCTGGGACTCCTGGTCCTTAGGAGTCTTCCTGGCTGGAGCACGCCTCCTTCTGCCTGCAGCTTGACTGTAAGACTCATCTATGACCGGAACCTTCCTCTGTTTACTTGAATGCCTTGTCAAGTAAACCCTGGGCATTCTACTGACATCATCGTCATCATTATCATGGGACTGGGCGGACTCCCCTGTGTTGTCATGACGACCCCCGCCCTGGGCTTTCCGATCCCTTCCTGTGGCGGCGGACGCTGGCCGAGGCTTCCTGCCGTGTGAAGGTCTCTCTGGGTCTCTCTCCTCCCTGTCCATATCACTCTGGGACTCCTGGTCCTTAGGAGTCTTCCTGGCTGGAGCACGCCTCCTTCTGCCTGCAGCTTGACTGTAAGACTCATCTATGACCGGAACCTTCCTCTGTTTACTTGGCAGCCTTGTCGGGCGTGTGTCGGCGTCGCTGGTCTCCTCCTGGCTCTGTTGGCTGCCGTGGCGAGCAGAGCGGCGGGGCAGGGCTGCGTGGGCTGCCGTGGCAGGCTGGGTGCTGGGTCGTGGTGTGCTTCCTGGGTCTTCCTGGGTCTTCCTGGGTCTTCCTGGGTGCTTCCTGGGTCTTCCTGGGCGCCTCCTGGGTGCTTCGTGGGTCTTCCTGGCCCTGAAGCTCAGCTCTGCGTGGTTCAGGCTGCTTTTCACAGGCAGCAGGTCTGGTGTGGGGCTGCCGCTGTCAGAGATGTCCCCTTCAGACCAGATGTTCTGGGGCCGGCGTTCATGCGACTTCACCTTCCTCAACACTACATCCACTGTGGGGGGGGGAGGAACACACACACACACACAGAAATTATTCCTCATTCCATTCATTAAAATAAGCCCGTCCTCCGATTTCTACCTCCGCTGCTGTATACATACCTTCCTCCAGGGGGGACAGGAGAGCCGTGGCTGGTGTCTTGGTTCTCTTCGATGGATGTGTAGAGACAGGTGTAGAGACATGCTGGGAAAAGAGGAGGAGGATGGTACATCAGTGTCATTCAGATCCACGTTCTTTATTTAGCCATGTTAACCCTCTATGGTACGCATTATGAAGCCAGTTGGGAAAAACATTTTGGACGCTATAGTCAGTCCCGATGGTCCAAAAGTCAAGTGCTTCGTAACACAGACGGGGTGAATTTTATGAATGAAAGTGAAAGTTCTGTTACAAAACGCTGTTGCGTATCCTCACACATTTTTAAGTGGGTATATGGAAATCCTTGGCCTTTCCTAGTGGGTATACGGTGTAGTCCTGCATGTCACCTAGACTACACCACTGCCTACTTCGTATTGATCTTTCTGTGTGTGTGTGTGTGTGTGTGTGTGTGTGTGTGTGTGTGTGTGTAATGCGCGTTCCGCATGTTCCGCTGCAGCTGTAGGATATCTTGGTATTTGATCACCTTCTATATAAAATCACCTGCTCGGCTTTAATGACTTAACCGCTATTTAAGAAATTATAATTGTAGCCACCCTCTAGTTTTTGGTGAAATTACGTCTTTGTTTTGAGTGCCAGTGCGCGTTTTATGCGCGTGCACCAGGGTTTCCGTTAGAAAAATTTGCCGTCGGACATCGTGTCCGGGAAGAATTCGATTTACCGGACAAACGTGATATATTCCGGTCATCATATTAAAATATAATAAAAAAAAAAAAATTCAAAATCATATTTTTTTTTCTCCAAATCTAATATAGCTGTTTGTCGCGGTGATTACTGTTGTGTAGCGGCCTATATATGCCATTTAATGTCTATTTCTCATCCGATACGATTAGATGCGAGCTATATAATATATAATAATATAACATGATTTGACGCATGCGCGCTATGCCATGCGTCAAATCCAGCGCTGAACGGGTCCAGCGCTGAACGGGCGCCTCACTGGGAACTGAACAGACAGCATCGATCAATGAACGGACTCCACATTACGTTAACTGAAGTTTGTTAAATTGTTTGGGATTAATGTGAGTTTTCTATTTTCTCTTTCCAGTTTTACCCTTTTTTTGCCTATAGCCTATAGGCTAACTAAAGGGGGCGGGTCCTTCTCTCTCGGGCAGTGTTGTGTGTGTGTGTTTGGTGCTCAGCTGAAAATGGTTAGAGGGAATTATTTTCACCGGACATTTATGTCCGACGAGTTTTCAATTTGTCGGACTTCAACTAAATTTACCGGACAAAGACCGGTAATTACCGGTTAACGGAAACCCTGGCGTGCACGCGGAAAAAAAATCGAGGAAGAGGACCTCTCCGCCACTAATGTGAAAAATCCTGGAGGAAACACTGTAATCTAAAGACATTTTCAAAAAATATTTTTTGGGGGGTACTTTTTGGGGTGCGTTGCCTTGAAGCAACACCGTACCATAATGGTAAGTAATGGCCCCGAGAGTCGCGCCTGACCAATGTCATGCTGTCATGGTGAGTCCATAATTGTACAGTGTGGCCTCAAGGCTACATTTGCAACTTACCATAATGGCACGGTGTTGCCTCAAGGCAACATTTGCATTTTAACAAGTTTCCATTACTTAATTAGCAAATTAAGTAAATTTAACTATTAGAAAGTAAGCTTTACTCAGCTATTATTATGAATATATATTTTTTCCAGATTGAAAAAGGCCAGGAAAATATGTTTTCAGATGATGTTTGTGGAGAGAAATGGCTGAGCTGATCCTTGTGGGACAGTCTGCAAAAAAGGGATTCAGCGTGGCCTACAGAGAGACATGTGACACAATCAAACACTGCTTTTGGTTCCTTATGGGCCGGCCTCTTTTTCTAAGTATTGCATCATAACTGGGGATGCATTGTGTGAATGTTAAAGGCCAAGAATGGGTATGTTGCCTAGAGGCAACAAGGTACCATAGAGGGTTAAAAGCATGAGATGTGTCTTCCCAGCACACAGCACCACGGGCAATAGACCAAACAGTGTGGGAGACATGAAAACCCAAACAAAGTATCAATTCTCCGCCATGCATGGAGAATGTGTCGTGTCTATCCTTAGTGACAACGAAGCAGAGGCTTACAGAGTTACAGATGGAAATGTCATAGGCCTCGTGGACGGTGACTTTCATGTGGCTGTCCAGGATGACCCTCCCTCCTAGCCAGTAGTCCAGCGGCGCCTTGAGGACCCGGCCGCTCCGGGACACCTTGGCAGCACCGCTGTTCAGAGTTGTGTCAGCGGTGCTGATGTCCGCAGCTGGATGACAACACAGACGGAAAAGGAACTATAAAGACCTATCTTTCCACACCTTTATTTGTTTAGGGCCCCGGGTGCACAGCTCTAGGGAGGGACTGATTTCAACCTGAGAAACCAGGTGTGTATCTATCAATTTATTCATGGTATCCTTTTTACGTACGCATGCCATCTCCCTGTCAATTACAACGGGGTAATCGATGATAATAATAATAATAATAATAATAATAATAATAATAATAATAATGATAACAACCTTTATTTGCATAGCACTTTTCCTGCAAACGTTGCAGCTCAAAGTGCTTTAACAAAATAACTAAATAATATAAGAATTACTATAAGATTTAAAGTATATATAAGTAAATACATATACAAATATATACAATATACAAATATATGGATTCATCAACTAACATTA
The DNA here is from genome assembly GCF_963989245.1 of Nansenia antarctica. Classification (NCBI taxonomy): domain Eukaryota; kingdom Metazoa; phylum Chordata; class Actinopteri; order Argentiniformes; family Microstomatidae; genus Nansenia; species Nansenia antarctica. The sequence continues at coordinate 46,940,156 of NC_137674.1, read as the reverse complement.
AAAAGATACATTTAGAAAATAATACATATAATAATATATATATAGCTATTACCAACGGTAACCTGCAACACTGCGAAACTGCATGGTGACTGCGAGTTCTGCACCCCAGACTGAACCTTGACATCAGCCGACCCCAGCAGCAGGTTAAATACAGCGAAGCCCCGGGGGGTGCCATGGTACTCACGTGTCCTCTGGGTCCTCGTCTTCTGGGGCTGAGAGGACTGCTGCTTCATAGAGCGGTTATGATGCTTCTCAGCTGGTGCCATGTCCTTTTGCCTGATGCTGTCTGCCTCCACACTGCAGTTATAACAAACAAACAAGCAAGCAAGCAATCAATCAATCAAAACAAAACAGACATCAGTAATGGATGTGAATAGACATGACTCCAAGGTTACATAAGGTATCATCAAATCTTCAAACAGACTGATCAAATTATTACATGAGGACACAATCATTATGTTCAATAGACCCAGTGATTCCCACAGCATGTTAATACTTTGGGGGGCCCCCAAAGTATAATGGCTCCCCCCAAAGTATAATTTGTGTAAAGATACCAGTGTGGAGTTTTCTGTCTTAAATTTGATATAGATCATGTTCTTTGTTGGTTTGTGAGGATGTTCATACACACTTGGTAAGATGTGTGTGTGACGCACCCCCCCCCCCCTGCCCCGAGTCGTTCCCCCAAAGTATATTTCATTTCAGCGGGAATCACTGAGACCCCATAATAACCTGTGTGATGTTACACAAGGAACTTGGGCCTCTGCGTAGTCACTTTTGTATATATATATTTTATGTCTGGATTTTAATGATTTATATGACAGCTTTGCTTCTAAATTCTTGGCTTTATTTTGAAATGTAAACAAATACTTTACATACAAATACAAATACTATAATCAGAGGCACGACATACCCTTTTGACTCTGACAAATACGTCTGGTAATAGTCCTTCCAAAGTCTGGGGAAGCCACATAAAAACTTATCCAAAAACCATTTTGGGAATCCTAGGAGATCAGAAAGACACAAACGAAGAACAGCATTACATAAGCTCTACTGTGGCTGTGCAATTAAATAAGCTTGATTCCTTTTTATTTCTTATATTTGAGCTTTTATTTATTATGCATTAGTCTCTACGGTCCTCACTTTTTCTCTGCTTTTACTGTTTTAAACACCCATGACTGTTATACGTTTAGAATAGTTTCATAACATTTATCTTCTAATGTTGTCTCATCGTCTTTTATTGTTTTTATTAATATTCCTGCATTGTGTTGCATTCATGTATGAAATGCGTTCTATAAATCAAGTTTGATTTGATTTGATTCATCCCCAAGTGGGTCATTAACAGATGCAACACACACGACACAGGATACCATCACATGTGCTTTGAGTTGCATTTCATGTACGAAAGGCGCTATATAAATAAAGCTTTACTTACTTACTTACATAAATGTAATTAATGAATGCCAAATCAAATCAGTTGTAACTTTATCTATAAAGCACATTTCATACACACACGCAATACAGTGTGCTTTACAGGAAGAACAAATAACAAATATGTAATGTGTAACAACATTTATCTTAAATAAGCAGACTGACCCGTCGTCTTGCAGCCCGGGACCATCTTCCCCATCCTCCCCACCAGGACGTAGGTACCACCCGACTTGGTCTTCAGGACGTTACTGGACACTCTCTCTGTGATGACACTGCTGTGCCACGGCCCACCGCTGTCACTGGAGGGGGGAGTAGAGAACAGTAGAGAAAGAAGATTTTAACAACACTATTGTCCACTATTTTGTGTCTCGAAGACGAGTGTAATACTTTTAACATCTTGTGAAAGGTCAATCAAGGAGGTGCCGTGTCCCAATTCTGCACCCTGCATTCCTTGGCAACACAAGGATTTTATGAGCATGGGAGTGGTGTAACCATCCTATCCTTTTGGGGAACTCGTGCCTGTCTGATGGTGAGAGACAGTGAGGTCTACTTACACACGGTCACCATCGACATACAACCCCATGCTGCTGCGGAGCAGGATCCACCCTCTCAGGTGAACCCCAGGTGCCTGTCAGAAAACACAGACAATAATGCCGTCGTTAAAATCCTATACAATACAGAGAAAGAAAAAAGAAAGATTGAGTCAGTGAGAGAGTGAAAGTGAGAAGGAAAGTAAGGGGGCAAGAGAGGGTATCATGCACGCTATGTGTTCATTTCAGAGTGATCCACATCATGTAAAGAGCATCTAATTACATACTATTACGCAATGGTGTTTTGAAGGAAACCTGAACTTGAGTGTTGCTGCATGAGGCTCTTGTTTAACCCATGTACTTACATCAGCCCCCTTAGACTCGACAGGCTTGGTCTGGAACACGGCCACCCTCTTCTTGGGGATGGAGATGCGTGGAGAGGACAAAAGGGCATCATCCATCGGGTCTGGGAGGGGCATGGGAGGAGGAGCCTCAGCAGGAAGGACTTCAAACTGGCTGTTGGCGGCCTCCGGACTCGAAGGAATGCTACTTTCTGCTTGAGCGACTGGCACCGCAACGCCACTGAAACTACTGGACACTAAAGGTGGGAGAGAAAAAAACATACCACCCTATTAGGACTCATCATTAAAAAATTCATCAATTTTTTAAAAAAAAAATGAAAAAAATAAAACAGTATAAAGAACACATCATTTCCACTGTTGTAGAATATTAGTACAGTTGAATGAATGAATGGTCTTTATTGTCATTGATATAGTACAGGTACCAAACAACGAAATTTGGGAGGGGGGCTCCCCTGGTGCTAGAAAAAAAAAACTAAAAACAAGAAGGGAAAAGAGCTGGTTTACATAAATAAAGGCTATGTACACTATCCACTATACTATACTATACAAATAAAACACTGTGCTGTACTCTATGCTATGCTATACCTATTCTAACATTTCCTATCTCTGAACCTTATGTACCCGAGGTTTGTCATATTCAGGGGTGCAAACAGGTGATGGCCCAAAAAGGTGACACATTGTTTTGTGGCTAACCTTAGGGGGGGGGGGGGGGGGATAGCGCTAGCACTAATGGTGTTAAATAGATATCGCTAGCACTAACGGTGGTCTAACAATGATGCGTGTGTAAGTAGCAGCAGCCCTGACCTCAACACCTGCAGATTAATAAAACAGTTTACCGTGACTGTGTTCTCTATGCTGTCTGGAACTGTACCTAGCTCCCTGAAGCTAAACGTTATTTCAACTGCAGCAGAGTTTAGCAGACAGGGAGATTAGCTAGCTTGTGCATCATGTGACATGGATGAGACTTAGACACCCCCCCCCCCACCACACCCAAAACATTTTTTTTTGCAGATCTACACAATTCACATGGATGACCTATTTTGAGATAAAAACGGCTAATTTAGCAGAAAGGTGACAAGTTTGCACCCCTGCATATTGCACATAGTGTTATTGCACATTCATTTAAAGTGTCGCAGTTTGCAGGTTTGAAATGTTCACAGTTGTGTTTCAGTATTGCACTTGATTTCAATCTAGTAGCTGCCATCAAATTGTCTAGATTGTCCAGGGCCTAGAACCTAGGTCTTTAGAAGCTGAGCTTCAGTCTGTTTGTCCTTGCAAACATGGTCCTGAACTTGATACTTCATGCTAGCGGATGCTAGCTAGCTAGAGTCATGTGGGAGTTTGTTAGCAAGCACCTGCAACATGATGTGTCATAGGCCTACTCCAAGAGCTGGGGGGTATTCCACCAATGTCGCTAAAGGAAAATCCAGGCTTATTTTCGATACGTCTCGTGAGACATGTCAAAATAAGCCTAGATTAGGCCTTGTCTGTGAAACCAGGGGGCTTGAGCCTAGTCCTGGACTAAATCACACTTTCGATATAATCTCCATTGAAGATGGTTTTAGTCTAGGATTAGGCTTAAACCATGTCTGTGAAAACAGCCCCAAGATATTACAAATAAAGTCAGGATATATATTGTCCAGGCTTACCGGAGACATCATCTTCATGGCCATTGAAAACAGGAGTAGAGGTACGTCGAGGATTTCGCACTATAAGAAGACAAGAACATATGAAGAGATGTAGTACTTTATAATGAAACAAAGGTCTCTATCGGCCCAATCCCATTTCTTAGTTGAACCCCAACCCCATATTAGAGGAGTGGTAAAATGTGCAACAACTTCGTTGCTGGACTTTAGATAATTTCGGGCATCATATGCCATCAAAGGTGGGAAATGCGACATGGAAATATGCCAAAATGCAGCACTGTCATGCACAAATCAGCCTTAAAACAATGTTGTAAAATTAGCTAGCTAGCTAGATACATCAGCATACTACACATTTTTGGGTTCTATAATACATACTATAAACGACACTAAACTAAGATAATATTGAACCAGATTGAACATCTCTGGAGATCTGAAAATGTCTGTGCACCGACGCTCCCCATCCAACCTGATGGAGCTTGAGAGGATCTGCAAAGAAGAATGGGCTAAACTGCCCAAAAATAGGTGTGCCAAGCTTGTAGCATCACACTCAAGAAGATTTGAGGCTGCCTGTAATTGCTGCCAAAGGTGCTTCAACAAAGTATTGAGCAAAGGGTGTGAATGTACATGTGATATTTGAGTGTTTTATTTTTAGTACATTTGCAAAGATTTCAAAAAAGCCTTTTTCACTTTGTCATTATGGGCTATTGTGTGTAGAATCTTGAGGGAAATGTTTAATTTCATCCAACAAAACGTTTAAGGGCTATTGTGTGTAGAATCTTGAGGGAAATTTTTAATTTCATCCAACAAAACGTGGATAGAGAACTTAATTGTAGGGAGCACAACTTACTGGAAATTTGAGTGGGCCCTCCTTTTAAAAGCACTTGTTCCACAAATCGATTGTTCTCACAGCTGTGAGCAGTAGACTCCGAGACGGCTGCTTGATTTTTCGCTGGTGTGGTTCTGTTGCTCGTCTTGGAAATACTATCTAAGTCCTTTTTGAGGGGTGCTTTTGGTCGTTGATTTTCATTTGAGCCGACCTGAGAGTGAAATTGTGACAATGTCCTTGGAGCGAATGTGAGCGCCTCGACGTCAGTGTCGACATGGTGAGCCAGCCGAAGCCGCTGGTTGTTCTTCAAGTCATCAATAGTCCAATGCCGGGATCTTTTTAGCGGCGATATAAAAACCTTTGCCTCTTTGTAAAATACGTGGTTATCTGTTTTGGCAGTCCCAGCATCCTCACACACTTGATGTCTGCTCTGCACTTTAACTTTCATCCTGGCGAAAACCTTAGCTGGAGACTCGATGGTAGGCCTCTTCATCAACTCGCCTGTCCTCCTGCACAGTGCCAGCGACGTGTCCCCTACCATGGTCGAGCTCATCTGACAGGGGGTGGTCGGGACACGGTGTGGGGTTGAACGGAAGCCGCTGATGAAGCCTCTGTTTTCGCCAAAGGTCGTGGATAGGTTGTGAATGAACTGGTCGTGATCTGTCCGGTCCGGTCGAATGAAGTCCTTGACAGGTGCATGGTCAGAGTAAGCTGCTCTGGTGTTATGACCAGTGCTTCGTTTCGATTGGGTAAACATTGTTCAAAAGATGTTAGCGAGCCTCAATCCACTGATAATTTGTCCTTGCGTGACCCATCAGATGATACCTACAAGAGAGAGAGAGAGAGAGAGAGAGAGAGAGAGAGAGAGAGAGAGAGAGAGAGAGAGAGAGAGAGAGAGAGAGAGAGAGAGAGAGAGAGAGAGAGAGAAAGAAGACATTAGGGCTGATATTATCTATCTAGCCGGATAGCATCAGGGGTTCAAACTGTTGATGGCCCAAAAAGGTGACTCTTATTTTTTTTGCCTGTAAACGAAGAAAACTAGAGAGGTACAATTTCTGTGGAAATGTTGAAGTGTGCTTGCCCCGAAACACCATCCAAGTTGCCCATCATCCCTATCTTAGACTGTCACCATGGTAAAGCCACTCATGCCACTGTGTTAGCTAGCCAACAAACACACGGCCAGAATGTACAAACTATTAATGTTATGGCTTACATTTTGATGTACGATACGTGTATGTCGACTTAAAACTGTTGGCGTGGCGGCAGTTTACAAAATCTGTGGACATTTAAAAAATAAAAATAAACACACAGCCACACACAACGTTCTGAATATTCTACCATTAATTCCATAAATATATATGTGAGAAAACAATAGTATTGCTTGTTTACAGCAATGAATTATCAATGCGCGGTCAACCTGAGCAGAGAACATTTACACTGAAAACTAGCAGCAGCTTAAAACGAGCTAGCAAGCTAACAAGCTAACAACAGTGTTGTCTTTTCTACGGACACGTCGGATAGCTAGCGTTCGCCATTAACCATGATTCACAGAATTCATGCATTTACATTGTTCCCTTAACGTAAATCTACTTAACTAGTTAACTAAAACAACATTTAAAAAACATAAGGGGAAAGTCACCTCGAAGCAGACGTTACGCACACACCGCTGTAACAAACGTATCTGGATGGATTTTTTTGAATTTTTGCCCAGAGGAATGTGATTGGCCGTCGAATCGAATCGTCATTTCCGTAAACAACTTCCTCCTGCAAGTAGGGCTGCGTTCGTAAATTCGCTCTGAGAGCGCACACTGGGTTCAACGTCATAGAGCGACCAAGTAATTTGATTGGACAAGAGACATTCCTGCTGATCAGATTTCCAGAGCATGTTTACGAACGCACCCTAGATCAATCGTCGATTTCCAAACGCGTCATTTCCGTAACAACTTCCTTCTATCAGAAACAGATTTGGAATAGCTACTAGATACAAGATAGTCAACTGTATTCAAGAGCTAAATTGTATAAAATTAAAGAACATAGTTTGATAGTGTTTGGTGTGCGATCGCCGAGAAAGAGAAAACGTTAAAGTTACTCAAGTTTAAGTGCTATTAATGGCACTCGTGTTAGAAGGACCACCCCTTCCCCCTGAGGTATGGGTCCACGTGTTTGGATTTCTGTCAATAGCAGACAAAATGAGTATTCGTTCATGCTGCAAGTGTTTCAAAAAACTGGTTGATCATTGGACTCTTTGGAAGGACAATACAGTGGTGCTTCGAAAGCTCTGCGCTTACAGCTCACAATTCTGGACCACCCTTCGCCGCAGAAGGACCGACTCTGTTGTGGTACACAGAGCAAGTACGAAGGAGTGGGAACAGCTTGCCATTTCGCTCCCCATGCTCTCCACTATAGTCGTAGACGATGGCTCCAAATTGAAAGCTCTTGAAACGATAAAGCAATTTCTGAACTTAAAGAGGCTTCTTATCACAGGAGGTCCATGTCTCCCAGGAGTCTCTGGTGACGTTCTTGCGCATCTGCCCAAATTGACTAATTTGAGCGTTTGCCACTTTCATCTAGATAATTCTACTCAAAGATTCGATCTAATCCGAGCTGTGTCAAAGCTGTCTCACCTGACATCGTTTTCTTACCACGGTGGGGACAAAGCGGTCCCTATCCCTAAGGAGACATTCCATGTCATGCTAAACTGCTTACCGAACCTGAAGCATCTGTCGTTGAAATTGGGGATATATTACAATGGCACTCTACCGGATGACTATTTCAGTTCGTCTGAATCAAGTAAGGCAATTACAACCAAATGCCTTTTCGTGATTGTATTTCTGACATGACCAAATCAGCTCTATTACTGATAGTCCCCCCCAAACACAACTATTTTAGTCCCTCTAAGGTCTAAAAGAAATGTCACGTGTAAAACAAACTACTTTACTTTGATAAATAAATAAAATAAACTACATTATAAGGAACAAATAAAACAGTTCACCAGTGCATTACCCTTACCTCATTATGCACTCTCCTCTTGTGTCTGTAGTGCTGGACCTGTACAGAAGTATTAGTGGAACCACGCAATTGTGTCTCATTACAGTGTGTGTACATCATACTTAGTTGAGGTTATGCTGTGTCTCAGATGTCATTGTAATGCAGGGGAGGCTGGTAGAGTTACACATTAGCTCATTAGGATTAGCTCATTGGAATGAACTAACGTATTACAATGAGTCCGTCCTCCGATTTCTACCTCCACTGGTCTCAGATGTCATTGTATGGTACTGGGGCGTTAACAACTCAATCTATCTCTTAAGACAGACAGGGTGATGGACTAGGCTTGGTCAGTCTGGAGCTTGTGAGCTACTTGGACCCCACTCTATCCCAGGGAGCTCTGAGTGGCCTGTCCTCGCTCCGGAGCCTTGCTGTGGAGTACAGAGATACGCAGAGTCACAATGACCTTTTTTCTGAGCCAGTCATCTGTCATCTGAAAACATGGCTGAGGACACTTCCTCAACTGTCAGTTCTCAAGATTGCAAGTGAGTTACTAGGCTACTTAAATGATTTGCCTAGGTATCAAATGTCATCCGATTAGCACCTGCTGGACCTGAGCAGACCTCGATGCGCAGTGCTGTATGTGAAGTCAGATCATTTCCTCCTATGGATACCGAGGGCTTTGTCTCGACAAAGTCATCTTGTGCACAGCCTTCAATTCAGTCAGTTGCAATAACTCACATACTACCTTGTAGGGAAGGCCGGTGAAAGCAGAAATCAGAGGACGGGAATGAAAGGGCACATTGTATTGCATGGAATGGATTGAGGGATGGTATAAACACACGTGTGATACCATTCCTCATTCCATTCCATGCATCACAATGAGCCGCCCTCAGATTTTTACCACCACCAGCCTCCACTGTTTGTAGTTAGTATACTATGAAATTAGAGGATTTATCAACAAGTAAAGCCTGGAAGAAGAATCAGTGTTATGTGATCGATGCAGTGGTGGAAAGGAGGGTGACCCACAGGACAGAGTTGGTTCTCCAGCTAATAGCCTATACGGCTGTCTTACCTTTTGTTGGTTTCCCCAGAAGGCAGTCCTGTCAGTATGTATGCAGACTCACTCCCTGAGTCGTTGACCAGTTTGACCATGATGAACGTAGTGGTGGATTCAAAGGACATGAGGACTGTAGGAAGACGTTCACCAGGTCTCCTGCATCTTCACTTTGAGCCAAGTAACCTCTGGTTGGGCATCAGCTACACTGGGAAGCTCCCCAAACACTTCCCCCAGCTTAGGACCCTAAAGACCAGGTGAGATGTTCACCTCGAGGCACTGGAGTTGTCTAAATGTTGTTGCTTTGTACTAAGATCATCTTAAGTGCATTGTAGGCTGTAGACTGGACACAATGATGCTAGCGCTACAAAGCTTTTCAGGAAACTCTCATCCAGTGTGGCCAAAAAGATATTCAGCAGCATATGTACAGTGCCTAGTGTAATTAATGGGGAAATTTGGGTTTGAAATCAAAGAATGATTATATGGTTAAAGGGTTATTTAATGGTATTGTATTGGTATTGTATATTGTTTTCACCATTCAGACATTACTCCACTCTTTATGAATTGTCCCCCTCCCAGTATTACGCAGGGAACTGTGTATTTTCAAATGTACTTACCGGTATTTATATAATTCAGGCAGGTTTGTTAATGGCTTGCTTTTCTTCTAATCTTTCAGTTACTGTGGCGTACCAGATAAAGTCTTCTTAAGCCTCCACCGGTTGAAGTACCTGGAGCGGTTAGAGGTCCTGGATGCTGACTCTGAACCCAGCCCACGCCTGTTGACCCTAACGCGCCAGCTTCAGGCTCTGTCCAACCACAGGATTTATGTGGACCACTCCCGACGCCCACGAGATCCATTAGCCTGCAACTGTACTCACTTCTAAACACTTACAAAGTTCTCATTGTTGTGGCAGGCATTGGCTCAGCCTCTTCCAAGGACTGTCTTTATGTTTGGTTAAGACACCTCGGCTGCATATCAGTGGACGATTGTCACATGACGCCGTCAGCTGGTGTCAGTCACGTGACAGGCAAACTAGAAGACGCCGGACAGTTTCCAAAGTGATTGGAATCCAAAGCGATTCCTACCTCCGCCAGCCTCCCCTGGTGTACAGCAAACTACAAACAATTGATATGTTAAAATAACATGCCACTGGACTGATTTAGAAACGTTCGATGAATTAAAACATTTTGCCTTAATGTATACTGTAATATTCCTTGAACGCTGAGACATACTGTCACGGAAGGTTCCATTCAAATTTTTTGAAAAATGATAGTGCCAGTGTCTCCTTTCCAGAGAGATTTTATTTTACAGCTCGTCACTTACTTACACCTACCTGCATGTACATAAATCTCTATAATAGAGAAAAGAACTCTGGGTTTAACACATCTGAGGTTCCACCTTAGGTAGTCATGGGTACCATTACGAGTGTATAGTCTTCAACATCTGCACAGTGGTCACCTATCTAATGCAATCTTTTACTGAGCTGCCCCAAGAGGGCAGTAAACCCACACACAGCACACTGCCAGGCCCTTCATTCCTCCTCTGGTAGCTTTGCTACTGTGTTACTAGTCTAGAGAAAGACTACAGTCAGGAGAACAATGCCCAAAACCTGATTTGTTTTTCTACTCACAGCCCATGTTGAAATTGGAAATGTAGTTTTGTTTTGGTTGTTTATCTGGGTCCCCATTAGCTGCTGCATATGAGGCTACTACTACTTCCTGGGGTCCACATAGACACATGACAGAACAGAACTATAGACAAGAACAGTTCTATACCAAGACCAACATAAATATACAAGAACATAACATAATATAACAATGTGAGATAAAAACAGGTGAGGATGGGTGGTATAAGAACACATGTATACTGAATATGTTCTTCTCAATTGATGTCTTTTTATTTTTTGAGGTTTTGTATAGGTTAGTTTGTCCCCCATTAACTATTAATGACTAGCTGGAAGTTAACCTATGCCCTCAACACACCACCAAGAGCATCCCAAGGATCATAGAGATAGCACCCATTCTGTTCACACTGTTCTATCCATTAGGTATTCTACACCGGCCACTTCATTAGGTACACCTTGCTAGTACCAGGTTAGACCCCCTTTTGCCTTCAGAACTGCCATAATTCTTCGTGGCATAGATTCAACAAGGTGATGGAAACATTCCTCAGATATTTTGGTCCATATTGACATTATAGCATCACACAGTTGCTGCAGATTTGCCGGCTGCACATCCTTGATGCGAATCTCCCGTTCCACCACATCCCAAAGGTGCTCTATTGGAGTGAGATCTAGTGACTGTGGAGGCCATTTGAGTACAGTGAACTCATTGTCATGTTCAAGACAAGTTTGAGATAATGTGAGCTTTGTTACATGGCACGTTATCCTAGTGGAAGTAGCCAGTAGAAGATGGTCATAAAGGGAGGACATGGTCAGCAACAATACTCAGGTAGGCTGTGGCGTTTAACAATGCTCAATTGGTATTAAGGGGCCCAAAGTGTGTCAAAAATATCCCCCACACCATTACACCACCACCAATAGCCTGAACTGTTGATACGAGGCAGGATGGATCCATGCATTCATGTTGTTTACGAATTCTGACCCTATCATCTGAATGTCGCAGCAGAAATCGAGATTCATCAGACCAGGCAACGTTTTTCCAATCTTCTATTGTCCAGTTTCGGTGGGCCTGTCCAAACTGTTGCCTCAGTTTCCTCTTGTTGGCTGACAGGAGTGGCACCCGGTGTTGGCTTCTGCTGCTGTAGCCCGTCTGCTTCAAGGTTCAACGTGTTGTGCGTTCAGAGATGCTCTTCTGCATACCGTGGTTATACAAGTGGTTATTTGAGTTACTGTTGCCATTCTATCCTCTCGAACCATTCTGGCCATTCTCCTCTGACCTCTGCCATCAATAAGGCATTTTCGTCCAGAGAACTGCTGCTCACTGGATATTTTCTCTTCATTCTCTGTAGAGATGGTTGATTGGGAAAATCCCAGTAGATCAGCACTTTCTGAAATACTCAAACCAGCCTGTCTGGCACCAACAACCATGCCACATTCAAAGTCACTTAAATCACCTTTCTTCCCCATTCTGATGCTTGGTTTGAATTTCAGCAGATCGTCTTGACCATGTCTACATGCCTAAATGCATTGAGTTGCTGCCACTTGGCTGATTAGATATTTGCGTTAACTAGCAGTTGAAAAGGTGTACCTAATGAAGTGGCCGGTGAGTGTATATCACTTCAAAGACACTCGAATGCATTCATATCAGAGTTATGATTTCCCCAATTGGGAGCTATGAATTCCCCATAATCAAATAAAAAAATACCATAAAACCTCCCACATCCCAATTCTACACCCTTTTCATTGAAGTGTGCACATGTGCACTTCCCCAGTACTTTATGTGGATTTTAATGCCTAAATGGGGCTTTTACACAAATCATATGCTTTTATAATCCAAGTGGGGGAGGGGACAATTTAGTAGTAAGTGCACTCTTCAGAGAAAAGGGTGGTTAACTTAGTCTGTCTCTATACCTCAATGTCCATATACAACATGAAATACATTTGAAATACATTTTTAAAAACCTGAAAACGAGTTTACAAGTTGAATTACTCCTCTCTCAACTTTTTGCTGAAAAGGTAAATTTTAAGGGTAGTTAGATTCTATTTCACAGGGGTTCAGCAGAAAGGTGGCTCAAAACCCCTCATGAGAGCTTTATGGTTTATTGAAGCTATGACATACTGTATCTACCGTCCGGCAAGGTCAAATCATCCGTCACACCATAGGAAGCTACAAGGACAACATGTCTTCACACCACGAGACCACAGAGAGAGAGAGAGAGGAAATAACCCTTATTCAGATAACCTATACGATACATCAAACTCTCAGGTCAATGCGCGTGTATGGCTTAGTGTCCCCAGAGCACTGCCATAATGGTGGTATCACTTTCCCGGGACATCTTTAAAGGCTATAACTGAGCAGGAGGGTCACCTTTCACCGGTGGTATTCATAGCAAGATGAAAGAGAGAGAATGGAATTGGAATTTCAAAGGGAAGGGAAAGAACAAGGGAGCAAGACAGAGGAGAGAAGGGCCTGGCCATTTGTTTCAGTACACTGTGTACAGAGTATGAATGGGAAATGGACTGCACTTACAGTATATAGCTCCTTATTCCAAAGCGCTTTACAATGGCCTTTGATTCACCCATTCACACACCAATGGCTGCAAGCTACCAGCTATGCAGGGAAGCTGGTGGACGTAGAAATCAAAAGACTGGCTCATTGTAATATTTTCCTGTGTTTGATACCATTCCGCATTCCATTCCATGCATTACAATGAGCTTGTCCATCCATGTCTTCCTCCACCAGCCTCCCCTGGTCACATTCACCCATCTTGTCAATGTGTGACAGGTAGGATTCAACCCTGGGTCTCCCAAACAGGTGTTTAAACACATAATTTCAGCTTTGCAACACAGTAGCAGAATTCTCAGAGAAAGTGTTAGTTGTTCTGCCATCTATGCTTTTAGAAACTTTACCTTGAGGCTACAAAATAAATGTAAGGATGTGCCTGCATAAATGTATGAATGAGATCTCTTCACGACTCAACACATTTCTCCCGGGAAAAGAAACGATTTCCTTTCTTATTATTTCATCCGTTGCTTTATTCTGGACATCTGTGGGATGGATGGATGGATGGATGGATGAGTTTAGAGATAGAGTTGTTCACAGGGACTGTATAACCTAGCAGTAAAACAAATAAACACACATCCACACATGCACGCATGCGAGCGCGCACACACTCACACACACACACACACACACATGCACGCACACATACACAACCAGAGAGTTGATTTATACTTACAGCTTTAGACACAATACAACCATTTCTCTCACATATAAAGGAGGTCCAGGGTCCAATACATGATGTCAAATACCTGCAGGTTTAGTTTGCCTGGTCCAATGGAACCAATAGATTAGATTAGATTAGATTCAATGAAATGCAGTTAAGCATCTAAGCAGAAGTGCAAATAGTGATATAAGAACATGATATAAAAACATAATATAAAAACATGACAATGATAGTGATAGGTACAGTACGGCATGTACCATAGAATACTCCCAACATTTTAATTACAAATGTAATCAAGCACATACTGTACATATAACACTTTCAAGAATTTGTCTGGCACAGATAAAATGAAGTAGGCAATGAAAGTCTCATTTCAAATTAACATAAATGTTCAACATTTACTTGGAGAAGCATGGGCCTGTTTCTGGCCTTTGTTGCAAGGCAATTTACCAGTCAAGAGACGTCCTTCAAAGTTGTTAAAGAGTACTATTCTGTTGGGTAATTTATGACTCCTTTGGAGAGCCCATCAACTTGAACATCAATAATATATCTGAAAAGTTCAAACGTAAAGTTTTGAGAGAGACACTATATTCAGCATTTGACCTATGGAGGAGGCTCTATTTGAAAGTGACACATGGCCCCAATGTGGTTCAGCAAACAGCACTGAGCAGAGCAACAACTACACTCACTGGTTTTAACAATGGTTTTCAGAAAACAAATGATTCAATTAGAGTTTTTGTAAACAGTCTGAAAATACATTGCATATCATGGAAACGCTAGTCTCAGTATTCAGAACTCCCATTGGATTATTTAGGCTAGGCGTTAGCTCAATGGGCTAACATCTAGAGTGCAACTGATCCAGCTTTCAACCTACGTACACAAACATACAAAAGAATGAAATAGCATAGTTGCAGGTAATGTGCTCTGAAATGTAATGATAGATTTAAAAATGTGATGCATGCCCTCAACAATGTACTGTAGTATAAGAGGATTAGAGCTGGGGAGGCTGGTGGAGGTAGAGCACGGCTCAAGGTAATGTGTTTGAGACCATTCCTCATGATACCATTCCTCAGTCCATTCCATGCATTGCAATGAGCCTGTCCTCCGATTTCTACCTCCACTGGATTAGATGTAATGCTAAGATAACGTATTTCTTCAATTATAGTGAGTAAACATGTGTCCAGTGTGGTGTTAAACTGACACCTACCATAAAGGTCTCCACCAGGACTGGGATTCTCTGGACCAGAACAGGTGCATTGAGATGCTGCAGACCTGAGGGAAAGAGACAACGTTACACTATAGGACACAACTTAACACTGTACCGTAGTAGTTTATCAAGTTTAGGCTGGGTTGCACCAACATAGATTAAACGAATGCTGTTTTAGACTTAAAATAGGGTTAGTAAATCTAGGTTTAAACTGGTTTATAATTAATCAGAGACGTTGTGTGTGCACATCTTAATGTTAACCCTGGATTAGTTAAACCAGTTTTAAACCAGGTTACAGCAGGATTAGTTATGTTCAGTGTCAGCAATGATGGATTCCGAAGAAATGTAAACAATTTCATGATCTAGGCTAAATAAATATGGCCCTAAATAAAGTTAACGCTCAATCTTGTAAACTAGACACTATTTGAACAAATGCCTTTAAAAAAACAAAAACATAATAGGCCTACTGGATGAAACTATAACGTTTATAATGGTGCCCATCTCCTGCCCCCTAAGCTGTATGTCTGTTGCCAATGATGTTTGTAAAATAAAAACCCTGCACATTGTATGTCGCTATTAGGGCAGAGCCGTGGGAACTACTTTGTGGGAGGGGGTGCTGTAAATATGAGGGTCTACATTTTCGACCTACTAAAGCTTGTAAACCAACTCCGCTGACTGATTATGACTGACGGCCGGGGACATATCCTGCATGTCATCCCTCCTCTCTCTCTCTCACCCATCCTTCCTGTCTAAATCTTCACTGTATCTGTCAAATAAAATGGAAAATATGAGTGGGACTGCCCCACTCAGAAAAAAATACTTAAAAAAAAAAAGTTAAACCATGATTGGTTTGGATTGATGCAACCCTGCCTTAGTGGGTTTTGACGTTATTACCTCGTTAAAAGCTGTGTACAAAAATACATATATTTCATTGGTTACATTTCCGCGTTTTGTCCGTTCTCTTAATACTTCCAAGGAAGTTTGGTTGATGTTAGTGAAAGTTTATAAATATAGTAAATATAGTAGTTTATAAATAGCCTATAGTAAATATTTAAATTAGCCAAGTGTTGATGTGTTGAGCCTATGGCTCTCTGTGTTTCAGTTTTGCTGTCCACCATGCTGAGGCCCCAGCCTGTGACTGCACCTGCCTCTTACCTGCCTCTTACCTGCCTCTAACCAGTCTGTGACCAGAAAAACACATTAAATTAAAAAACGGCATCATACCAAACAAATATCGGCTTGCGTGTCTCTGTGTATGCAAAGTGTCCTCCTTTTTGATGTGAAGGAAATGGCCACCCTACTCTGGATGCGTACAATGATGTCATGTGTGGTCATGTACAGAGCATCACACATACATAAACAGACATCGATGCTGAGTTTTGTGTGCTAAAAGCAAAAGTCCTGTCCAGTCAAAGACAAGGACATAAGACCGAAATGTACGACGCTTGGGTCATCGTGAACAGAAAGGAGAACTACATCCTCACCGCCAATTGTACCTGCATGGCAGGGTGAGTAGCGTTATGCTATTCATCCTGTTGCTTGTATAGTTTGTTCAGGTTACAATAAAAGCGACAAGCAATGTAATATAATGTAGCTATCAGTATCCAGCCTACAGTGGAGCTTTTCATTCACAACAAGCGTGGCAGCCACGGGCCAGATTGTTTTGAGACTGCGCTGAGTCCGTCATTGATTGATTGATTGAAAACTTTATTAGAAGATTTGCAGAAGTAGGTACATGAAAGTACATATTACATACAAGGTCAACTAACAGGATAAAAACCCAAGAAAGCCACTGGCTCAATTGGGGTCCTTGATTAGTTGTAGATCCATAGTTTGAGTGAATCTGTCATTCAGTTCCAGCTGTGGGTGTTATTAATTAAATTAAGACGTGTTATATGGGATAAGTCAATATGTTTGATTCCATCGTTTTCACATTTCAGACTTGGTTCATAGCAATTTTATTTAAAGTTGAGCTCTGTGGATGAAAGGATGAAATCGCGCTCCCTCTGTTTACTGATGCGCTGTTTACTGCGCGCACTCCACGCAGATTTCTGGTTATGTAGGCTGTAACAAGGGTCATGGTAACTCTTGATTATGACGCAATCTCTTGACCATTGTATTGCGTGACATTATTATGACGTCATGACCATTTAATGCATAAGATGTATGCCAATCATCAACAACATTCATAAACGCTTTGTCTATCGAAGTGTATACGCGTACACAGTGTAGGCTAATCTATGGATCGATTTCCCTAATGTGTTCTAATGTCTAAACAGTTAGACCAGAAACGTGAGCGCTTCCGACGCTTCGTGGTGCCAGGTGGCAGTCACCAGTCACCAGTCATGTTATTCCCAACAAACAAGCACTTGCGCTACCGCATGCATCTCCTGGAGTCGACATCGGAACTTGTTGGAGATGCGGTCATCGATTTCCAGCTCGTGGGGGTTGTCCTCTCCACGCTCCTGCTGCTGCTCCTTACCTGGCTGATCCACCTGTGGAAAGATGCCACCGCGCGGCCGGCAAGAGAGGTAAAGCTGCGTCAAGATTATTGTCTGAAAGCACTGCTGGCCTCAGTGTTATTTCTGTGTGTTAGGGCTCTGTTATAGGGCTGTGTGTTAGGAATGTTTTAGGCCTGTATTAGAGCTGTGTGTTAGGGCTGTGTGTTAGGGCTGTGTGTTAGAGCTGTGTGTTAGGGCTGGGTGTTAGGGCTGTGTGTTAGGGCTGTGTGTTAGGGCTGTGTGTTAGGGCTGTGTGTTAGAGCTGTGTGTTAGGGTTGTGTGTTAGAACTGTGTGTTAGGGCTGTGTGTTAGGGCTGAGTGTTACGGATGTGTTAGGGCTGTGTTTGGGCGGTGTTTGGGATGTGTTAGGCCTTTGTGTTAGGGCTGTGTGTTACGGCTGTTAGGGCTGTGTGTTACGGCTGTTAGGGCTGTGTGTTACGACTGTGTTAGGGTTGTTAGTTCTGGGTGTTAGGGATGTGTGTTAGGGCTTTGTGTGTTAGAGCTGTGTGTTAGGGCCGTGTTAGGGCTATGTTATAGGGCTGTGTGTTAGGGCTATGTTATAGGGCTGTGTGTTAGGAATGTTTTAGGCCTGTATTAGAGCTGTGTGTTAGGGCTGTGTGTTAGGGATGTTAGAGCTGTGTGTTAGAGCTGTGTGTTAAGGCTGTTAGAGCTGTGTGTTAGGGCTGTTAGGGATGTGTGTTAAGGCTGTGAGGGATGTGTGTGAGGGATGTGTGTTAAGGCTGTTAGAGCTGTGTGTTATGGCTGTGAGGGATGTGTGTGAGGGATGTGTGTTAGGGTTGTCTGCTTTGTGTATTTCAAAGGCTAATCCTTACCCTCCCATGTGTGTGTTTGAACAGGAGGACATCATCAATGAGACACACAAGTAAGTTCCATCAATTATGATTTGTCATATTTCATAGCTAAATGAAAAAGGTTTGATAATAACAGTAACAGTTAGCCTGAATGAGAGCCCTGTCTGTGTCCTCCTGCAGAGAGAAGCTGAAGGAGCTCAAGGATGACTGGGACAAGACGCTGGACCGCCTGGAGTTACGGAGGGATACTCTGTACCCTGACTCCTCCTCTACTGGCTCCAGTTGCCCCTCCCTCTCTGAGCAGTCGTCCAGGTCCTGCTCCCGGACGCCCTCTACAAGCCTTGACCGAAGCCCTACCCCCAGACCAGATGGGGAGGACGTGCAGTGGTGGCATTGCCCCCCAGAGGCCCAGCAACCCCCCAGGCGCCCCCTGGAGTCCAGCCAGAGTTCTGCGTTGCGTCGCTGGAGGCAGGCAGTACGGATGATCTGCATCATCAGGATGCTCCTCCCCGCCAGACTCCGATGCCCCCGCCACGCGGTCACGCACCCTCTGGCCAAGACGTCTACCGTCAGGATAGGACCCCACGCGGTCACGCACCCTCTGGCCAAGACGTCTACCGTCAGGATAGGACCCCTGGTCTTCTACCCACATGCCAAATCCCTGTGTGTGACTGCCAGCCACCTGACAACAACCCCTGCTATTGACCGGAACACGACCACCCTGCCCCAGCCATGTGACACTGGTGACACCTCCCCCTCCCAGGGCCCCAGGCGGACGGACAGAGTGATCTTCATGAACCAGGAAGATCGGTGGCGCGTGGAGCGGAACCTGGTCTTTAAACAACTACAGGACCTCCAGATAAAGCCCACCTCATCTCAGGTCCAGCCCATCCACGCAGCCATGGGAGAAGCCAGCCCATCTCATGTCCAGATGGGAGAAGCTGCCCCATCTCATGTCCAGATGGGAGAAGCTGCCCCATCTCACCCCAGAGAGAAGCTGAAGGAGCCCAAGGAGGACACTCCGCTCTACACCCACCGCCTGCAGCTAGTGGACAAGACGCTGGACCGGATGGATACTCTGTACCCTGACTCCTCCTCTACTCGCTCCAGTTGCCCCTCCCTCTCTGATCAGTCGTCCAGGTCCTGCTCCCCGACGCCCTCTACAAGCCCTGACCGAAGCCCTACCCCCAGACCAGATGGGGAGGACGTGCAGTGGAGGAGGCATTGCCCCCCAGAGGCCCAGCAACCCCCCAGGCGCCCCCTGGAGGAGTCCAGCCAGAGTTCTGCGTTGCGTCACTGGAGGCAGGCAGTACGGATGATCTGCATCATCAGGATGCTCCTCCCCGCCAGACTCCGATGCCCCCGCCACGCGGTCACGCACCCTCTGGCCAAGACGTCTACCGTCAGGATAGGACCCCTGGTCTTCTGCCCGCGTGCCAAATCCCTGTGCCAGACTGTCGCCACGGCAACGGAGAGAAAGCCCACCCTGGTCTTCTGCCCGCGTGCCAAATCCCTGTGCCAGACTGTCGCCACGGCAACGGAGAGAAAGCCCATCATGGTGTTCCTGCAGGCCGCTTCCATCCCCTTCATCTCCCAGGAGACCAGAGAGAAGCTGGAGTCAAACATCCGGAGGAAAAACAGCCATCGCCTCTGGGGCTTCCCCCGACTCGTCACCAGGTACGTGGGAGACCCGGCACAGGACCTCCAGACAAAGCCCACCTCATCTCAGGTCCAGCCCACCCACGCAGCCCTGGGAGAACCCAGCCCATCTAAGGTCCAGATGGGAGAACCCAGCCCATCTAAGGTCCAGATGGGAGAACACAGCCCATCTAAGATCCAGATGGGAGAACCCAGCCCATCTAAGGTCCAGATGGGAGAACCCAGCCCATCTAAGGTCCAGATGGGAGAACCCAGCCCATCTAAGGTCCAGATGGGAGAACACAGCCCATCTAAGGTCCAGATGGGAGAACACAGCCCATCTAAGGTCCAGATGGGAGAACCCATCAGATCTCAGGTCCAGATGGGAGAAGCCATCAGATCTCAGGTCCAGTCCTCCCACCCAGCCTGCCAGCCTATCTGGACCTATCAGAACCTGGTCTTTAAACAGCTACAGCACCTCCAGAGCCCAGCTACAGCACCTCCAGAGCCCATCTCAGCTCAGGTGCAGTCCACCCATGCAGCCAAGGGAGAACCCAGCTCATCTAAGGCCCAGTCCTCTCACGCAGCTCGCCAGACTATTAAGGAGGCTGTCTCATCCAGCCCTCCTATCAGTGAGAGAAGGACAGGTTGTTATTCCTGAACCAGGCAGCTATTAGTCCGGGAGCCAAAGCCTGCTTTTCTGATGAACCTTGTTTTGTTGGGTAACGTTTTTTTCTCTGCTGTTTCTTGTTACTTATTACCTGTTTCTTGTTACCTACCTAATACCTATTTTTCTGAGATTTGGGCATTTTGGGGTTAATGAAGGGGTTAATATCTGAAAATGCTCAAGGGATATCACAGGGCACCCTCCTGTATGTTGAAGAGGTACCCCCAAGCAACAAGAAACAGCAGAACATTTTTTTATTTACCCTACAAAACAAGGTTCAACCCCATGGCTCCCGGACTATATTTGGTTTATTGACCAACAGAAATTGTTTTGTTACAAGCTTCCTATGACATTAAGTGATTTTTAAATTTTGAATATTGAATGTGACACCATAAATTGCAAAGAAGAACAATAAACAACAACAATGTCACGTGTGTGTAAGTAAGTAAGTAAGTAAAACGTTATTTATATAGCACCCTTCCCAGCACGGATGCACAGGGTGCTTTACATACAAGAATAACAAAATACAAAAAGTGCAAATTTGAAACATCAATGATTAAAAACACAAAGGGGACAACATAAACAAAACATAAACAGGAGCAATAAGAAGGCTAAAATTGTTTTAGTGGTTTCGCTTCGGAAGAAACCACCCTTTTCAAGCGGAGCATCCGAGGGGTGTTTGCTGCGGGAGCGACTTCGAATGCGCGTTCTCACAGCTCCAAACGACACAGAGCAAAGCAAACTTTATACTAAACTCTGTTTCAAGTGAAGCAAATGTTCTAGTGAGAACACCCCCTTAGGGGTGAGAACATGACCTGAGTGTAGTTGATGAATCCTGCAGGCTGACACCTTAACCCTTAAACGACCGTCCTGATTGGATATCAATAATAATTGGCAAACATCATAACTGCCACCTGTTCACTGCCTTTGACATTGAATTGAACATGGTTCAACAAACCTTCACAAACCTTCATATGGTAATAATAATAATACTTGTATCTCTTTTGAAAATGCAGGGTCACTCCTCTAAAATGGTTCATTTAATTAATCCCCTGCCCTGGGCCAATACATTGCACGTGTTCTCCTGCGGTCGCTGTGAAGCTGAAGAACACACACACACACACACACACACACACACACACACACACACACACACACACACACACCAGGGTTCGACGTTAAGGTTTTTTCCTACTTGCCCTGCACGGCAAGTAGGCCTACTTCTCAAATCTACTTGCCCCATCTAAATAACTACTTGCCCTGCCTACCGTTGCCGGCTGTGCGCTGTATACATTTCTCTAACATACTTCTAACTAAAATCCATTGCCTGTTGATTGTGTGTAAAACAATACAGAACACAAGTTTCTTCAAAAAAACTGTATTTATTAGCTATATTACATCAATCATTATATTTAATTGTAGATGAGAATTGGTTGCAAATATGAACTTATTTGTAGCATGGACGGATAAAAGCAATATGTCAGAAACTGAACCTATCAATCAGTACTCATTCAGATCAGTGAAATAATAAGCGCTATTTCAGAGTATTCAGACAGGGCCAATCACACCCTCTGTGCCCTCTCTGAACAGGTGAGCTGCCTGTTTAACGCCTGGTCACAGCTCACATTAGGGGTGGTGGGAATCACAGGGTAACTCACGGTACGATACCGATGGTATCACGATACAGCGATTCTGCGATAATCGATACATAGTAAGACAATCCATCAGCGATACATCACAGTATCTGTGTTAACTGAAGAAAAAATACCACTATAAAGGCAAAAAGCAGGAATTATATTTTTTATTCATTCACTTTGTTGTCGCTGGTTGTGAACAATGAAAGAAACAATAAATTAGGCCTAGCTTACATCTTTCTTACTCTTAGCTTAGTGTCTCATACATACATCACGTAGTGACGCCTGTGTTATAGACATTAGGTTAGGAACGGGTGCCACCCCATGTGTTTATATTAGACCTGGTGTAGTTAGGTAGTTTAAGGTTAGGTAGTTAGAACCTTTTACTTTCTTTGGCACCGTTCCATGTTCCCTTTGTTCCCCTGTGGCGTTTTTTCTGTTAATACAAATAAAATACAATTCTTTCATTTTAGTTCTGGTTTCGTAGTGTGTTGTTTGTAACGCGTCCACATTCAGTAGCATCGATGTAGCATGTTGTGGTATTCTGTAGTAAGAAAGTAGTTAGGAAAGAATGAGACCGGGAGACACGCAGCTTCTGTTCACTTCGCACGTTTATTCCAACTGTCGTATATTCCTAACCTGTTGGCTACTAAAATGAAGAATAGTTATTGAGCAGTTTAAGACCATTTATTCAAAATGCAAAAGTACACAGACATCAAAGATGGACGCTGGTCTGGCAAAGAGAGACAGAGACAGAGAGAGAGAGAGAGAGAGAGAGAGAGAGAGGGGGAGGGGGACAGAGAGAGAGAGAGAGAGGGAGCTGCTTGGTCAAGAGGTGAGGGAGAAGAGAGGCAGGGCCAGAGCCCACATCCTTACTTATAAACTTGGTCAAGATGCAGTCACAGCCAGTGGTCCTATCAGGTCAGGGGGAGGGGCCAGGAGGTCATAAATACCTTGCCCCACAGTCAGGAGCAAACATATAGGCCCATTATTAAATACAAATAAACTACAGATTCCCCCCTCGGAATACCCAGAGGGTGTTCCGAAACTAAATGACCACAAAACAAAAACAAAAACACAAAACCCCACCGACTGCAACTAAGAAACCAAAGAAAAAAAAAAAAAAAAATTTCAAAAAATAAACAACATGTTCCAATAAACAACAGAAAAACTACATCAACACACAACACAAGAAACATAATAACACAGACCAACCCAGCACCAGTACCAGCAACCAAAGATATCATATAAACCAAATACAAAACAATCAACAATAAAAAAGAATCCTAAAAATAACAATACAAATTAATCTAAACACAGTACATCATACATATTTCAACACAAAAACTTCCAACGACCGATGTTTTCTTTGTCCTTGAAGCGTCAGGGTCAGAGGTTGCTAGCACTTGAACCCAGTTGGAGAACAGCCTTTACCGCTGTCTCAGATTGATAACACTTTCATAGTCAGGAGCTTCCATTTTCGTTGCGCTAGGAACAGAACCTCTTTCCTATCTTTGCATAACCACCACATCACTTCTCAACTGACATCAATCACACAAATACACAAACAATACACAAATAATGACATTCAGTTATCATAACACATAATTCTCCAACAGTAAGCATAGGACAAAGGGAATGCATTAATGCATAGATCTTCACCTCAGGTGAGGACTAGTCTTCTGAAAAGTTCATTAACGTGGACTGAGTGACTGATTTTCCAAAAACAGTCAATGAGGCCCTGCCTCCTAAGAAAGTCAAAAATCATGTCTGCTATAATAGGTGCTCCTATCTTAGCAAAATAAGTTTCCCATGCCCCTAAGACCGTTTCCAGCCATGCTATCATCTGCTGTCCATTCCCGTCGTTCCCTTTGATCTGCTGCTTCACTACCCTATTCATAGTCTTTAATCTTTTCCTAACTGGTCGTCGTCCGTCAGTGTCATTGAGGTTCAGGCAGCCGCCTGGTCCCCTCCCACGCTGATTAAGGTCTGGGGAGTCGCCCTCAGCATCATCTGAAGCATGGTGCAGGCACTCGCCAGCATCCCCAGTAGCACAGGTGTCCAGGCTTTGGACACTCCCAGGCTGGACCTCCAGACTGTCAACACTCTCTGCTTCGTTGGTTTCTGGTTCATTAGCATCTGGACAGCTTTCCACTGTCCCCTCGGTTTCAGGCACTGCCGGTAATGTCACTGGCTGTAACACTGGCATTGCCACTGGCTCTGGCAACACCACAGCATCTCCTCGTAGCTCCTCCTTCTCAGGTTCTCTGGGGACCTCGGCACCTGTTGGCACAACATCCTGCCTACTCTGTACATCCACCCCCCTGTCCACCACCCGTGGCCCTATTGGGGTAGGGATATGCCCAGACACCACTGGTGTACCCACTCTGATGTTGTTTCTCCAACAGACCCCACATTGACCTAAAGCATGGTCAATCTGTTCCATCAAATATGGACTCCAAAACCCATATTCCTTGGTGATCTTGCGTCTTACCTCCCCCCTAGCCACATGTGCTAATCCATGAGCTTCCTGTATTAACATGCCTATTAAATCTGAGGGTGCTACAACCAACCCCTCATGATTCCTCCATAGACCTGTGTCATCCTGGCTTGCCCCCCTTGCTAGCCAAACGTTCTTGTCTAACATAGTTGCTCTACTCTGTAACATCAATAAATCCTCAAGTGTGACCATGCCCTGTAATTGCTTTTCATGTGTGACCAGAAGACCTTTACCTGCCTTGTCTGCTCCTGTAATGGCTTTGGCTGCATCTTCTGCAGCCCTGTTACCTTGTGTGACATGTGATGAGTCAGACCTGTGTGTGGCACACTTCACTATGGCTAATTCCTTTGGCTTCATCATGGCTTGTAACAGCTTCATGATCTGTGCGTGATGCTGTATAGGCGTACCATCAGTTCTCTTAAAACCCCGCCCCCTCCATACAGCTCCATTAAAATGACAAACATTATGTGCATAGGCAGAGTCGGTGTACACTGTCACTCTCCGTCCGGTTCCCAAGTTGCATGCTTCTGTGAGGGCAATCAATTCAGCCAACTGAGCCGAGCAAGGCTGAGGAACTGCCTCAGCCTGTTCTATAATAAACTTTGAATTCTGTGCTTTAACTAAGGAATACCCAGCGCACAAAGTTTCTCCTACCCCGTAACAAGACCCATCAACCCAATATTCTATATCAGCTCCCTTTAAAGGCAAAGCTTGTAGGTCTGTTCTATGCTTAATCACTCTGGCTGTCGATGGAATCTGAGCACCGGATGGCACCGTCACCTGACAGCCGTCAGGTGTGCATTTTACTGTACAGTTCAATTGGCATAGAGCATCTCTCCCTAGCAGCCCTGTTGGCGTGTGTTCTGACACAAGTGTTGACAGAGTTGCTCTCTGTCCCTTGTACTCTAAGTCTACAAGCTCAGTTGTAGGAATCAGCTGTTTAATTCCCTCAAATCCGATTGTCTTCACATATTCTCTAGACATAGGGAGGTGCGTGGCGCCTTCAGGCTTCTGTGTCACCACCAGCTGGCACCTCCCACTCGGATCTTCCGGGCACCCCTATAGGCCAGCTGCTGGGCCTCCGTAAGGGTTCATCACTCCTGGAGCAGGTGTAGTAGGAGGCCAATATCCTCCTCCTTGGCTCCCCCCTGCGCCCCCCTGGGGCCTGTTGCAGCAGGTACAGGCTAGATGTCCATTCTGGTCGCATTGGTAACACGGTTCTAGCATCTTCTTCCCTGCTGCTGTCCATCCCCCTGGTGGTGGTCCTTGGCCAGGCTGTGTGTACATCTGGTATGGAACCGCTTGCACCCCTGGTGGCCCTTGTGGGTATGGATACCCCCCTTGTGGCCCCTGTGGGTAGGACTGGTAAGTAGCAGGATACCCCCCTTGTGGCCCCTGTGAGTAGGACTGGTAAGTAGCAGTCTGCACTCCAGGTGGCTGTTGCTGTGGGGCTAAAGCCTGCACTCCCTCTATGTTCCTCTCGCTTTCAGTCAATTGCAAATGAGTCAATATTCTGAGGGATTCTTCGTCTCGTGCCTTCTGTATCTGAATGTTCTTTCGATATAACTCAACTTGATGAGCTACGTGGTCTATATAAACAGCTTTGTTCATGTGTCGTAGCCCCACCACTTCTGCTAGCTTATCCTTAACTGGGGTAGGAAGCCCTTCTTGTATTTTTTCCCTGATTATGGATTTTTCTAAGGGGTTATCTTCAGCGTCTTTCCCTGTCACACTTCTCCATTGAGAGTGCACACGGGCAACATAACCCCTGGGATTCTCATCCCCCCCCAGTGGCTTCACAATGATATTGTCTGGGTGAATGTGAGTAGGGTAGGTCTCTCTGATTGCTTTCCACAGCCTGCCTCTGTTTGCTGCGAAGAGCTCTGGATCATAAACTGATGTATTGATATATCTATGAAGTCCTGCCTTCATCAATATTTCCTGCATTGTATCCAATCCTGCAATAAAAGCTAAGAGTCTTTTCAGGTCTCCCATTGCGGCCTGCGTTCCTGTCAGTATCACGTCGACCTCTCGCGTCCACGAATGTCCTCCCTCTTGAAGAACGGGGAGCTTCTCGATCACTTCAGACAGATCTGTATGATGCCACGGATGATATTCCATCTTGTTACCCCGAATCAGCACTGGACAGTTCTTTAATGTATTTGATGACATTCGGTGACAATCTCCCTCTTTCTCCGGGCGTCTTCTCCCACCTTTCCTTTCGTCTGTGGCTATCATCTTCCTGACCTGCGCGTTGTAGCCTCCATCTGCATTGTCGTCATCACTTGAGTCTTCACTGCCATCTTCGCTGTCATCTTCCTCGTCACTCCTGTCGTCCCCTTTTCCCCTTGGCTCCTTCTTCTTCTTCTGGGAATGATCCTCCAGTGCCTTAGCATATGGAGGGGGACTGGAGGCAGGACACATGTCTGGGGATGGAATGTTCAATTTCTGTTCCAGTGTTCTGGCCAATTCTTTTTTCTTTTCCGGTTCCATCTGAGCTATTTTCTGTCCCTCTACCTTAAATAGATCTAAAATAGCTAACTCTAACTTGCGTTTCTCTGATCTAATCTTTCCTCTTTGATGTGCTTTGTGTACATTGATAAGTATCTCCAATGTTGCAATTAATTGTAAATTAAGGCTGCCCTCTTTCGGCCACGGCTGTTCAATGTATGCCCAACGGCTATTCCATTTCGTAGACATTTTGCTAATTTCCCTAACAAGAGGATTCATTTTTTCCACTACAGCCATAGGGGATAACGTAGCCAACATTCCACGATGTTCACTAATATCTTTTAACAGCTTCGTTGAGTTTGA
This sequence comes from Nansenia antarctica, assembly GCF_963989245.1. Classification (NCBI taxonomy): domain Eukaryota; kingdom Metazoa; phylum Chordata; class Actinopteri; order Argentiniformes; family Microstomatidae; genus Nansenia; species Nansenia antarctica. The sequence goes on along the minus strand of NC_137674.1, from coordinate 46,912,700 downwards.
CCCCATTCTACTTTGCTCAATATGCTGACAATATTCTATATTAGATAAGGTGTACGCTTCTTACAACCCACCTTATTTTGTCTTGTTTGCTAAACAAATGCTAGTCCAATATAACTGTATTAACCGCCCACACAAAACCACTACAACCCAGCACAACAGATTTGCCTCTTGTGTATGTCAGTGCAGTATTAACTTAAATCTAATATCTGTGTAAGTACTTTATACTTAAATGTGTTTCCTAATTGTTTATGAATATGTGTCACTTAATTACTCATTCAATACTAATTACAGTTCTGGTCAACACAATTATTAAATCACAAAGGTTGGTCAACACCTAAGTATTCACCGATTTACAAAAACCCTTTTACTGCTTAAGTATCAATACAAACTATTCTGCTATTCCTAATCAAATACTGTGAAAACGAACTTAACTTGAAATAAAAAGATGTAAAACACGAATATTAATTACAACCTGTAAAGAAATCGACTTGTTATTTGGAAAAGAATGAATGATTAATTATTAATTACAATCTGTAAAGAAATCGACTTGTTATTAGAAAGGAATGAATGATTAATTAGACTTAGTCATTGTACAATCGTACACTTCATTGATGTAAACCTGTAAAGTCATTCAGCTATTATCGACATAAAGAAATGGTTATTATTAGATTATCACAAAACAATTGATCAAAGTTCTGTGAAACAGAAAATGAAATGATCTGAATAATTAATTCAATCAATTAGTAATTAATTAAATTAATTAAAGTAATATCTAACAATCATCTACAAACATCATCAATGAAGGAGGGTTGTATTTCATCAATTTACAGAGAGCCAATGTTTTAAAAATGTCTTGTCGTATTTTGTCCAGCAGGCGGCGCCAAGCAACCAACAGCTCTGTCTCACAGAACGACTCTATCTTTTAATCTTACCTAAAACTCACAATCTATCTTTTACTTTTAACAAACAATGCTTAAACTTTCGTGATCCAGCGATCACAATTTTATCGCAGGGAGGGGTTTAAATGAAAAGTATGGGTATTCACTTTGAATTACTTCACTTTCGTGAATTGAATGCCTCTTGTTGTGCTTTCTCTGTGTGTGCGCTTCGCGCCTTCAATGCGCATGCGCACACTTCTAGTCAGGCTAGTGAATGAATGTTAACAAATATCTTTAAACTATTCTGAATACCCTGATGATCAATTCACTATCTTTCTATCTTTGAATTACTACAATCTATGTAATGCAACAATCACACGCAACCCCCCCTACGTGTCTGAAGCCTAAAGGCCAGAGGCAGAAAGCAGGCGGCTCAATTTAACAACCATTTGTCCTTGAAAAACCACCGCGTGTTTGTAGCCTGCTTTAAAACAGCCTCTTTAACACAACTTGTTTTTTTTTACAATAATGTTATTTTCACGACACAGCAATTTCAAGATTATCTTTCAATGTAGTTAAACTATTAGTTTCCAATCCAAATCTTTCTCATATGTTTTTCACTGTTCCTCTAGAAGGTCTCTGTGTGTGTCCTGCGCGTCTGCGCGCGTGTCCTTTCACACAGACAAAGAGTAATGGAGTCTACAGTTCTGCTCATATGTTTTTCACTGCTACAATAATGCTCTTTCACATATCTTACAAAATAGACTTCATAATCCAGTTACACTTTATCAAATTACAATTTTACACACATCAGACTCTTTTCTGATCTAATATACTTACAATCAATAATATATACCAGTCCACTTCAAAATGCCTTTATCAGTTTGTTGCTGGCAGTCTACACTTTTTCATATAGACACTATTAGAGTCCGTCTTCCTCTAATACCGAATTTTACACACATACACGATATTCCATAACACCATGCAAATCAAACCACTCATTTACAAATACCTTACAAATTAAATCGTATATTTTCAAATACGGGCTTCTTAACCCGGCTCTCACCCCCAGTTTAAAGACTATGAAAGATGTGTTTCCTTTTCCAACAAGTTACTTTACTTTAAACCTTAAAGTTGAAGGTTGTTTTTAGTCTCAAAGAAAACGCTTGAAAACCCAGCTGTTGCACACGCGCCCCTAGCGGTTTAAACAGAAAATAGCGCTATTTTAATTCTTACCGTCTTCAGAGCCGTGGATTCAGCTTAAGTTTTCAAACGTAGATTCCTTTTTATAGACCTCCTGGCTGGCTCGCCATCTGTCGTATATTCCTAACCTGTTGGCTACTAAAATGAAGAATAGTTATTGAGCAGTTTAAGACCATTTATTCAAAATGCAAAAGTACACAGACATCAAAGATGGACGCTGGTCTGGCAAAGAGAGACAGAGACAGAGAGAGAGAGAGAGAGAGAGAGAGAGAGAGAGGGGGAGGGGGACAGAGAGAGAGAGAGAGAGGGAGCTGCTTGGTCAAGAGGTGAGGGAGAAGAGAGGCAGGGCCAGAGCCCACATCCTTACTTATAAACTTGGTCAAGATGCAGTCACAGCCAGTGGTCCTATCAGGTCAGGGGGAGGGGCCAGGAGGTCATAAATACCTTGCCCCACAGTCAGGAGCAAACATATAGGCCCATTATTAAATACAAATAAACTACACAACCCTTCTTCTTCACATCCGTAAGTGCATACATCACTTCCGTAACTGCATACATCACTAGCATACTAGCGCCCACTGGCGGTATAAACAGGACACAACATTTCCCCCTTTCTTAAAGGAATTACAGTACTCAACAAATGCAATATTCTGTATACTGGTGTCAGTACAATTGAAATAAAATGAAAACTAAGGAAATGAAAATGAATGAATCAGCAGAATGAATAACAACAATAAACAGTTTATGACAGTGAAACATGAAATGAACATTCACTTTTGTCATTGCATTGTAGTACCTTTTTGTACTAAGTTAGAACCGTGTTCTATCCTACCCTTTTAGTACGTTCTCTACGGCACAAAGTCTACCAGCCACCTAGGTGGGTTTCTGACTCTAAGGTTCCTTCTTGGACCTGGTTCATTAAACACATTCTCTGTCTCGGGCACCATGAACTCCTCTAGCTCCATCTCCTTTTCACCACTGGTGCCAGACAGAGCATCCTTGGGGAAGCGTGTAAGCTTGGATGCATTCCATTTTCGACCATCACTGAGCAGGTATGTATTCTGTCCTGCTTTACTAACTACTGTCAGCGGTTCTGTGAATCTTGATGATCCCTTTTTTACATGCTCCGGTCTGCGGACACGTACGGTGTCATTCACTTGGAACATGGGCACTTTCGCTCCCCTCATTCTGTCTGTGTACTCCTTACTCTCCTGTTGCTTGCGTCTCACTGTCTCCTTCACTTTCTCATGTGACTTAATTTGTTGTGAGACAGGGAGGACATTTAGTTTTGTACGCATCTTTCTGTTCCTCAGCAACTCAAAGGGAGTAGCTCCTGTAGTAGCATGCGGCGTAGCGCGATAGTTCAGTAAGAACTCTGTTACTGCATGTTTCCATGGCTTGTGCATTCTCTCAGCCGTCTGAATACACTCTTTGAGAACTCGATTAAATCTCTCAATAGCCCCGTTGGCTCTTGGATAATAAACACTGGAACGCAGGTGCTTTATCTCTCTCTCTCCCAGAAAGCTTGCAAAAGCATGGGAAGTAAACTGACATCCGTTGTCAGAGACCAGGAAGGAAGGGTTACCTTCACGACTAAACACTGTAGTCAAGAAGCTAATAACCGCCTCTGTAGTTACAGTAGAGACAAACGCCACCTCTGGCCACTTACTGTAATAGTCTGTGAGTGTAATAGCATACCGGCAGTCCCATGTCGCACAGTCAAAGGGACCAACAATGTCAATGGCCACCTTCTCCCATGGTCCACCTGGCAGTTCCACTGGGGTAAGTGGTGCAGGCGCAGTTTTGGCTGTTTTGTCATTGTATTGACAGGGTACACATGAGCCTACTAATGTCTGGACACATCTGTCCATTTGCGGCCACCAATATAGCTCTCGTAGTCTCTGTTTAGTACGCACTATTCCCTGATGCGCTTCATGAGCTAAATTTACAACTTTAGACCGTAGTGTAGTAGGAACCACCACACGGTCGGGGCCTCTCATGACAAGTAGTTCATCCACAGCCAGTTCATCTCTCACTCTAAAATATGGAGCAAGTTCCTTTGTCACATTCTTACTGCATTTTGGCCAACCTTTCTGTATCTGCTGTCTCAGTTGAGTCAGTTCAGGACAGGCCTCACAGGCAGCAGTGAACTCGGTCACAGATATGGCATGTGAGGAACCTGTGAACACAGTAGCCACCATGTCTGGCTCCTCCTCCACCTCTCCTGTCGAAGGCAGAGGGAGTCTGGACAAGCAGTCAGCAGTCACATTACGTTTCCCTGGATGGTACGTGACATCATAAGTAAAGCATAGTAGACGTGCAGACCATCTCGCTATTCTCAGACCTGCGCGACCCGTACCCCTGGAAGTGAGTAGGGTTGTCAACGCTTGGTGGTCTGTGCGTAGGACAAAACGATGTCCCCACAGGTAGGTTCTCCACCTTTCCACCGCCCAAACGCATGCCAGCGCCTCACGCTCGACGGTAGAGTACTTTCTCTCTGCAGGAGAAAGTGTCCTGGACGCAAAAGCTATGGTTCTCTCTGTATTGTCTGGGTGAATCTGGCTCATTACAGCCCCCAATCCATAGTTAGAAGCATCGGTAGTGACATAAGTAGGTAACTCAGGATCATATAATGCTAAGGTAGGACTCTCAGTAATCAGTCTCTTAACCTCAGTAAAACTGGACTCTGCATCCGCTGTCCATTCAAACTTAGTGTCAGTAGATTCCCTGAGTGTAGCACGTAGCGGCTCCACCACAGTAGAGAAGTCAGGTATGAATTTCCTATACCACGATGCAAGTCCTAGGAAGGACCGCAGGGAGGATGTGTCGTGCGGGGCAGGCGCGTTCGCCACAGCACTGACCCCGTCTTGGTCAGGATGAAGACCATCTTTGGACACAGTGTGGCCCAGGAAGCGCAGAGCTTTCTGGTTGAACTTACACTTGTGCATGTTCAGTTTAAGTCCCACTTCATTTAGAGCATGTAGCACTCTCCGTAGGCTGACATCGTGATCCTGCTGTGTGATGCCGTAGCAAATCACATCATCCAGGTAGGCCTGTACGCCTGGCAGGCCTGTCAGTACAGTCGACATCATTTTCTGAAAAGCTGAAGGAGCAGAAGCGAGGCCAAATGGCACTCGGCAGAAACGAAAGAGACCCTCATGCGTGATAAACGCAGTTAAATCACGGCTATCTGGATGCAATGGCAACTGGTGATAAGCAGAGGCTAAGTCTATAGTAGAAAAGACTGTGGCTCCACGGAGCTCAGCGAACAGTTCATCCATGTGCGGTAAGGGATGACAGTCACTGATGATTGCCTTATTAGGTTCTCTGAGGTCAACACACAGGCGAGGCTTTCCTCCCCCCTTTCTCTGGGTCACAACTATAGGGGAAACCCATGGAGATGCGTCTATACGTTCTATAACGCCTTTTTCCTGTAGATCTGCGAGCTCATCGGTCACAGCCTGCCTCACTGAGAACGGAAGCCTCCTCAGTTTCTGCTGTACTGGCACAGCATCTGGTTTAACCTGTATTTTGTGCATAAAACCTTTTGCACACCCTAACTCCTGTACTAGAACCTCTGGTTCGGTCTGTGGAGTGGTACTCTGTACAGTAGGTGCTCGGAGCACAGTAGGAGAGCTAGCAGAGCTAACAGTAATAATTTTGTTACCCTCAATGCACATCTGCAATGCTACAAATAAATCTAGTCCCAGCAATGCATTTCCTGATTCAACCACTATCAATGAACCTGTAACTGAATGTCCATTATGAACAACTGTAGCATGCATGCAACCTTTAACAGGAATTTTCTCTCTGGAGTAAGTAAGCAGATTCACTGTAGGCTCAGCAAGGACACATGTATGGAAAAGTGTCTGGTAAGTACTCTCTGGAATAATAGAAACAGATGAGCCTGTATCCACTATCAGCTCAACATCATGGGAATGATAATTTGCATCAACTCGTACAGTACACATAATTTTATCATTCACGACGGCCCCCTGCATGTAAAGCACAGTAACGTCATTCACCACTACCTCACGCACCTCTTTTTGAGCCGATCTACACACCTTGGAAAAATGTCCAACTTTTCCGCATGTATTGCAAGTCACCTTAACCGCCGGGCATGTAGGCTTGTTAGCTAAGTGTCCTGTGGATCCGCATCGGAAGCAGGCGCGCTGATTCCCAGTTGTAGCTGGCTGGCTGTAGACCGTGGCAGGTGCAGTCGTCGTCGGAGCTTTCTTCTTGCCCTTGTCGAACCTCCTCCTCGTCGGCTGTTTCTCGATGGCTCTCACCGAAGCTGTAGCTCCAGAGAGAACGTTGGAGTTCCGTAGTCCAGCCTCGATTTGTAAGGCCATTGAAGTAGCGTTGTCCAGAGACAAGTCCGATTCAAGCAACAGTCTGTCTCGTATGCGTGTATTAGCAACACGCTCAATCAGTTGATCACGAATCATTTGTTCCTCCATGGCACCAAATTCACAAGCTGCAGCTAGCTCGCGTAATGAAGCAAGGAACTGATTAACCGTCTCGTCAGGACCCTGAGCTCTCTGTCGAAATTTGTGACGTTCAGCAATCACATTCACCTTAGGAACAAAGTACTTTTTCAGTCCATCCACGGCAGAAGTGTAGGTAACACCCGTATCCTTTAGAGTGTAGAACAGTCTTTGTCCTTCGGTCCCAAGTGCATGGAGAAGAACCGCGCGCTTTCTTTCCTCCGGCCATTTTTCTCCGGTAGCATCAATTACGAGCATGTAATTTTCAAACATTCTCAACCAAGTAGGAAAAGAAATAGCAGGTTCGCCTGGCACAGGCATGAACGGTGTAGGTAAGGGTACGGAAATAGCCATCCTCGTCGCCAAAAATGTGGTATTCTGTAGTAAGAAAGTACCGTATTTTCCGCCCTATAAGGCGCACTTAAAAGTCCCCCAAAAAAAAAAAACGACAGTGCGCCTTATAACCCGGTGCGCCTTATATATGGATCAAAATGTAAAAATTACATGACCAATATTTTTTTTTTAATAATAATACAATGTTTCAGTACGACTGGTAAACTGCAAAGCCGCACCGCTTGCAGCATTACGGTAATCAGTAAACGACGGCCGCCATCTTGGAATCTCCGCGAATGCTATGCTTGTGGTGGGTTAACATAATTCACCCCCGGAACTAATAGTTGGGAGTATTGTTCCGTACGGAGGGTTAAGTGGGTGGTACTGAGTTTTAGTTCCTGTTTTAAGTGTGTGATAACAACTGGTTCATGTCTGTCAATAAACGTCTAGCTGTGACATTTAATACGCCGCCTCCGACTCCCGTCTCTCGGCACTACATGCTATTGTTATTCTATCATGTGCTCTGAATGGATGCCGTACTCACCCAACTGTTCAATTCGGACACTCACACCGCTTGCAGCATTACGGTAATCAGTAAACACCGGTGTTGTGCTTACTCACAGTCCCACACCACAAGACCCCAAGTAAAGAAGACTAAACAGAGTTTCCGAGGGAACAAAGTGAGATTCTTGGTGCTTTCAACTTGAAGTTTTAAAGTACCCACTCGATATAATAAACAACAGTTTAACGATCACTAAACACTTATCATTTGTGTATTGGATTCATTATTCTCGTTTGCCGGAGGCTACCGGTAAGGGAGGGTTGATTTGTAAACATACTTTCGTTTTAGCTCGTGTTCAAAAGCAAGAACTGTGTGTTCATCTAGTTATGTGTAGTTATGTGTTTTTAGCATGTCGATGTTCTCCCAGTATGTTGTCATGTTATTAAAATACAGTTTAGACCTTCGTAGCGATGTGTTTTGTTAGCTGTTAGCCGCTAGCAGCGTTTGTTGTGGTTTGGTCAGATTCACTTTTCTCCCATTCAGTGTTTGAGATGAACCAACATTCAAATACGCCTGTCGTGTTCAATCTTTCTCTGATTTGAATGTATGACACATCATTTGAAAGCTTACAATCTGTAGTTTAAGCATGTGTAAAAACTGAAAAAGTACGTTGCACATTTCACCAGGAGCTGTCACATATTGGTTGTTGGTTATAATTGTATAGCCTATTGGTTGTTTTCTGGTGTTGTTTTGCTCTGTTTGTAGTCTACTTGATGTATTTTTATCAGCTGTTAAATCACCACAGCGGTTAATCCACTAATAGAGATAATAGCAGATTGAAAATGCTTGTAGCTAACTACTCTATATCTCGTGGTTGCAGCTATTGCGAATTGCTATTCACGCGAGTCAGCTGTGAATCACCGCAGGTCCTTGACGCTTGTTGCAAAAATGGATGACGAACGGCTGATACTTGAGGTGGAAAAATATATATTTTTGACAGTGGAGCAGGTAGAACGTTGATGGTGACAACGCTCAGGTGGAGCTTGGACAACGGGAAGTTGACACAACACCGATGGAGAGGTGACGCAACGCAGTAGGTGGAGCTTGGGCGTAACGCAACCCCAGTCAAACGTTTGACTGCAGTATCTATTCTATGCGCCTTATAAGCCGGTGCGCCTTATAAGCCGGTGCGCCTTGTATATGAAAAAATTTCTAAAATAGGCCATTCATTGAAGGTGCGCCTTATACTCCGGTGCGCCTTATAGGGCGGAAAATACGGTAGTTAGGAAAGAATGAGACCGGGAGACACGCAGCTTCTGTTCACTTCGCACGTTTATTCCAACCCTTCTTCTTCACATCCGTAAGTGCATACATCACTTCCGTAACTGCATACATCACTAGCATACTAGCGCCCACTGGCGGTATAAACAGGACACAACACATGTTAGGCCCTGGTTAACAACATTAAATAGAATTCCCTATTTATTTAAGCATATAGCACAGGCCTTCGTCACATGGTTATTACACCGTCACATTCGGGTTTTTCTTCAGGTAACTCTCTCTTTTTTAACCATACATGTGTTTGCATCCTTGGGAAGACAGTGTTGACGGTACAAGTGTCCTCAAAGATCCCAGCCATCCCAACCACAGTCTGTTCGACCTGAGGCCGTCCAAATGATGGAGCCTCTTCCAGGGCCTCAAGGGCCTGTGCATTGTGCTGCCAAGGAATGTCAAGGAATCCGGAACCTAAGGATTTGACTCTCGGAACATAAGAATGTGACGTAACAATCAAACTTGAAACTGGAGTCCCCGAGTCCTCTTAGGATAGGCCGGCGAGCCTCTCACTCACTTCCCAGAGCTTCCTGGCCACCGCGTCGTCCCGCCCCTTGGCGCTCACATCCTGTAGGCCGCAGGAAGAGAAGTAGCGTCCGCTGAGGGGCTCCAGGCCCAGGAAGAAGAGCTTGGAGCAGAGCCACAGGGGAAGTATTTGCCACAGGCTCAGGTTGCGACATATGTCAGTGTCGACGACTCCTGCCAGGGGGAGGAGAGAGAAAAGATCAAAACAGATTGGGATTAACTGTCTTCATTGACTTGATTGGTAGCATTAGCATCATTAGCATTACCATCACCACTTCGTGAGTTTAGAATGATAAGGTTCTATCTCCGTTTAGGGCAGTTCAGAGATATTGAGCGTCAACGTTTTTACATTCCATCAGAGCTGCCAAGTCTCACGCAATCACCGTGAGACTCACGCATTTCAACCAGTTCTCACGCTCTCACGCCGCATCTCTATTTCTCACAGCGAGAAATAACAATTGTTTTACGGGACTTTTATTTTTGAAATAAATAGAAATATATTTCGGCAGGCGAGCGCTGATGGAAGAACCTGTGTTCACCGAGCTGCAAGAACGTAGCAAGCAGTGTTGCCAGATTGGGCTACTTTTGGTCACACTGGACGGGTGGATTCGGCAGCTTTTAGACCGGTTGGGCTGGACATTGTCAATTCCGTCTGGCAACCGTGGTAGCAAATGATGTGCATACATTACAACATCGTATCTGGTAGCCAACTGGACTGGGTTGCACCAATTTGGCGTAAGTCATTATAAATGCAGGCATGCAGTAGTTACTAAACCCCTAGTTGTTACTAGCAAGTTTCAAACTAGTTGTTTACTCATTTCGGTTGCACCACGCCAATCTTTTGCCAATCTTATCTAGTAAATACTCCGTTTTGGTAACTTTTTTTTGTTTCTCTACTGTAACATAACCAGGTACATTAATAATAATTGTTAAAGGAGCATAGTCTACTACTTGCTACTGAGATGCTAACCCGACGGATTGTCCGGTTGACGCGCCGTGCGTCCTAGTTTGATGTGTTGCTGTTGGTTATACAAGATCCGTAGTCGTTGGTTTTCTGCATAATAAACATGTATTGTGTTACTATGTGCCATCAATGGCTTAATCACTGGTACAAACAATAACAATAACAAACTTAGCGCCCTTGCGGTCAAACCTATTTGCCCTTCCGGGGTCAACACCTGACGACAACAACAACAAATGTGCTACCTGATATACACCTGCCTCAGGTATTGTGACAGTGCCATCCCATGCCCACACAGTGAATTACAACACGTATCACAGGACCATATCTGGCTCCTACAATAGTAATAATAAATAGTAATTGCAATTTACAATACAAATACAACAATTGGGGGTCCCTCCAAAAAAATGTGGCCCTAAAATCCAGGACTTATCGTCCCTTCCTGGGGTCTGGTTACCCCTGAAATCCAGTATCCAGGACCTACTGTCCCTTCCTTTAGCCTACTTGGATCTTGGCGGGTCTGGTTACCCCTGAAATCTAGTATCCAGGACCTAGTATACTGTCCCTTCCTTTAGCCTACTTGGACCTCGGCGGGTCTATCACACGTTAATACAAGATGTGCTTATATCAGACAGTGGTGCTCAATAATATATACAATTTAAATTTAATTCAGTCTGTGTACGTGAATATAAAAGCAGGCGGAAACAGTAAAAAGAAAAGGTAAAGAAAATACAATAAAAAAAAGGGCTAGTTGATAAAACATTTTAAGTGCAGTAGCTGGCAAATGAGCAGTATTATAATCATTGTTTATATGCCAGCACCTGTCCCGATAGAGACTTGTCCCTGCTCCGTTACTGACGGAATAACTTCTCATTTTGTTTGTGAGGTGCTGGAAACCCATGACAAAATTGACCCATGATATTCTCATAGATTAACATAACAAGGGCTCTTGCTAATCTATCGCTTTGTCCCTGCCACAGATCCCACCGATTCTCTCATCATCGCCCTCCTCAATTTGTCCTTCGTCAGTGGATGAGAGGAGGGAAGTGAGGAGAAGAGGGAGGAGAAGAGAGAGGAATGATAGTGTTGGGGGAGGGCTGAAGCTGGCAGGTGAGGTTTAGAGAAAGGCAGAGGAATGATAGTGTTGGGGGAGGGCTGAAGCTGGCAGGTGAGGTTTAGAGAAAGGCAGAGGAATGATAGTGTTGGGGGAGGGCTGAAGCTGGCAGGTGAGGTTTAGAGAAAGGCAGAGGAAGACACACAACTCTGAGGGAGGAAATGGCTCCATTCTTAACAGGAAGCAATTTGTTCTCTTTAAAGAGATGCAACTTTCCATTAGGGGTGGGCATCGACGATCGATAATTGATCGATAAGGATCTTGGTCGATCACAAAATAAAACATTTGGTCGATCACAAAACAAATATTTTTTTTTTTTTTTTTGTGATCGACCAAATGTTTTATTTTGTGATCGACCAAGATCCTTATCGAGCAATTATCGATCGTCGATGCCCACCCCTACTTTCCATCATGATGAATCACTCTGTTCAATCATTCAGACAAAGGAAACCCTCTCCCTCATTCAACCAACTGTACAGGCCCTACAAAAGTCATACAGTAGCCTACATACTGTACATCGCATGGCTGTATTATGACATGAGTTGCAGATCAGGGGAGGCTAGTGGAGGTAGAAATTGGAGGACGGGTTCACAATAATGTATGAAATAGAATGAGGAATGGTATGAAACACGTGTGTTTGATACCATTCCTCATTCCGTGCCATGAATTACAATGAGCCTGTCCTACGATTTCTACCTCCGCCAGCCTCCACTGATGAGCAGCTGCTGTTAGGTGTTATGTGTCCCAGACACGGCTCATTGTAATATATGGAACGGAATGAGGAATGGTATCAAACGTGTGATTTCTACCTCCATCAGTCTCCCCTGTTGCAGATAGGGTAGATAGGAATAGTCGTCTGACATGTCATGCAGCAACATCATCACCATCCTTCACCCCCACTCTGGCACGGTTTGTTCTCTCTCTGTGTCTTTCTCTCTCTCATACATACACAGTCATATTCCTGTTGATGATAGTAGGTGATGATAAGGCAACATAATTTCTACTCATACGGGGTGGGGGGTAATGGGGTAATGGGGTAGGATCTTGGCTAACGTCCACTGTTCTACTCTTATGAGCCATGGGAACATTCCACCCACAGTGTAATTACGCCATTGTGCAATTTAATCATTTATTAAGTGTGGTCAGTTTGGAAAATGTCCAATTCAATTAACTGTCTCAACACATTTCACTGTCTCCTTACTCATAACAGGGGACCACTGATGTGGGTTGACAACCCATGGCTATCACCTAAATAGTTTACTATCATTAATTGCTATTGTGTTATGTTGTTACTAGGGTTAGGGTTAGTACTAATAACTGTTTACGGTATATTGATTGGGAAAACAAACAAAAAAGGAGATAGGCCTATTAAATTTGTAATTTAAGAACTCAAACATAACAAAACAAAAAATCTAAAAAGTGATTATGTATTCAGTTGAATTTACTTTGGAATTTGATTGCAATTTATGATGAAGAGGAGCACATTGTAAACATATTGGTTTCTGGGGAGTATATAGTGGGGACTGGAAAATCACAGTACTGGGGTGCAGATCTCTGACTACAAAGAAAGAGCATTCCTATTTTATAAATTGCTCAAAGCTTCAAAATAAATACAATGAATAAAATATATTTTCTTTGAACTTGGTCTAATGGTACCACCCTCAGAGAGACGTATTATGGGCTTCTTTATGAATAAGATACTTGTAGCTCTGACAAATATCTCTATGATCACATTTGATGTTGCTGTACAATAATGAATAATTCATCTGCAAAAGTAGTTGATACAGGTAAGACAGATTAAAAACATTTTTTTTACTCATTATCTTTTGAAATAAATATCATTCAGACCTTAGATCAATCATGAAACAACATTCATGAAGAAGATAGATTTCTTTTCTTTTTTTAAACAAATGCTTTTTTTTTTACACACTGATGCCTCACTACATCAAAGGCCTTTCAGATTCATATTTCATAACACTTACGCACTTGTGAAACAAAAATGCAGCTTTTCAGATTAATGATGGCTATCACTATGCGTGACCTTGAATGGCCCAAAGTTGGCGATTCTGGTGGTGGATCGTCAAAGTTCATGACACCGCCAGGGAGATTGAACAGAGGAGAGGTGTTGTGTTAAAAGCTGCCTCTCATATAAATGTGTGTCCTCCTTCCGTAGGTCACAGTAAACTAAGGTGTCATCATCAGTTAAAGTGAGGCAATCGCATAGATCAGCTGCTCCCCCAATTTATGAGCTGTCATGAAATCCAAAGTGCTTATCTCTTCCTCCCCGCCCATGACACCACCCATACACTGTCAAGAGGTATTGGTATCTGGTATTTTCCTGGTATAGTCTGAGGGGGGGGGGGAATACAGTTCCTGCCAATGAAGCCACTGGAGGCTGATCTCTGTCACGACTTGGCAGCAGCACTGTAATCCATACCACACACGGCCTTTAAATTAAATACTAAAGTTCAGTTGAGTTCAGTTTTTCTTCGCTTCTTAATACAGGGGTTCCCAAACGTTGTTGTTTTTCGTGACCTCAAGCAAGTGGTCATCGATCATCGATTTCCTGTGACCCCAGCAACTTGATTGCGGGCTAATAATGACACATAATAATGACACATAATAATGACACATAATAATGACATCATAGTGTCATGATGTCATGATGCCACCTAAAATATGCTTTAATGTAACATTGTGTCCAATATATTAATCTCAGGTAAAAATATTAGCATTGTGCCACAATTTAAATATCTGGGTATCATTATTGACTCCAATCTGTCATTCAAAACACACATTAAGAAAGTATGCCAAAGAGTCAAGTTTAGCCTAACCAATTTTAAATATATCAGAAATGTAATGACTTTTAATGCTGCCAAATTATACATGAACGCCATGATTATGTCACATCTGACATACTGTTTGACAAGTTGGGGCCAAACTAGCAGCTCGTCACTAAAGCCACTAGCCATTCTCTACAAGCAAACCCTTAAAGGGCCGGTTTCACAGACAAGGCTTAAGCCTAGTCCTAGACTAAAAAACATCTTCAATGGAGATTTTACATTGAAAGTGTGATTTAGTCCAGGACTAGGCTTAAGCCTTGTCTCTGAAACCGGCAAAGTCCTGGATCAGAAGCCTAACAGCTCTCATCATTGTACTATCCTAAATAACCGTAAACTTCTGAGCTGGGAAGATGTGATCAAATACAAAAACACCTGCCTGGTCTACAAAGTCTTACATAACACTGCTCCTCCTTAACTCATTCATAACCCAACGTAACAATACCAGTCAGAGCACCAGAAGTACCACACGAGGCGACTTTCTAGTCCCATTTAGGAAAAGTAAATTTGGTCAATTATCATTCTCTGTTATAGCAATACAAAACTGGAACTCACTACCTACCTACATAAAAAATATACATACATACTCCACCTTCACAACACACCTTAAGGCATGGCTTTGCAATAACTATAACTGCATACATTAATTTCTGTCAGATGTGACGTGTGTGTTGTATGTACACCTCTATCTTTGCTACCCGCCTGCATATGTCTGTGTGTGCTTCAATGTCTGGATGCTGCTGTGCCTGTATGTTGCTGTGTCTGTATGCTGCTATGTCTGTATATTGCTATGACTATTTGCTCTTCCTTTGTCCCCTTTGTACTGTTCTTATCTCATGTACTGTATTGATGTTGCTGCCATTTGTGCTTGAATGTGTTGTCTCCCCGGCATGTTTGTGCTAGCTCCAATTGTGCTTGATATGTTTGTATGTCCTGCCCCATTTGTTTGTGTTTGCTGCAATTGTAATTTTTTAAACTAATGTATTTTATTTTAGGGAGCCTATTGTCAACTGGCCCGGGGACTACAGCTGGAAATTAGCCATGTAGGCTAAAGCTGCTCCATTTACTGTTGTTACAGTTAATTAATGGGGACTGTCCACGACATCATAAACTAATAAACAAACAAACAAACAAACAAATAAACAATAATTGTTCATTATGAACTGTAATATAGGCTACAAGTGCAATACACAGACATTGTTTCTCTTCATATGAAATAAAATGTTTGTGTCTTATTGATCAAATCATCGAGGTTAGGCGGCTCATTGTAATGCGTGGAACGCAATAAGGATTTTCATTTCTATGCAGATACCGTTCCTCATTCCATTCCATGCATTACAATGAGCCCGTCCTCCGACGATGATTCCTACCTCCACCAGCCTCCATTGGTAGATCATTATGATGAAGTTGTTTGTAAAGACACCCCCCCCCCCTCCTCCCCCCTCAGGGACAGCCTCTAAATCACATATGGACGCACCGGAGGTGAGTCCCTCCTTCATGGGTAGTACAGTCGACCCACCGCCCCCTCCCTCAGCGGCTGTCTGTCTGATGGTAGCAGCGGCAGAGGCGACGTTACCGGAGTTAGCATTAGGTTCCTATGCACAGAGACACAACAGATCAGGATAAGAGACATCAGCTATCACTCACCGTCCCTCTCAGCCCCGCCAGCGGAGCGGAGCAGAGCAGGGGAGTGCATCTCCCGCTGGTGCTAACTCACCATAGACTAATGATATTGTCACACAGCGAACGATCTGCATTCATCATTTCTTATCTGCCGGGCACCACCGCTGATACTGGGATATGCATCTCCGTGTTACGCTGAGGTCAAGGACTATGTGATTGAGTTGGAGGCGGTTGACCCCCCCCTCTCTCTCTAATACACAAGCGGGGGCGTGCAAACACACACACACACACACACACACACACACACACACACACACACACACACACACACACCAGTGGAGGCTGGTGTAAGCAGAAATCGGAGGACGAGCTCATTGTAATGCATGGACTGGAATAAGGAATGGTATCAATACAATGACCCTGTCCTCCGATTTGTCCTTCCACCAGCCTCCTGGCAAATACACACACACACACACACACACACACACACACACACACACACACACACACACCAGTAGTACTAGGGGCTAAAGTTAAATTGTTGTACATATAACGTACATTTTCCATATAATTAAAAAGTCATATTGTCAGTAAGTAATAGCCTACTGCATTAAATACTTAATATAGTACGTATGTATATCATGGACTCATACAGTCCTCAGGCTGGAGCTAAGCCATCTGTGTATGATGAATCAGGATTTGATATTGTCTGATCTTACCACTCTTTGAACAGTCCTAGGATTATATTTTAATGGTCTGAAATCATTAGCTATTTTCAAGGCCATCTTGAAAATAAATCTTCAGAGCAGCTGAAGGCAGTTGGCCTGCTCATTGTCTTGAACACGTCCAGAGCTGTGGTCGTTTCACAATTTACTACCGTCACAAATTTCCATTACTTTGCATCTGTATGACATGCTCTGAGTGTGTGTGTGTGTGTGTGTATCAAACATTCTAGGACAGGACTGTCATGACAAGCTCTTCTCCATATTAACTTCTATCACTGATATCATATTACAGTAAAATCCTTTATATGTATAATTAAAATGTTCTGTATAATTCTATGACTTCTACTGTCTGACCATTCTTCTCATTGACATTATCCTTGACCTAGCGTGTTTTCAGTTAATCTGCTGTTCAATTCAAGCTCATGAATGCCAATGTACTATATGGACTATAACAAAGTGGTACAAATGTGACCGCACACAAACCCAACCATGCAAGGACTATTGGTGTTACATCCCATCATGAAAGGCATCGTAGCATAGCAACGGTGATCCTCCACTATGACTTGTTTTTACGACAGGTTGTTCCATGTATGAGTGAGCCATCACTGGGTCATTATCCTCTTTATGTTCTTCTCTCTTCGGTCATGTTTATTTTATGGCGTGTATGACACACGAGCAGGCTTTGGATGGTGAGCCTGTCTGATACGGAGATCATGTTGTTCTTTATTTTACACTACATCTTTCACCGATACTGACCTTATATGGTGATGATTGTTGTAATGAGTCATTGATGCGACTGTGTAATAACTGCGTAATTGCCATGTTCGTCACGTAATTCTCATTAAGACACAGGTCAAATGTCTCGCTGCTGGGATTTTAGATTACAAACATTAAGTCTCACATTGGAGAGAGAAGGAAAATGGAAAATAAAATGAAAGAATAAAAGCCTGAGAAAGGGCAGCGGGTGGAAAGTTCAACCGGTTATTAACCACTTGATGCGGCTAGGAGAGATAAATCTGTACCTAATTGGTAGAAACAGTCGGTGTACGACGTGGGAGTGAGATGCCGTTATCTCCTGTGTGCAGGTGTGAGGTGCTGGCCTGAAAGGCTGCCTGCAGTGGGGCTTTTCAGCATGGGAAAAAGCCAGAGATTAATTCTGTCTTGTTTTTCTGGAAGTTTTTCTGGAATGTTCTACGTTTGCAAAACAAATAATCATGCAGGCCTGCATTTTTTATGAAGTCGTGTAGAAATTCTCTCTCTCTCTCTTTCTCTTTCTCTTTCTCTTTCTCTGTCGCTCTCTCTCTTCATATCACATCCCACCAGGATGCTCTTACGGGAAGCACACAGCCGGTTGACTCAGGTGGCTTCATAACATCACAAACATCTGCAGATGTGTGTGTTCCGAAACCAGTAACCTGCTTGTGTGTTTATTGGTGGAAGCTTTTGAGAAATAGGGCTGTCTCACACCTGATGAGGTCAGCGGTGGCTGGTGGAGGGAGAAATCGGAATGGTAAATGGTAAATGGACTGCACTTATATAGCGCCTTTATCCAAAAGCTCTTTACAACGGCCTCTCATTCACCCATTCACACACCAATGGCGGCAAGCTACCATGCAAGGCACCGGCCCGCTCACTGGGAGCAATTTGGGGTTCAGTGTCTTGACACTTCGACATGTGGCCAGCCGGGGCTCGAACCGCCGATCTGCCGACCATGCGATCATTAGACGGCGGCTCTACCTCCTGCGCCACAGCCACCCCAAGACATGCTCATCACCAGTCCTCATTCCATTTCATGCATTACAAGCATGCGCTTGTCCCCCAGATTTCTACCTCCTCCAGCCTCCCCTGGATGAGGTACTGCAGAGCAGGTGCAGAGAAGTGAATATAAGCAACTAGATCATTCCCTCTTGACATTAAGAGGAAATACACCAGTTGTGATTGATTGAAAGTAAACCCATGGTTATCTGCATGCAATAAGTTTACTTACTAAGCTAAAGCCTATAGACATTATTTGGGCAGGTCTCAGGTACTAACATGATCAGCGATTCACCAAATCACCTCTGCTACACGTTGCATCATGCAAAAACACCATGGGTTAGCTCTATGACCGTCACCGAACATAAGTCGAACATAAGCACGTAAGTGTTCTCATGGCCCTCTTAGTAAAAAGATTACCAATGAGTTACGATATCGTGACGTTAGAATTATAAGGTTCTATCTCCATTTTTGGTCAAAATTGAGTTTTTTACATAATCTGATCCATTGGGTGTTTATTAATGCCTGTGTGGTGTTATTTTTAAAATGTTGACATTTTTTAGTTAGTAATTAATAAAATACAAAGGTTCCATCTCACAAAACATAATGGAATGTAAAAACTTTGACGCTCAATATCTCTGAACTACCCTAAACGGAGATAGAACCATATCATTCTAAGCTCACGATATGTAGCATCAGTGGAGGCTGGTTGATATGTAGCATCAGTGGAGGCTGGTTGATATGTAGCATCAGTGGAGGCTGGTTGATATGTAGCATCAGTGGAGGCTGGTTGATATGTAGCATCAGTGGAGGCTGGTTGATATGTAGCATCAGTGGAGGCTGGTTGAGGTAGAAATCGGGTGACGGGCTCCTTGTAATGCATGGAAGGGATGATACCATTCCTCACTCCATTCAATACATTACAATGAGCCCATCTTCCAATTTCTACCTAGCTATTGCTCAGTACAGAAGCAGGCTGGCAGACAACGGTACCTTTCATAAACTGAGTAATGATCAAGCCTCCAGATAACATAAATGCATTGATACCCACTTGGATCATATAGTTAAGTTATAACAGTAGCATTAATCACACTCATTGCCTGACCTATACGAGCTAACACATCGAAACAGCTCATTAATCACACAGAAATCAAGTCATTAAGAAGCAGTAACAGAATCAGCTGGATATTAGCACCCTTTAGTGTGCAGCTAAACTAAATGGTTCCCCACATATAACCAACAAAAAGTTGCTAATTGCTAATTGAGCTAATTTAACATAGGAAATAAATGACTCATCAGAGGCGGCAGCTGATTAGCATACTGTATACATACAATGTCAAGCTAATGCACATTGAAGGCTGTCAAGCAGGCTATGATGTGAAGCAGGGGCTGGTGGAGGTAGAACTCCTCCAGTGCTCATTGCAGTGCGTGGAATTAAATGAGCAATAATATGGAACACATGGGATTGATAGCATTCCTTATTCTGTTCCATGCTTCACCATGAGCCCGTCCTCTGATTTCTGCCTCCACCAGCCTCCCCTGTTGTGAAGAGAGCAAAATGAAAACTTTCTCTCTAGCATCTTGCATCTTGGCAAATAGCAGAGGGAAATATGACTTCAGGCTGTTTGAGTGACAGCTCCTTTGCTTGCCCTCGAGAGGAATCTAGTGCTGTTGTAAGGAGGAATGAGCCGAGTGCGCAGGTTCACAACACAGCCATGGAGGAGAGCACCTTTAATTAGATTTGCTGCAGAAGGAAGGTGGAGGGTGGGCATGTGTGTGTGTGTGTGTGTGTGTGTGTGTGTGTGTGTGTGTGTGTGTGTGTGTGTGTGTGTGTGGGGGGGGGGAATCAGTCTGTTTACCGATTCCCATTGCTAAGGCTCATTTAGATTCTATTGCCTCATGTTTATGTGTCTGCTGTCAAAACAGCCTCCTTTCCTTCCTCATTTGAGGGTTCCTCCTCTCCTTGAGCAGAGATGATTGCCTATTCAATCTAATCACACGTGAAATAGTATGGAGACCCGGAGGGCTTTACTTTATTTAACAGGCCGAGAGAGTGAGGTGTCTATGAGACATGAGGCTTTGAGCTATCCTGGAGTCTGAGAGGAACACATTATGAAATTGACTTCCCCTTAGATGGGATGGCATCTTACGGCACCTACAGAATAGTACATGCAAATTTCTAAGAGGTCCTAGGTATTCTCTTTGACATAAAGTACCCTGCCTATGCATTAGGACTGGAAAGCATGCCTTTCTTCTTTTGTGCTCTATGCTCCAAGGGCTGGATTTCTGGACATAGATTAAGCCTAATGCTAGACTTAAAAGGTTTTCTATTGAGAAAGTTATTTAGTCCAGGGGGGTTCCATCAATGTTGCTAAAGGAAAATCCAGGCTTAAAAAAAAGTCTTATCAATTGAACTAGTCTTATTAATCTGTGTCTGTGAACACTGGCCCCAAAAGTTTGGATTTGAAAACAAACAATGAATATGAGGTAAAAGTACAGCTTGTTATTTGTATAAATATTGGTTTCACAATTTTCAACAACACTTTTTTATACATAGTCCCCCTTTTTCAGGGCACAAACTCCTTTGCAAAATCAGCATAAAAGTGCCCATTAGTTTTAATGTGCCGCATAGTCGACATCCAATTTCTCAGAAGAAAGATCTTTTCATGAGTGTCCCATAGAAATGCATCTCTCTAAAATCACTCAGACAGATGAAAGTGAATATTTTGAACAGAAAGAGGTAATTACTCTCTGAACAAGTGCCTATGGACCATTAGGAACAACGCACCAGCGCAGGTCTAAAATATAACTCCTATCTTTGATGAACATCACACACACATATTCTGCTTTAAGTGTGTAGCATAGCACACTTTAGTAAGACAGCACTAAGTGTGCTATGCTGCCATTTATGGGCCCATAGAAGCCTGCATGGTCTTGTTTGGCTAGCACGCTGCTAGTAATGCTAAGGTTGTGGGTTAGATTCCTGTTGTGGCCATATATACAATACATACGGCATATATTATTATATTACAGAAGTAAACTAGCCCACACGTTCACTCCCTTCTCAGGTAAGTTCATAAATGACTGAATCACATAGATTGGTGTGGCTACTGAGGCAGTGTTACACTAATGATGAACACAGATAGTCACGACACAGCTGCATGTTCTTATTGATCTATGTGCTGTGTGCGTATGAGGGTATTAGTCTCCATTACAACGCAGTGTCTTCCCAAATTGGTATTCCCTGTTTTTATTAATAATGTGTGGTTATCATAAACGCCCTTGCTTCATTTAGTTCTCTGATGTTTTTGCTTTTAGTCAAGGTTGCTAGTGAATGTATAATGCACTCCCCATATATTACTGATCAAAAGCAGTGCATTACTGTATATAAGGACAATGGTGTCTGAAGATAAACTCCCTATTATGTTGAAAGCTGGGGAGGCTGGTGGAGGTAGAAATGGAAGGACAGGGTCATTGTAATGCATGGCATGGAATGAGGAAAGGTACAAAACCTGTATTTGATACCCATTCCTGATTCCGTTCCATGCATTACAATGAGCCTCCCCTGGTTGAAAGTCTTGTCTATGGAGGCAGACAGACAGAAAGGTCACATGGCTAGTCTAGTTCCTGTAGTGCGCTGCTTCACATAAGGCTTCAGGGAATAGGGTGTCATTTGGGATATAGCCATCATCATCTTGATGTCAGGGACAGACACTGAGGAGTGATAGGTCCTGTCTGGGGACTGTGCTTGTTGACTGGGTCATTATGACTAGAGCATACTTCCTAACTGAGGGATAGAGACTTTGTCTTTCAGCCCCAGCTCACTGACCCAAGCCGAGCACAAGGCAGGCAGACTTCTCCACACAAAACTCTAAACTCTGTACTCTGTTATCCAGTTATCCAATATCCCCTACAGAAAACTGCACTGAGTGGCCCTTATTGAGTCTGTCTGGAGCAGACACACACATGGATTAACTTGGGAGTGGATCGCTGAGAACAGTTTCAGAAGGGAAGAGAGACTCTGGCAGAAGAATAGACATTGTTGTTCAAAAAACCAGCTGGGACTGTAGAAGGTCAAGAGAGGGACAATGTTCTCTTACTAATGTGTCTTTAGTATAGACCACCTGTATCTATAGTTTAAACTACCTGAATCTAAATGGAGGCTGGTGGAGGCAGAAGTTAGAGGACAGGTTCATTGCAATGCGTGGAATGGAATGAGGAAGGAGACAGGTGTTTGATACAATTTCCCATTCCATTCCATGCGTTAGAATGAGCCCGTCTTACGATCTCTACCTCCACCAGCCTCCTTTTAGTTTAGCCTTTAGCTGATACAACCTGTATCGCTGGCCTTCATGATAAGATGTGGTTGAATGTCTTTGTTGCTGTGGGGGCAGCTGCTTGGTAAACAAACACCCATCACTTTGTAATATGTGCTATTTAAGCAATAATGCCCAAGAGGCTGTGATTTATCGTCAATACTGTCACAGGTAGGGGACTTGTTAGACTTGACACGCAGCTGGGTGCCAACGAACCCCTACCAAGTGACACTATTGACAATAAATCACGGCCTCCAGGGCATTATTGCTTTTTTTATAACAGTTATACTCCAAATCCTAAAATTGTGACAAGAAAACAATGCTTTAATACAATGTTTATTTTATAATAGATTGTTGTGGTTTCTGCCCTGCCCTGAAAAATATAATTCCCCAAACTACCAACGTGATAAACAAAGGGGAACCTGATACACATATCTACTGCAGCGTAGGAATATCATCATAGGTGATTTAACTGTGACATTATCGTTATTAAATTACAGCTTTGAACAACTCACGGCCAATCACAAAGCTTGTTTTCATCAACCCGTTGTATCATTTTAAAATCTGAGAGATATGAATACGGAGGCGAGAATATATGTTATTCCAACATCCACAGCATGCCACTTTGAATGGACAGTATGGTCATTGCTTCATTTGGAAGTGGTACGCTAGTGTGGATGATAGAACACAGCCACAGATCACAGCTATGACACTGGGTCCCCACCACCCTCCCCACACCCCTGTTTCAGATGGTATGTTCCAAATCCAAATCAAATACAATTTTATTTGTATAGCGCATTTCTTACAAGATGCAACTCAATGCGCTTCACATACTGACAGAGCCGCAAGCAGGCAAAAGTAAAAAACCTGTACACTATGTAGCCAGGAAAATTCCCCTGCAGCCCTCTACACATAGAGCGACTACTAACCAGTTTGCCTACCAGCACCCAGCGGTGGACCCCCACACCCCCCCCCGGGGAGCCCCCGCCGCCCCACACACCGAGCCCGCCCCACCACCAGCACACCCAGCCCAGCCAAGCAAGCACAGACCATAAAGGCCCCGCACAAGGACGGCCAAGCAGGTGCCCCGGCGGCGGAATAGACCAGGCACACGGGGCAGCCAGGGGCCCCCAAGGGGAGGCCCAAGGACCACCGGCGCATAGCAAGCAAGCAAGGGCAAAAACCTGTACACCATGTATCCAGGAAAAGTTCCTTGCATATTATCGGCGTACACACTGTCCATAAATGTAGTGTTATATCTGCATCGTTCTGCAACCAGCATGGGCACGGGTCCTGCCAAAAGAGAATCTCAAGCGTAGTTATGATGCAACAACACAATAAAGATGACAGCAATACAACCTGGTGGTGGTCCAGGTACATCCTGGCACCGGTTCTGGTACTGCTCTAGGTGCTACTGGGAGCTGACAGTGCCTCATCAGCACCCAGGTCCTTTTTCCTGTCAACACAAGATCTCAAAGCACGTATGTGTAATACGTGAGTATGAGTATGGTGTAATAGCATAGTGATCCTAGTTCTATAATGTCCAATGTCTCCCTTAGTAACAAAAGGCGACATTGAATAAGTAGGTTTTAAGGTCTCGCTTAAACATTTCCTGAGTTTTAGACAACCTCAGGCCCTCAGGTAGGGTGTTCCACAATCTAGGAGCATAGTATATGCTAAAAGCTGATCCTCCAAATCTCTTAGTCCTAGCCTCTGGTACTATTAGAAGTTCCGTGCCACTAGACCTTAAGGGTCTAGCTGGTGTGTATCTTATGAGCATGTCCACCATGTATTTGGGCGTGTCACAATGGAGTGATTTATAGACTAATAAAAGATGTAGTGATCTCAGGACAGGTGTGATGTGCGCTCTTCATTTGGTCCTAGTAAGGACACGAGCAGCAGCATTCTGAACCATTTGTAGTCTACTAATAATTTTGGGGGGGAGACCTGTCAGGAGAGCATTACAGTAATCTAGCCTACTAGTAACAAACGCATGCATTAGTTTTGTCTGCCTGGGAGAGAAATGATTGTACCTTAGTGATGTTTCTTAAGTGGTAAAAGGATGTTTTAATAGTATTATTAATATGGGTTTCAAAATGTAGATCTGGGTCAATTATGACACCAAGATTCCTAGCCTGAAGGCCAATGCACACAGCGTGCAATTTTTGTTGCCGGACAACATTCAATTGCAATGCACACGGCGTGCGATGCAATTTTGTTGCACCGCAAAATTCCATTTTCAACTCACACCATTGAAGTCTATGAGAAAATCATAAAAAATCTCATCCCAATGCACACGGCGTGCGAGATTTTGTTGCACCACAACATTCCATTCTCAATTGTTACTTTATTGTTACGTAGTCGGACCAGGCAGGCTGATTACAATAGGCTCTACCAATATTGCTTGCATTGCTTCCACAATTTCTACAAGATACAACTGGACATATTGTGATAAAATATGTGGGTCCCCTGATTTAGGGGTATTGGTAAAATGTCAGGAGAGGGAGTGCACAAAACACACAGCCAGAAAGGTGTATTATAAAAGCCACTTTATTATTATGGGCGATGATCAGGCAGACATAGATTCGAAGGACGGAGGATTCAGTCATCAACGAAAGGAGACAAACGAAAATGGGTGAGTAGCAACGTTAACGTTGATATGCTTTTATGTAATGACAGCAAGCTTTTTTGCTAAACTATAACTATATAAAAAGGTATGCTCCAGTCTCTCTTACCGTTATGAGTGACTCAATTAATTTAGATAGACCAGTTGAAGTTTTCCCAAATGTCCCATTGTGATGCAATAATCCGTCGCACCACAAACTTTTACAACATTTGCAAAATTTGACAGTGCAACAAAACTCGCACGCCGTGTGCTTTGTCCCATTCAAAACGAATGGAATCGAATTTTCGCGGTGCGATTAAAATCGGGGCCGTGTGCATTGGGATGAGATTTTCTCATAGACTTCCATTCAAACTTCAAAATCGAATTTTGTCCGGCAACAAAAATCGCACGCCGTGTGCATTGGCCTTGACACTTAGTGTTAAGAGCTAGTGTTTTCAAATATGCAGATAATTTCTCTCTCCCAGTTTTCTCGCCAATGATCAATACCTCTGTTTTTTCTTGATTGAGTTGGAGAAAATGTTGTGTCATCCAAATATTAATATCAGCAATACAATCTATCAGGTGGTCGACCATCTCGTAGTCGTTGGGAGTTACTGAGATATAAAGCTGAGTGTCATCAGCATAGCTATGGTAGTTAACGCTATGCCTCTTGATAACAGAACTGAGGGGTAGCATGTATAGGCTAAAAAGCAACGGTCCTAAAATGGACCCCTGGGGAACACAGGTTGCGCTATAATTTTTTGACTTATGGTCACCAAGGGCTACAAAGTAGTCTCGGTCAGCCAGGTAAGTCCTGAACCAGTTTAATACCGGACCAGAGAGGCCAACCCAGTTTTCAAGTCTCTCAATAAGTATGTAATGGTCTACCGTATCAAAGGCTGCACTTAAGTCTAAGAGTACAAGAATCGAGAGTTTTTTCGAGTCTGCATTAATCCTAAGGTCATTAGTTACCTTAAGCAAAGCAGTTTCTGTGCTGTGGTATGATCGGAAACCTGACTGAAGTGAGTCATATCTATTATTTAAGACAAAAAATTCATGAAGCTGTTTGTACGCTGTCTTTTCTAAAATGTTGCTTAGAAAAGTGAGATTGGATATTGGTCTACAGTTTTTTGGATCAAAAGGATCTAGGTTACTTTTCTTCAGGGTGGGTCTAACCAGGGCAGTTTTAAGCACCGCTGGAAAAATCCCTTTAAGTAGGGAGTGATTTACAATGCCTAGTATGTCATCAGACACCGATTAAAAAATTTCCTTTAAGAAGGTGGTATGAATAGGGTCAAGAGGACACGTCGACGGTTTAATCTGTGACACAATTTTGCCTAATGTTTCAGTACTAATCATGGTGAACATGCTCATAGTCATGTTCTGTGGTGGCGGATCTACGGTGTTACACAAACCTAGTCTTGCCTGAGTAATACACATTCTAATATTTGTTATGGGACAGGTCTCAGCGGGTGAAGCTGGGGAAGAGCATTTCCAGCTCCAGGTCCACCAGCACGGGCTCCCCGCAGGGCTGCGTCCTGTCTCCAGCACTATTCTCCCTATACACCAACAGCTGTGTCTCCCGCCACCCCTCGGTCAAGCTCCTGAAGTTTGCAGACGACACCACCCTGGTGGGCCTCATCTCCGGGGGGGACGAATCTGCCTACAGGGGTGAGATCGAGGGGCTGCAGAGCTGGTGCAGTTTAAACAATCTGGAGCTCAATGCTCTGAAAACAGTGGAGATGGTGGTGGACTTCCGTAGGAAAGCAGCCCTGCCCCCTCCCATCACGCTGGGAGGTACCCCGGTGGCCTCCGTGGAGTCATGCCGCTTTCTAGGCATGACCATCTCCCGGGACCTCAAGTGGGAGCGGAACACCGAGGCCCTCACGAAGAAGGCCCAGAAGAGGATGTTCTTCCTCCGGCAGCTGAGGAAATTCAGGCTGCTGAGGTCCATGATGGTCCAGTTTTACACGGCCATCATAGAGTCCATCCTCACCCACTCCATCATCACCTGGTTCCCTGCTGCAACGACCAAGGACAAGGCCAAGTTGCAGCGGGTGTTACGTTCAGCAGAGAGGGTGATCGGCTGTCCCTTGCCCTCCCTCAACTCCTTGCATGACACCAGGGCTCTGAGGAGGGCAAGAAAGATCATGGCCGACCCCTTCCACCCCGGTCACGGCCTCCTCACCCTGCTTCCCTCTGGAAGAAGGTTGCGGCTGCCTAAGGCACTGAAGGCCCGCCACAGGCTCAGTTTCTTCCCCTCAGCCGCCAGGCTGATAAATGACTCTGGCTTCCCCCTCCCCCCCGCCCCCAAGTCTGCCCAGGACTGAATATGCACTGGACTCACTGTAAAAACTCTGCACTGCACTTTATATATGTTGCACTATCCAATGCACTGTTGTCTGTCCTGTGTTGTCCTGTTTTTTGCATTTGTTTTTGTATACACGTGAAAAAAGTATAAACGCACTTACTGTAATGCCGAAGCAAATTCCTATATGTGTATGCATAATGGCAATAAACGTTATCTGAATCTGAATCTGAATCTGAATCTGAAGTGGGCTGCAAATTCCTCGCATTTGGTGACAGAGGCTGCGCCGTCTAGTGTTCTAGGAGCAGGGTTTACAAGGCTATCAATTGTTTGAGAACAAGACCCTGGGGTTATTCTTGTTTGTAGATATTATATTTGAGAAATGATTTTTCCTAGCATTTCGCATTGCCAGGTTAAAGGCAGATAGATGTTCTGATCAACCTGTAATTTGCTCTTTCTCCATCTGCGCTCAGCTTTCCTACGTGTTCTCTTAAGGAGATTAATTTCACTGTTTCTCCATGGTGCTCTCCTCTTGGCTCCAACCTTTTTTAGTTTGGTAGGTGCCAGGGAGTCTAGGGCCATTTTTACATTATTGTTAAAGGTAATTACTAAGTCATTTTCATATAAAGTGGGAGTTGTGTGATTACTGTTCATTAAAGCTTTGAAATTCTCAGCCACTGCAGGGGTAAGATAACGTTTTTTAACAACACGTTCAGCATTATTTTCAGCTTTATGTGTTACAATGGTAAAGAAAATACAGAAGTGGTCAGAGAGGGCCAGGTCGCTGATACCTGATATTGAGACCTCGAGACCCTTTGTAATCACTAGATCAAGGGTATGGCCATGATTGTGAGTGGGTTCATTGACATGTTGGATAAAATCCATAGATTTCAAGAGGTCAATAAAATCCCTAGCCCTCGGGTCAGTCTCATTATCAACATGAAAATTGAAATCTCCAGCGATAATAATCTTATCATAGTTGGGATGGATAATGGATAGGAACTCAGAGAAGTCAGAGAAGAAGCTAGGGGGGGGGGCCTGGTTTCGGCAGCCTGGTTAGGCGGCCTGTTTCTGGTAGGAAGCTAGGGGGGGGGCCTGGTTTCGACGGCCTGGTTAGGCGGCCTGTTTCTGGTAGGAAGCTAGGGGGGGGGCCTGGTTTCGGCGGCCTGGTTAGGCGGCCTGTTTCGGTGGCCTGTTTAGGCGGCCTGTATACAGTTACCGTGAGAATAGGTGCTTGGCATGCCATAACTGTGGCATGATATTCAAAAGAGGAGAATATATCAAAGGATATGCTCTTGCAATTTAGATTATTTGAAGCTATGGTAGCTGTTCTCCCCCCCCCTTTTTCCATTTCTGATTGATTGGAAAAAACTATAGTTGGGGGGAGATGCCTCAATAAGGGCTGCTGCTCCATTTGTGTCTAGCCAGGTTTCTGTGAGAAGCATACAGTCTAGTTTTCTATCACAAATGAGCTCATTTATGACAAATGTTTTTTTGGTCGATAGGGACCTGATATTCAAAATTGCCATGGAGATGTCATTTTGACACTGGGACTGACTCGAGGGACTACTTAGTGAAATGGGTACTAAGTTTCTCATTCCAGCAGCACACCACCCCCCCCCCCCCTGTTTCAGGTGGTATGTTCCAGCAGTATTTTAAGACCCCAGTTGCCACTCTCATGTGTCATAGGGTCAGAGTCAAACAAACTTGTTGACATTTTCATGCTTTTGCTCAGATTAACCCAGGGCCAGATAAAAGAGGGGACTAGAGAACACCCCTCCTTCCTCCCACCCCAGTGGTCTCACCATAGGTCAGAGATCAAAGAAATAGCAGCACCTACAGAGAGCAGTAGTTCATGTTTATATCTGTGTGATTGAAAAAACCCTTTTGTGTTTTCATTTGATCTATTTCAAAGCAGCATCAAGGCACACAAATGCAAACGCGCGCAGACGCAGACACACACACACACACACACACACACGCACACACGCACACACACACACACACACACACACACACACACACACACACACACACACACACCACACACCACACACCACACACCACACACCACACACCACAGTTCACGACACACCATGGATTAAACATTGTATCTATTATAATTCACTTAGAACTCAACTTCTGCAGGAGGATGAGTTGGAGACCAGTTACTGGGGTAAAGACAAACACAAACACAAGAAGCAGCCAGGATCGGGGGGCATAGGGGGCTTCACAGTCACGTCCCAGTGGAGGGGCTCTCTGGTATACATCCGGGAAGGAAATCACAGAGAACAAGCATCAGAAGACTTGTTTAACAACACAGGCTCTGAGAGTCTTCTGGAGTCATAAAGAAACACTGCTCCTTCGCCCCACTCTGGTGGAAACCACTCTGCTTCACAGACGTGCTATATCAGAAGGCAGTGAGAGGTGTTTTTAAAGTTGTAACTTTGTACATATAAACAATAAACTCGACAGGAACGCAAGGGAAGGAGAGTTTAAAAAGGCAATATGGACATACTGTATGTTATCTTGCCCATAGTCACTGTAGGCCTACTTTAGAAATATTGATGTAGCTACGTACGTATGTCTGTTTGTTTCTCTTCTGAATGTGTTCCACAATGTCTCTTATCTTGTATATGTACAGTATAGAATGGATTATTTATGTATTTCCTTATAGAGGAAAAACAGTTTTCTATCTATCAATAGGCCACTCTACTATTGTTATTGCTACTACCTACTCTCCAGTCACAATGATTCCCTATGGACCTCAGCATCCCACTTACATTTACTAGAGTGCATTTTCAGACAATACCTACAGTGGTCCTACTCAGATCCACTTAACACGCACACACACAGACAGACGCACGCACACGCACGCACGCACACACACACAATTGAAAACCCACACACAGACATAGTCTCTCACACACACACACACACACACACACACACACACACACACACACACACACACACACACCCACACACACACACACACACACACACACACACACACACACACAGACGCACACACTCACACACACACACACACACACACACACTCACACACACACACACACACACACACACACACAATTGAAAACCCATTTAAGTATGATGTATACTAGCTATTAAGTCCACAAGCATTACGTTTCCAGTGCTTTCTACATCGTAAATAGAAGAAGAGGCACCCAACAACATCACTGTCTGATTGTAATTATATTCCACAGTAGTGAAAGTAGGAGAGAGAGAGAGACTGGCCCTTTTAGTTTTTTTTTTTCATTGCGATCTCTAGGCCTGTAGTTGGTCTGCCTTGCGATGTCACTGGTGACAAATGGGTTTGGTTGTTGGGACTTTCAGACAATAAATTACCCTTTCAACATAACCTAATGGAGAGCTCACATCATCTGCAGCAACATCAGATCAAGGGCAAAGGCTGGAAAATCATTAAGTTAAATGACTGTGCATAACCAAGATGTTCTGGCTAATGGCAAGGAAAAACTGTATGGATGCTCCCTACTCTCTGAGGGACCGTGAGGTACTGAGTGTGTAGCAGGGGAGGCTGGTGGAGGTAGAAATCGGAGGACGGGTTCATTGTAATGCATGGAATGGAATGAGGAGTGGTACATGTTGGATACCGTTCCTCATTCCGTTCCATGCATTATAATGAGCCTGTCCTCCGATGTGTACCTCCACCAGTCTCCCCTGGTGTGTAGTCAATAAATCCCAGCTCATTATACCCTCTAAGCCGCAAACTGCCAGCCATTCAGGACCTCTCTACTACCCATTCCCTTGATCAGTATTATTACTATGTATTGCTGATTTGTTGATTGTTGTCGACTGTTGTTGAACGAGGAGCAAGATCGCAAGGCATTTCACTATGTCAATCATGGCTGTATGTGATGTACGTGACAAACAAAATGTGATTTGTAAATGTATTTGAAGCCACAGTGTCAAGACAGGTAGCGCTCTATCCTGAAATAGATCAAACAAATATATTGTTGGCAACAACACTCCCGTAACACAGATGAACCGTGGTTGTGGCTCTGAAGACATATGTAAACATCGACTTTGGGAATAACATATTTTTGGTTTGAGTGGCCGTCCTACAGCCCATTACCTGAGATAAAAGCTTCACATGAACACACCCTCACCTGAGTCCTCTCCAGTACGTTCAATGCTTTTAGAGCACTCTGGTGAACTTTGCATACGGATGGACTAGCGATCAGCTCTACGCTATGCTGCCATATGCTCGCTAGGCTAATCTGCATGGCAGAGACTTTGTAGTGCAGCGAACAGCAGCTGTACCTGCAGATGGGAAGGCCAGCCTCCAGAGATCTGCTGCCCCCCCCCCGATCCCTGCCTTCCTGTGTCCAGAATACAGGCCTCATCTGCTGGCTGGGGAACTGGATAAATAAACAGTGGACACTGGAGAACAGAACACACAAGCTGGAGGATCTGAGGTCTACAGTACCTCAAAGCAATATAGAGAAGTTTAGGAAAATCGGATGGGCAACGGGGGAATTAAAAACTTCTGACGGAAGCTGACATAAGTGGTAAGGTTTGTGCTTGTTCAGTGGTAACTGAGCAGTAAGAAGTGACTGAAAGGTCATAGTAACAATCAGATATCACAAGCGAGCGCATCCCATTTAGAAATGTTGTTGTTAGACTGTTGGAGATCTCCATCGACAGACTGACTGACTGAGACAGACAGACAGACAGACAGGCAGGCAGGCAGACAGACATACATACAGACAGACAGACCGTGTGCACGTACGCACACACACACACACGCACACGCACACGCACACGCACACGCACACACACACACACACACACACGCACGCACACAGAGTATATTGCAGCACTACCTAATGACCAGTAACCATGTGAATCCTCACACTGACAGAGGACACAACATGAACAATCACATTTGAAGTGTATTTATTCATAATAATGCAATGTAATCATCAGGGAAGTCAAATCCAAATTATGACAGAGTCTATTGCAGATATAATTATAGTTATAAAAAATATCTTTCTGATACATTTTGACAAAGTAATGTTTGTGGGTGCTTTCTGCCAAGAGAATGATTACCCCCAAATAATACATTTATTCTGTTCCCATTAGAGCTAATGTATTATTGAGTTAAAGTGCCTGTTGAAGTCTGCTGTACAATAGGATATATAGGTTTACTTTTAGGGTGGAACTCAAACAGTTGCTCGGCTCATTGACGTCAAAATGGTAGCCTAGGGGGAGAAAATCAACATACATTAAAAAGCAGTGAAATTTGTCAAACAAAATCAGTTTGCTGGTGGTACTTATGCATAATGATAGAGGACCAGCAGCACTAGAGAGAAAGAGTTGGAGTCTAGTTCCACTTGGCTGTGTGTGTGTGTGTGTGTAGAGAGCAATTTGCATGAAGAATGTCTCTTTTTACTGTCCCTATGAAATAAAAACAAGTGGTCACAGAGGAATAGCTAATGTTTGCAGACATCGTGGATACATTTTGCAATCAAACTGTCAGAGACATAGGGGTACGGAAGGCATAAAGCTAATTGTAAGATGAAACATTATATTTTTTTAATTTCAAAAAGCGACCACACATGCTATGGTTTACATATCAACTGGAAATAATCTTATTGAACATAAGATAAATAGCCGTTTTATTTACTTTTTTTTTTAAATACATTTTGAAAAATGTAGTTTGGTTTGTGTCATCTTGTGCTTTTTGTATGGATACTCTTGTAAAACCTTATTCCGCAGGGTCTGTACCAAATTAATTTGCTTATAATCTTCTATTATTTTAAATAACTCTGTAAAGTAAAAAGGAACCAGGAAAACAAACCAAAATATTCCCCAAAGAAAAGAAGGAGGAAAAAAAACAGATAAGGGAAATGTAAAACTTTCCCCAACCTTATAGAATAGAAGAGTGATTTTACAATACATTTTTCAAAAACCAGCTGGTTAAGGTAAGCATGGTCTCAGGTAGTTCCAGGGTCTTTACAGGGTCTGTAAAAGTAGAGTTACACTCTCATATGAGTACTAAAATAGGTCTGTTAGAGAACCCAAACAGGATCCTATTGGTTGTCAAGTCTGTGAGAAAACACAGACATTAGGATTCCATTGGTTGACAGACAGTTGGATCCCATTGGCTGACAGAGCTCTTTCATGTCCAATACCAGTTGTGAGAGTCCCTTCTGTAAGATCCTCCTTCTGCAGTCCTTGGACGTGGCAACAAGTGTCTTTTCTCAGCAGCAAATCCAGGTCCATCTGAAGGGCGTGGGAAACTTTAAAAGTCTTCCTCCCTCCATGTTGTCTTTATTCAGAGCCCATAGTTCAGGTTCTAGAGCCCACAGGACAGATTCTAGAGCCCACAAGACAGATTCTAGAGCCCACAGGACAGGTTCTAGAACTCCTGAGCAGTGTTTATGACAAAGCTTGGCTTCCATTCCAGCACAGTCCCACTCAGAAGCCATGACATAAAGTAGTTCTCGTCAATATCAACATACAGTACAGAGAGCCTAGACTCGGACAGAGACACCCATCATCTGACACCATGTCATCCCCATGCATTGTTAACCATTAATTTTACTGAGGAGTTGCTTATTCCAGTCATGTTTCTCTCTATAAAATGTGCCTAAATGGGCAAATGCTGTATGGTATCCCCATCATGACAGTCTAAATCACATGATCTTTCACTAATTCTGAAGGCACTTGATTTGATGGCAGAGAGAAGCAGCCTCTATCCCGCATGGCCCTGGTGGACCATAGCTGTTGGGAGATAGGACGTTGACAATGCAAAAACTGCTCTTTCAACAGTACTGCTCATAAAGTAACCTTCAAAAAAGACTGCCATAATTCTGTATGGGGCACAGTATCATGATCAATGGGAAACTCATGCAGGGAGATAGAGAGTGTTGACATTCAAGTTTTTTTCTCTCTTTTTTGCCCCTATTTATGTGTTTTATAGGGCCATGTTGAAACCAAAGGGCAAGACAATGACTTATAATGGAAAGGAGTGTTAATCTTGGCAGTAGAGAGAGAGAGAGAGAGAGAGAGGTATGACCTTACAGATAAGGTATGCTAGCCAAGGTATGTACTGTCTGTCAGTACAGTCTGAAGCACCATGTGTAACACTGACCTCAGCGAGTGGTCATGATAGAAGAAACAGAAGAGAGAGAGCTTCCTTCTAGAAGCTTCTGTAGATAAAATAAATCAAAAGGGCCTTTATACAGTTTAGACTTTGATATTTTCTTTTCACATTGTCCTTTCCAGCACTGTTAGAGTAACTATGGTGGATGCGTAACCAGGCAAGCACAGCTCAGCTCAGCTCAGCTTAGATTGGCTCAGTAGTGTGAAAAGGGTAACAGAGAGAGATGAAGATGCAAGATAACCTTTCACACACAGGGCTGGATTGCAATTACCTTTGTTAATAAAGCCTGGAGTACTTAGGGGAGGAGGAGAGCAATAATCCCTCATCTCATCCCTCTCTCTAAGTAATGAAAGAGAAACGAGGTGTCGCATCAGCGTTCATTAAATCACATTCTGAGTGTTAAGGGCAGGTGGGACAGAGGCAGGCCCCTACAGTACGTCAGATGGTTCTGAGGTCTCCATCCCTCCCGGTATCAGGAGGAGTCAGAGTTCTATCACAGGGGAGGAGTCAGGGGAGGAGTCAGAGGAGGAGTCAGGAGGAGTCAGGAGGAGTCAGAGTTCTATCACAGGGGAGGAGTCAGGGGAGGAGTCAGAGGAGGAGTCAGGAGGAGTCAGGAGAAGTCAGAGTTCTATCACAGGGGAGGAGTCAGGGGAGGAGTCAGAGGAGGAGTCAGGAGGAGTCAGGAGAAGTCAGAGTTCTATCACAGGGGAGGAGTCAGGGGAGGAGTCAGAGGAGGAGTCAGGAGGAGTCAGGAGGAGTCAGAGTTCTATCACAGGGGAGGAGTCAGAGGAGGAGTCAGGAGGAGTCAGGAGAAGTCAGAGTTCTATCACAGGGGAGGAGTCAGGGGAGGAGTCAGGGGAGGAGTCAGAGGAGGAGTCAGGAGGAGTCAGAGGAGTCAGAGGAGGAGTCAGAGTTGTAACACAGAGAAGGAGTTTTTCCCAGTTGCTATCAGGGGGAGTCAGAGAGGAGGAGTCAGGGGAGGGGTCAGAGATGGAGTCATACTAACACAGAGGAGGAGTCAGAGTTCTATCACAGAGGAGGGGTCAGAGGAGGAGTCAAAGTAGGAGTCGGAACAGGAGTCTCTCCTAGTAGCTATCAAGAAGAGTCAGAGAGGAGGAGTCAGAGGAAGGGTCAGGGGAGGAGTCAGCACACATACCATATTACATACTTCAGTCCCTGGGTATACCCAGTACTGTGTATAGTACACGCCAACCAAGTTCATTTGTATGCACATTTAATTAAACCAACCTTCAATAATCTCAACATTTAGAAAAACAAAACAAATAAATAAATATATATCAGGAGGTAAACACAAAGGAATGAAGATAATAAATTGAGTTATGAATATTATTATGACCCATAGAGAATGGGTTTCAGCCTTGGGGTAGAAAATAAGCAAATGGTGTTGTTGTTGTTGTTTGTTTATCCACATGGTGATAGCCAACCTTAGGCGGCCTCAGCATTGTAGCAGGGACACACAGGGCTAACAAAGACGCTCTCCTTTATTCATGAGGGTGGCTGCGGGTCAGAGTGAATTATTGTTGTTACTGTTGTTTACAACATTTTTCACAGATTTACACCCAAATAATAAACCATTGCATGAGTCATGCTCCCGGGTACCATGGACTTAACACGCACATGAAAAAAACAAAAAGCTAAATTGAACCAAAATATGTATCCTTGTGCTTTACAAAAATGGACCCTTCATACCTTTAATGCGTCATCTACTTAGAAACAAAGACTGTCCCTCCGCCTCTTGAGCTGTCACACACACACACATGCACGTGCGTGGCACCCGCACCCGCACTCACAATCTCTGTTTCGCTTTCAAAACAAAACAACACACAGTCTTGTTGTGTCTATGACAGACAGTCTCCACCATTCACCTTTCTGTGTGCATACAGACTGTAGGTCAGACATATGAACCACATAGACGCCAATCAGTCTATGTGTCAGTCTCTCTATGTCAGACATCCGGATTGGCTGAGTCAGTTGTCCGTCAGTCTCCAAGCCCCGTCCTAACCCTGAGCTGGGCTGCTGATGCTGTGTCTGCCACTGCTCTCCAGGATCGGGTCCGGTCCGCTGCAGTCTGTATGAATCTTTGGTAGTTGAGGAGGGGGTTGACAATTGGACAGTCCAGGCCTGCAGTCTCTTCCATGGGGGGTCCATAGGCTCCAGGGGTCTCCTGGGGGAGGGGGGTCACCTCTGGTGGCCAAACAGGACCAAAGTCAGGGTGATGAACAACTGCCATATATGGGGCGTGGTGGGCGAGTCCAGAGACCTCAGATCTGTGGGGAGGAAGGAAGATGATGGGCTCATGGGAGCTGGAGCTGAACACACTCCACCTGTGGCAGCTCTAGCTGTATAGATGAATCCTTTATCAGAATCAGAATCAGAATCGCTGCATCGTACAGTCAGAGAACATATGAAACCTCAAATTAGATTAAACTGGCAGACATCATGAAATGTAGGGGGACATTTGTTATGTTATCTTTAACATTATTTTAAATGCATTACTGTGTTTTCTTTTGATGTGAGTAATGAGTGTGATAAAAAGAGCCATTTTATGGAGCAAATATGTCTTTATTAGGTCAATCAGACCGTGTCTGGGACACATAACACCTAACAGCAGCTGCTCATCAGTGGAGGCTGGTGGAGGTAGAAATTGTAGGACGGGCTCATTGTAATTCATGGAACGGAATGAGGAATGGTATCAAACACACATGTTTCATACCATTCCTCATTCTATTCCATACATTACTGTGAACCCGTCCTCCAATTTCTACCTCCACCAGCCTCCCCTGCTGTTAATCCACATTAAAATCCACATTCACTGACAATGTGGAAGGATGCCCAGAAACAACCTAAGAGATTATGTGTGATGCAGCAAAGCACCTTTTGCGGTACTAACCTCTTTAAAAATAGCTGAGAATAGCAGTTTCTAATAGCTCTGAGAACTGTAATTACTGGGAGTAATGGCAACATATTGGTTTACACTTCATTTGATGAAACAACACAATTCTACTTGAAAGAACATTGTATTAAACATGTTTTTGCACAGTAATCTAGTATTTGCCTTGTAATTACTTACTAAATTAGTAGTTTAGTTGAATATATCCAGAGTAGGCTGATGGAGGTAGAAATCAGAATGCCTGCATGGAACAGAATGAAGAATGGTATCGAACATGCGTGTGGATGAGCCCATCCTCTGATTTCTACCTCCAATAGCCTCCACTGGCCTTTACTCATTCCATTGCATTATCAACGTTGTTGATAATGTACAGTATAAACATCCTTGGTTGCCATGGGACCCAGTGTCAGATAAATCACTTACTGTTACTGGGTGGAGGGTCTTTACATTCTCCCTCCTCGATGGTGACATCATCAATGGCGATATCTCCCTCGATACCACCCCCTCGGACCCCCTCCAGTACCAACTACGTGGACGAGGGAGAAAACACATTTGACCACAAAAAATGATTCCTCAATTCAAGAGCTCATAGGTCAACCACACACTACTATCTCCTGATAAATGTTTTGGTTACACTTTGGTAACACTAAAGCGGGGTACACACATAAGGAATTTCTGCGATTTCAGCGATTTTCGGATGTCTGAAATCATAGGGTTGCCAGATTGTTCGGTGGAATTAGCGGTTTTAGACTGTGGTTAGGGTGGAAAATGTCATTCCCATCTGGCAACCCTGCTCGCCAATCAGGAAGCGAGCTGACTTCTTCTTTTCATTATTCAGCTCTTTATTTGCCCTCTCGCACACGGTTGTCTCGTACAGGTCAGTCAGGGTACTACGTTAGATAATAATAATAATAATAACTTTATTTGTATAGCGCTTTTCCTGCAAACGTTGCGGCTCAAAGTGCTTTAATCATTACATAATCTTAATTTAATTATTTTGTAATTTAAAGGCAATATTAAAAGGATGGGTTCACGCGAGATTTCTGGCTTGGGGAAAGAGACTCTAGAGTTGAGAGTTGATTGCACAATTGAAGAGAATTGACTCTTAACACACCTCACACCACAGGATTTTGTTATAGGAAAATGTTAAGATCCATCTGATAACCGGGCGTTTTCTGTCGTTTTCTGTCGTTTTCAGACATCCGAAAATCGTGTGTACCCCGCATAAGAGTGTGAAAAGGGACTGTTCAATGTGTCTCTTCAGAGACACTATGGCATTCAGTTTCTTAAATAGGCCTACTCACTGTAGCATTCATTTGGGTGAGATGTTACTTTGCAAACAATTTACAGGCAAGCTGTTTACACTTTTTAGCAGACATTACTTTGTAACTGTTCTTTATGTGTTTGTCTGCTAATTAAGTCTGCAATTCATTATGGGCATTGTGGGCAAAGCCAAGCACTCCCTGAGACTTTTTTACTCAGCAAATTAAGAGACTCTAATCTTATTAAGAAATAAACTAAATAAGATGAGATTCCTCTAACCAGTTTGTCATGCATTTGTTTATTCCAACACCACACATGTGATTAACCTTCTGATTAATCATGATTAATCACAGCCTATTATTTTGTTTCGTTTGACAGCACTAATTATTACCTGTCGGCTTTATGCGGGGTACACACACAGGGGCGCCGCTAGAGATTCTGGGCCCCATGACAGAATAACATTTTGGGCCCCCCCACCTAAACCACCCATCAACCTAAACCCAGTTGAAGTTGATGAACTATTGATGCACTGCAAGAAATCCAATGATGGACATCTTTTGTAAATGTAATTTAAAATTACAGTTAATACAGGAATCAACAATTCAGCAAAGAAATCTCAACATTCTTTAACTTATTAAATTAAGACTTGAACAACACAAGGACAAAAGTATAATTAAATGAAGATTGGAACCCAATTATAAAAGTATAAATCTATAATAAAAAATAAAAATATAATTTGAATGGGGTGGTATTGTGTCTAAATAAATGTAGATCTTGTAAAGATCAGTTGGCCATAATACTGTCAGGATTAGATCAATGAAGAATTACAGCAGAGAGATATTTACTGACTCAGCATTGCTTGTTTCACACAAAGACAAACGTGTCTTATACAAGAGGGAGCAACACAGACATGGTGCCAGCGAAATTGAATGTGAAATGGGAAGATTTTTATTTTTACACTGGCAGTACTGTGGAATAGTATACCTGGAGAGCTAAAAACTATATCTAGCCTAATGCACAACGATTCAAGATAGGAGTAAAGAGATCAAATCAAATCAAAGCTAAACGCTGGGCCTTCTTAGTAGCAAAATCTTTAATAAGATCCTTAAAATCTAGTGATGAAGCCAACTTGCTGTGCTGCTGTCATTGTCCTTTGTTACTTCTTGCTCTTCTTCTTCTGCCTCTTTACCTCTTAATTTGTAAACATTTTATTCATTTTATCCAAACAATTACGAATTACAGGGACATTCCCCCTGGAGTAACTGAAGGCTAAGTGCCTTACTCAAGGGCACACTAGTAGTGGTGTGGTTTCAGGCGGGATTTGAACTCGCAACCTTCCGATCACAAGTCCAACTCACTATCCACTACTAGACCACCACTACCCCCCCACCTCTGCTCTCCTCTCTGGCTGCCTTGCTTGAAGAGGGCCCTGGCATGGAGTATCCATAGGTACATAATTCATAATATGTCCTATAATAGTATTAACATAATAACACATACATTACACCAGATTAGCTAACTTAAATGTTATCTAGCTAGCTAACAATATTATTAAGATGCCAGTGTGGTCAATGTTATTGCAATTACTGGAAGAACTATTAACTAAATATGAATATTAGCTAAAGTTGTATTCAATGCTTGCATGGTAATGCAGCATACATTAAAATATTCTAAATATGTTTGTTAACCCCAAACTCCTACTGCTCACCCCCTTCTCCTTCAACTGGGAGGTGCATCTGTGCATGACGTCATTAGCATGTAACATTATACTAGCTAGCTAGCTATAATAGCAAGAGTGCATAGCTGCTGGATACAAATTCACTGAGCTCTAATAACCTATATTTGGACCAAAATTGCCCTCATCTCATACATTTAACTGAAATTATACTGACAGTGCACTGTAAGTTAACTATACTTGAAGTTAATGTTAATTAGCTATCCACTTGTTAAGCCTGACGTCAAAAGTGACGTTTAGCCATTTCCGAGTCCAAACCAGAAATTCTCCGCACCAGAATACCTCTGAACTACAACGGTAGAATGACAGTTTAATAGTTTTTTAGACTCGGATCTATTCATACAACAAGGGACACAGCACTTTCCCGTTTTCTCCATATTGTCAGGGTATTTGAGCCCCGGAAAAGCGCTATATAAATATAATTAATTATTATTATTATTTCTCCATTTCGAAGACAGCACCTCAGCCAACGTTGGGTCCCGGAAACACGTCACGACTTAACAAGCGGATAGCGAGCTAACTAGATCATCCACGCAGTGATTAGATCACTAAACCACTGTTTTTAGTGATTTTTTTACTTTTCTCTTTTGAGACCCTGACTTTGGCTTTGCCTTTCACGACATCGTCCACGCACGCACACGTACATTTGATGCATTTCCAATCTGGCTGTCCTCCATCTGTCCCACACACATACTACAGCAGGACGTGTTGGTCATGGAAACCTTGTCAGAATATTTGCGGTAACGTTCCTCTCGTCTAGCAGCTCGCGCGCGGTGGACTGAACCATGCAATGACTAAATAGAGGGGTAAATAATAAGGCTTAATTTTGTTAAACATAGAGAAACAAAACTCCAGTTTGTTTCTTTTGTGACTTTTTTTATTACATAGAATTATAATTTGAATTCGGCTACATTAACGTCCTTATGATAATAATAATAATAATAATAATAATATTTATAAATATAATATATAAAAAAAAAAAAAAAAAAAAAAAGATTCTCATGGGCCCCTGTCAGTGCTGGGCCCTTAGAATCGTCCTAACTTACCACCCCCTTAGCGGCGCCCCTGTACACACATAAGGAGTTTTTGGCCGGTTTTGGCACGATTTTTGGATGTCTGAAAACGACAGAAAACGAGAGAAAACGCCCGATTGTCAGATGGATCTTAACATTTTCCTATAACAAAATCCTGTGGTGTGAGGTGTGTTAAGAGTCAATTCTCTTCAATTGTGCAATCAACTCTCAACTCTCAACCTGCTCGGAAAATGGGCGTGGGGAACGACAGATTCCGGACTCTCTAGTCTCGTTCCCCAAGCCAGAAATCTCGCGTGAACCCATCCTTTTAATATTGCCTTTAAATTACAAAATAATTAAATTAAGATTATATAATGCTTAAAGCACTTTGAGCCGCAACGTTTGCAGGAAAAGCGCTATACAAATAAAGTTATTATTATCTAACGTAGTACCCTGACTGACCTGTACGAGACAACCATGTGCGACAGGGCAAATAAAGTGCAGAAAAACGAAAAGAAGAAGTCAGCTCGCTTCTTGATTGGCGAGCAGGGTTGCCAGATGGGAATGACATTTTCCACCCTAACCACAGTATAAAACCGCTAATTCCACCAAACAATCTGGCAACCCTATGATTTCTGGTCGGAAGTATTGAACGCATTTCACATTTCACGATTGCACGATTGCCGGTCACGCCCATTTTCCGAGCAGGTTGCCAGGAGAGTTGATTGCACAATTGAAGAGAAGTGACTCTTAACACAGTAAACACACCTCACACCCCAGGATTTTGTTATAGGAAAATGTTAAGATCCATTTGATAACCGGGCGTTTTCTGTTGTTTTCAGACATCCGAAAATCGCTGAAATCGCAGAAAATCCTTATGTGTGTACCCCGCTTTACGAGACCGGCCGATCTGCATAGGCTCCTCCCCCGACCCGGAGGAGAAAGGGGAGGATTTCTCCCCTTTCACTTTTTTTGACATGCTACATTAAAATGCTCATAACTTTTTAAAATAAAGGGCTATCTCAGTCATTCAACCAGTTATGAATAGCTGAGAACTTCTAATTTATGGAAATATAAACAAATGAAAATGTCAAAATGCCACCATGTGAAGGGTTTTCCCAGGCCACCACACATATATGTATATCTTGGTAATATGATTTCCAGATTAATTATGAACGTTAACGCGTTAACATTGACAACCCTAGTAATGATGCATTATAACCTATCATAATAATAACTGACGACCATCATTATGCATCATACCTATAGGCCTCAAGTTACAGGTAGACTCTGGGATATGACGTCATAGAAAAACGAACGCTGCTAAAAACTTTAGAAAAAAACGGAGAGATGCTTCAGACTAGAGAATAGAGCGTGAGATGCTTTAGACTAGAGAATAGAGCGTGAGATGCTTCAGACTAGAGAATAGAGCGTGAGATGCTTCAGACTAGAGAATAGAGCGTGAGATGCTTCAGACTAGAGAATAGAGCGTGCTGAACGTGTCCCAGAGCGTTGTCCGTGTTTTCATCGGCTCCTCAGGGATGTGTAGATTCAGTGGGCTGTGTGGCCTCACTTGGCAGGCCGTGAAATGGACTGTAACCCAGGGTTTCCGTTAGAAAAAATTAGTGCCGGTCAACGTGTCCGGGAAGATTTCAATGTGTCGGACAAACGGGAGAAATTCCGGTCATCATATTAGAATATAATATAGGTGTTTGTCGCGGTGATTAGCTGTTGTGTAGCCTATATAGGCCTATGCCATTTAATG
This sequence comes from Nansenia antarctica, assembly GCF_963989245.1. Classification (NCBI taxonomy): domain Eukaryota; kingdom Metazoa; phylum Chordata; class Actinopteri; order Argentiniformes; family Microstomatidae; genus Nansenia; species Nansenia antarctica. The sequence goes on along the minus strand of NC_137674.1, from coordinate 46,869,350 downwards.
TCTATTTCTCATCCGATACGATTAGATCGCGAACTATATAATAATATAGGCTTTCATGATTCGCATGCGCTACTATGGCATACTATGTCCAGGGCTGCACGCGCGCCACACTGGGCAGCCTAGTCACCTTTGCTACTTTGAATTACGACTGTAGGCTACTTTAAGATGTTTATTTCAATTGCATTAATGGGATTTGAGTATGTAATTGGTAATTTTAAGTATGCCTAGTTTAGCTTTTGACGGCTATTTGAACGGACTGCATCGATCGATCAATGAACGGACTCCACATTACGTTAACAAAGCAAAGCAAGCACACACAAGTCATTGATCGTAATTGTGATAGGAATGTGAGGAGTAAGAATAGTGATGCAGTAGAAATTAGTTAATGTTGATTATGTTGAATATGTCAGTGGCACAGGATCATTTGCCAAGCACTTATGTTCCTTTTCAACCCATAATAAAATATAAAACTATAGTTGGATATATGTGTCTTGTTATTATTAGAAGAGAAAATGTAATGTTTTTACAACTTTATACAATTAATTATATCAATCTAGGTGGGGACCGGGTTAGGGGGGGCTTGAAAATATTTCCAATTACCCAAGGGGGGCCTGATTGAAAAAGTTTGGGAACCGCTGAAGTGTGTTAAATAGTTTCACGACAGTAATGTAAGTTTTTTATATTCTCTTTCCAGTTTTACCCTTTTTATCAATAAAACAACGTCAATTCTATAACCACGTCTCGCTGATTGGGAAGGCATTAAGTCTAGGTGCCTGTCAAATCATACTTACTCGGACTCGGGAGTATGAGAATGAGGAGGATGTATCGGGGGGATACACACCCCACATTTCAATTTAGTGGCACAAATTAAACTCTAACACTATAGATAGACTAAATTGAACTAAAATGATGGACACCGACTGAATAACTGAGTGGGGGGAAGACAGGTCTCAAATGTGGAACAATTATAACATTTAATACATAAAGATAAAACATACACAAATATATAACATTGATATCCCTAAACTCAAATGTAGTGTGGTATTGTCAACCTAATCTAATCAATCCTAATTAATGGTACCAGTAGCCCAGGCTGTCGATAGTAGCGCACTACTCCCGTAGTACTTCTCCCGACTCAGGGCTGGAACGGGCACGGCAGGCTCAATCAATGAACGGGGTTGAGATGGCTAGCGTCCTTTACTAGCCGCATCTCACGGCCCTCGGTGGTCATTCACTGTGCTCTAGCACATCCAAAACACGCAGAACAATAACCTTGACTCCGGTCACTGCAGTGGTTTTATTTAGACTAGATCAAACTCAATTAACTGACGAAACTACTCGCGCCGTTGAGAGACAGGGTTGCCAGATGGGGCGCGTTACCGCCGAATGGGCTACTGGGTTTAGCGGTTATTTTCACCGGACATTATGACCGAAGAGGTTTAAATATGTCGGACTTCAACAGATTTTATCGGACAAAGACCGGTAATTACCGGTTAACGGAAACCCAGCTGTAACCACACGGTGTCTGACTCTGTGACCACCCCAGCTGCCTGCTGGTGGTCCAGGTGTCCATGTCCCTCCCCTCAGCGAGAAGCCTACCTGGAACGATGCTGTTGGGTGGATGTTGACATTGGCCTGCCTCCACCGGTCCCCTTGGTTCCCCACCAGGGTCCACGCCGAGCTCTCTGGGGCCGTCTGGCTCTTCTGACGCAGGTACACGTTCAGAGACCCTGGTGGAGAAACAAGCGCCGTCATCACCGTCACCGTCACCATCATCATCATCATCATCATCATCATCATCATCATATTTGTAAATATGACCTTGTCCTGGCAGAGCACATTATTTATGACCCTCTGTAAAGATTATAAGAAAGTAAAGCAATTACTGCAAATGTGAATCCATCTTTCATGAGTGTGGCTGTCTCCGGGAGAGAAGACTAGAGTGTATCATAATGGATTCATTTGACAAGATAATTCAATTTGTCAAGAACAGAGAGTCAGATCTCATATGTTTTGCCTCAGAGGAGATGGCGCGGAGAGAGAGAGAGAGAGAGAGAGAGAGAGAGAGAGAGAGAGAGAGAGAGAGAGAGAGAGAAAAGGAGAGAGACGGCAGTCAGGGAGGGAAGGAGAGAAAGACGGAGAGAGAGAGAGAGAGAGAGAGAGCGAGAGATGGCAGAGAGAGACAGAGAGAGAGAGGTAGAGAGAGAGAGAGATGGCAGAGAGGGAGAGACAGAGAGAGAGACTCCAGAGAGAGTGCTCTGAAGTGGAGGAGCAGAGACATGGTACACTGAGCCACATTACCCTGGGGACAACCTTAAGTGGAACTCACTGGAATGATCAAATGACAACATGAGGCTCCTGAAAAATTACTTCTTCAAAATTAGCCTTAAGATTTCCTCACCAGCAGTCACTCACTCACTCATACACAGTGTTGTCTGCATCTGCACTAAACAAGCTTGTGAATATAAATGCCTTGGGTGACTGTTGAGTGAGTTTAGTGATTGGATCAGACAGGTTAAGAAGATAAGCAAAGTATTGCTTTGGGGTTGTTTTATTAATTTCTCTTTTAACGCTGCCCCCTTAAAGGGATAGTTCAGGTTTACAATGTTAGACCTCATTTTCCACTTACTTTTGAGTGTTGTAGGCTCATACACTTTCGAAACTTTTTCATTATAATATTTGTCATATTTTCATTCTTGATCTTTTCTTGGCTGGCTCTGGGGCTACACTTAGCATTAGTGTACATGGAATGAAAAAAACGGAACTTTCTCTTTAAGCACATACATACAGTTAGGTCCATATATATTTGGAGACTGATAGATCTTTTGTTATTTTAGCTGTTTACCAAAATATATTCAAGTTAAAGTTATATAATGAATATGAGCTTAAAGTGCAGACTCACAGCTTTATTTGAGGGTATTCACATCCAAATTGGAGGAAGGGTTTAGGAATTACAACTATTTAATATGTAGCCCACTCTTTTTCAAGGGACCAAAAGTAATTGGACAATTGACTCCAAAGCTGTTTCATGGACAGGTATGTCCATATTATTTCTTTACCAATCCAAGACGGCAGCTACCTGAATCCTTTGTTTGTTAGGTCTGTGGATTTTAATGTTCTAAGTCGTGTTTTAAGTCAATTTTGTCAGACATAGAGTTGAATATTGGATGCGTTGCAAGTTCTTTTTAATTTTCTCACTTCAAGATACTATATCAGTTTGTCTTAGGACTGTTTGAGACCTTGTTTGCCTTGGAATTGTTTGAAGCCTGGGCTTTTTGGGGGGGACCAGCTATCCTCTGCCAGCCATGCAGTAGCTAGCCCCCATTAGATCTGCAGTAGCTAGCTACCAGCCCTCACCAGCCAGCTAGCTACCAGCCCCCACCAGCCCTGCAGAAGCTAGCCTCCACTAGCTCTGCAGCAGCTAACCTCCACCAGGCTACCAGTCTCTACCAGCTCTACAGCAGCTAACCTCCACCAGGCTACTAGCCCCCACCAGCCCAGCTAACCTCCACCAGGCTACTAGCCCCCACCAGCCCAGCTAACCTCCACCAGGCTACTAGCCTCCACCAGCCCAGCTAACCTCCACCAGGCTACTAGCCTCCACCAGCCCAGCTAACCTCCACCAGGCTACTAGCCCCCACCAGCCCAGCTAACCTCCACCAGGCTACTAGCCTCCACCAGCCCAGCTAACCTCCACCAGGCTACTAGCCTCCACCAGCCCAGCTAACCTCCACCAGGCTACTAGCCCCCACCAGCCCAGCTAACCTCCACCAGGCTACTAGCCTCCACCAGCCCAGCTAACCTCCACCAGGCTACTAGCCTCCACCAGCCCAGCTAACCTCCACCAGGCTACTAGCCCCCACCAGCCCAGCTAACCTCCACCAGGCTACTAGCCTCCACCAGCCCAGCTAACCTCCACCAGGCTACTAGCCTCCACCAGCCCAGCTAACCTCCACCAGGCTACTAGCCTCCACCAGCCCAGCTAACCTCCACCAGGCTACTAGCCCCCACCAGCCCAGCTAACCTCCACCAGGCTACTAGCCTCCACCAGCCCAGCTAACCTCCACCAGGCTACTAACCTCCACCAGCCCAGCTAACCTCCACCAGGCTACTAGCCTCCACCAGCCCAGCTAACCTCCACCAGGCTACTAACCTCCACCAGCCCAGCTAACCTCCACCAGGCTACTAGCCTCCACCAGCCCAGCTAACCTCCACCAGGCTACTAGCCTCCACCAGCCCAGCTGGCCTCCACCAGACCCTTTGACTTTATACCTCCTGAAGGGAGCATGCTTTTCAACAAGAGAGGAGAGACCTTCATGGAAGAACTCCCATGCAGTCTGTACATCATTACATAATTCAATATGTTCCCAGTCAAAATCATACAAGTCATGATGGAATCCCTGTTCAACAAATGCCTTCATGTTACGTTTAATCACAAAGCGGGGTTTAGTTTTAGGAACCGTTGCATTTCTGACTGCAGCAATCACACAGTGGTCACTTATATCATTAGCAAAAATACCTGCCGTAGAGTGCTTGTGTGGAGCATTAGTTAAGAACAAGCCGATTAGTGAAGATTTATCTGGGAATTTTAGATTGGGGTGTGTGGGACTCTCAATGAGCTGTATAGGTTAAGTGAGACACAGATAGGTTGAAATCAGCCTCATATCGTTCTTGCTCCTGTTTTATATGAATGTCCCATTATTTTATTCTATTGCACTGATCAGATTGTATTTTATCTATTTATTGTTGTTGATCTGGTGTTGTTTTATTGTGTAATTCTGCTGTTTGTTTTAACTGTCCAAACTTGATGTTTTAAGCTGCTGTCTTGGCCAGGCTTCCCTCGGAAAAGAGATCTCAATGGGACCGACCTGGTTAAATAAAGGCTAAATATATTTTAAAGAATAGAAAGGCCAGATTAGACTTAAAAAAAATCCAAAAAAGCCAGCCCAGTTCTGGAACAGCATTCTTTGGACAGATGAAACTAAGATCAACTTGAACCAGAATGATGGGAAGAAATAAGTATTGAGAAGGCTCATGATCCGAAGCTTACCACATCTGTAAAACACAGTGGAGGCAGTGTGACGGCATGGGCATGCATGGCTTCCAATGGCACTGGGTCACTAGTGTTTATTGATGATGTGACAGAAGACAGAAGCAGCCCAATGAATTCTTAAGTGTTTAGGGATATACTGTCAGCTCAGATTCAGCCAAATTCAGCAAAGTTGATTGGACGGTGCTTCACAGTACAGATGCACAATGACCCAAAACTGCGAAAGCAAAGAAGGCAAAGAAGTGGAATTTTCTGCAATGGCCGAGTCAATCGCTTGATCTCAACCCAATCGAGCATGCATTTCACTTGCTGAAGGCAAAACTAAAGGGAGAAAGACCCATGAACAAACAACAACTGAAGACAGCTGCAGTAAAGGCCTGGCAAAGCATCACAAAGGAGGAAACCCAGCATTTGGTGATGTCCATGGGTTCCAGACTTCAGGCAGTCATTGCCTACTAGGATGTATTAAAAATGAGCATTTTATTTATTGTCCAATTATATTTGAGCCCCTGAAACTAGGGGACTGTGTATAAAAATGGTTGCAATTCCTAAAGTTTCATACAATATTCTTTTCACCCCCTTAAATAGAAGCTGAAAGTCTGTACTTCAACTGCATCTTGATTGTTTAATTTCAAATCCATTGTGGTGGTGTAAAAGAGACAAACTTAGGAAATTGTGTCACTGTCCAAATATTTCCAGACCTAACTGTAAATGTATGTAGGACAGTCTGCCTGTGTCTGTGTGGGTGGGTTCAGATCTCCTGTCCCACCACTTTTCTAACACCTCTCCTCTCATTCCTGCCCGTCTATATGTCTATTTAATAAAAAAAAGAGTGAAAAAAGTTCTAATTTCCAAATTTGAACACAGGCAGTTGGAGAGAGGAACCTGTTTCATGCCCTCTTAACCCCACCCCTCTGATGCTCCGTGCTCTCCTCTGATTGAGAGGAAGCACAGTGGTGCTGAAGCGTGATTGGATAAGCCTGCCACTTCCTGATTGGATGAGGATGACACCTTCTGGGCAGAAGCAGACTTAAGCAGAAATCTCTCTTCCTGCCTGCCTGCCTGCCTGTCTGTCTGTCTGCCCAACTGTCTGTCATTCATTTAGATTCATAATTAGCGATTCTCAATTGAACATCCTTTGTTGTATTGTGGTAATGTGATGAATGCCTGGCTGTGCTCGCTTGAAGAGAAATGCACAACACATTTCGCCAAGGGGGGGATTCATTTAAGTAAACAAATTAAACAAATCTACAACACACGCCTGCCAGGAACATGGCAGGAACACACCAGGAACACGCCACGTGCACTGCAGCCTGTCTGAGTCTGTCTCTCTGATGCAGGTGCCCCAGCGTGACGGCACTCGTGCCAGGAACACGCAGGAACACGCCAGCACACCGTGGTGCCCACCGGAACTGAACACTCCCCCTCACCTCTTCTGCATCCCCCCTCCTACCTCCTAACCCCCTGGCTACAGAACAGAGGACTCTCAACTCTCAGAGGCCCAGGGGCCTCATTTATAAAACTGTGGGGGGTTCACGTAAGAAGGTTGCATACGGACGGACACAGAAAGTGCTTATGCACACAAATATTCAGATTTATAACAGTGCGTAGGCACGTCCCACACCAGTTTCCCGTTTCCCCCTAAATCACAAAACTGTGATAACAATATAATATATGAAACTGCATTCGTATCTGCCCGACTGAGGCATCGACAACTGCATCAGTTTAAACGTAATTTGTCCTACAGTTGACCTTATTATTTATGAGAATACATTTCGTAACATGCAAGTATTGTTTAATAATTACAAATCCAATTAAATATGATTCCCGATTAAACTGTACAACATTTGAGGGGTTCTTTTGCAAAAACAGATATCTCAGTTTGTATCTATTATCATAAATCATGTTTTTCTGTGTGCACTCCAGGGAACTCTTCATATATAATACATGAGGGGTAATATTTCGATTTATTTTACACAATTTCAAAGTGTTTCTTGAGTTTCATCCTTCGGAGTCACAGTTGCTAATTTCTCCAGTCAGTTTCTGTGCGCACGCATGGGTCAAAGTGTCCGAAGGGACTGCACACTCTCCCAAAGTTTGCTTAGAAAATGGAGTATGCCTTCTTTTGTGTGTACACAATGTTTATAAATGAGGCCCCATGTAATTTGCATTGTTTAAAGACACCCTGAAGAGTGTGTGGGGAGTGATTTCCGAGCATTGGCATGGGTTCAGTACCAGGGGAGGCTGGTGGAGGCAGACATTGGAGAGGGATGGTATCAAACAGCCTCCCCTGGGTCAGGTTACAGCACCCATGTGTGCACTCATGAGGTGTTTGTAGAGATAGAAAGGTGGGTGTTCAAGCAAACGCTTGTTAATTCTGAATCTGAATCATCAGGGAAATAATGAAGGTGGGTATGAATGCTACTGCATGCTAATGTGTAGCTGGCAGGTACGCACTTCACAACTCAAATACATTTCCTCTTTTGCTAAGATAGATTTGTCTGATTACCACCAAAAGACAGCATTTGCATCATCATTGTACCCTGTCTACTAATTCCTCCTTGTAGACTGATTTAATTTGTTTACTTAAATGAATCCCCCTTGGTGAAATGTGTTGTGCATTTCTCATCAAGCGAGCACAGAAGGCATTCATCACCGTACAACAATACAACACAGGATGTTAAATTGACTATCGTAAATGTCTCATCTAAATGATAAAATCCTTCAGAATCTAAGACTGTAAATGTGATCTGTTCAAATCTGTTCAAGGGTGTTGTGGGTTAAGTTGGGTCGATTACTTTTGGGTTGAATACTTTCTATACTAGAATCTACTAGAATCTATAGGCACCGTACATAGACATTGGGTACCATACTTATGTGTTTAACATACATGTGCTAGTATACTACAATACTGAAGTTCCTGGATGTCCACATATCAGTGGACCTCTCTTGGACCCCCAACTCTTCCACCCTGGTCAAAAAGGCGCAGCAGCGTCTATACTTCCTGAGGAGACCGAAAAAAGCAGCTGTCTCCCAGGATTCTGGTCAATTTCTCTCGGTGCACCATGGAGAGCATCCTGACTGACTGCATAACAGTGTGGTACGGCAGCTGCTCTGTCTACGACCGGAAGGCAACGGGTGGTGAAAACCGACCAGTAAACCGACCAGTACATCACCGGTGCCCAACCCTGCCATACAGGGCCTTCAGGAAAAGCTGTGTCTGTGGAGGGAGCGAGGCATCGTTGAAGACACCTCTCACCCCAGTCAGACTGTTTGCCCTCCTCTCACCCCAGTCAGACTGTTTGCCCTCCTCTCACCCCAGTCAGACTGTTTGCCCTCCTCCTCTCACCCCAGTCAGACTGTTTGCCCTCGTCCTCTCACCCCAGTCAGACTGTTTGCCCTCCTCTCACCCCAGTCAGACTGTTTGCCCTCCTCCTCTCACCCCAGTCAGACTGTTTGCCCTCCTCTCACCCCAGTCACAGACTGTTTGCCCTCCTCCTCTCACCCCAGTCAGACTGTTTGCCCTCCTCTCACCCCAGTCAGACTGTTTGCCCTCCTCTCACCCCAGTTACAGACTGTTTGCCCTCCTCTCACCCCAGTTACAGACTGTTTACCCTCCTCCTCTCACCCCAGTCACAGACTGTTTGCCCTCCTCCTCTCACCCCAGTCACAGACTGTTTGCCCTCCTCCTCTCACCCCAGTCAGACTGTTTGCCCTCCTCCTCTCACCCCAGCCAGACTGTTTGCTCTCCTCTCACCCCAGTCACAGACTGTTTGCCCTCCTCCTCTCACCCCAGTCAGACTGTTTGCCCTCCTCTCACCCCAGTTACAGACTGTTTGCCCTCCTCCTCTCACCCCAGTCAGACTGTTTGCCCTCCTCCTCTCACCCCAGTCAGACTGTTTGCCCTCCTCCTCTCACCCCAGTCAGACTGTTTGCCCTCCTCTCACCCCAGTCACAGACTGTTTGCCCTCCTCCTCTCACCCCAGTCAGACTGTTTGCCCTCCTCTCACCCCAGTCAGACTGTTTGCCCTCCTCCTCTCACCCCAGCCAGACTGTTTGCCCTCCTCTCACCCCAGTTACAGACTGTTTGCCCTCCTCCTCTCACCCCAGCCAGACTGTTTGCCCTCCTCTCACCCCAGTTACAGACTGTTTGCCCTCCTCTCACCCCAGTCAGACTGTTTGCCCTCCTCCTCTCACCCCAGTCAGACTGTTTGCCCTCCTCTCACCCCAGTTACAGACTGTTTGCCCTCCTCTCACCCCAGTCAGACTGTTTGCCCTCCTCCTCTCACCCCAGTCAGACTGTTTGCCCTCCTCTCACCCCAGTTACAGACTGTTTGCCCTCCTCTCACCCCAGTTACAGACTGTTTGCCCTCCTCCTCTCACCCCAGTCAGACTGTTTGCCCTCCTCCTCTCACCCCAGTCAGACTGTTTGCCCTCCTCTCACCCCAGTCAGACTGTTTGCCCTCCTCTCTGATGGGAGGCTGTACAGGAGTCTAGGCTCCCGCATCAGTAGGCTGAACAGCTTCTTCCCTGCAGCTGTCAAGCAGCTGAACTCAAAATCCCGGCGGAAGCCTTGCCGCCTAGCCCCCCTCCCCCCTATACCTCTACCCCCCCACCCAGCCCCCTCCTCCCTCAACAGGAAGAACACTTGCACCACTGCTGTTTTTGCAGACTGTACATACAGTATATTGAATTGATATTCATTGGCCTTGTTCTGTATATATCATACTGCATATATCTTAACTGTACATATCATACTGCATAATATATCTTAACTGTACATATCATACTGCATATATCTTAACTGTATATATCATACTACTCTTAACTGTCCATCTATCTATCTTCGCTCTTGTCTGTATATATCACACTGTACATGTTTCTATGGCTTTTGCACTTTTGCTGCATATATCTCGTCAAATGCCAAACTGCTTTTCGTTGTCTTTGTACCTGTACTCTGTCAATGACAATGAATCTGAATCTGAATCTGACATGTCTTACTTATGTGTTTAACATAGCTTACATGTGCTACTATAATAGTGTTTAACATACATGTGCTAGTAGTATAATACAAGTAAATGGTAAATGGACTGACTTATAAAGCACCTTATTCCAAAGCGCTTTACAATGGCCTCTCCTTCACCCATTCACACACACATTCACACACCAATGGCGGCAAGGTACCATGCAAGGCACCAGCCCGCTCATTGGGAGCAATTTGGGGTTCAGTGTCTTGCCCAAGGACACTTCGACATGTGGCCAGCCGGGGCCCGAACCACCGATCTGCCAACCTTGCGATCATTAGACGCCGGGGCTCTACTTCCTGTGCCACAGCCGTCCCAGTATTACCTATGTGTTTCCCATACATGTGCTAGTATAGTCCAATTCTTACCTATGTGTTTCCCATACATGTGGTAGTAGAAAGCGAAGCAGTACGTGGGGGCGGCGGTCACCGTGCCGTAGGGGCTCTTGGAGGCCACGTTGAAGTAGGGGGTCAGCAGTCTGGCCTTGTCTCCCTCCAGGCGAGGTCGCGACGTCTCAATGTACATGTAGAAACCTGGGGGTCAGACCAGAAACACAACTCCTGTCACGGACTGAACCAAGCTGTAGAAAGCATGACTAAAGACATGTTCTCTCCTGGTTGTCCATGGCTATAATGGGCACCATCAGAATTCCCTAGACTAGACACTTGTGTAGATGTCTGAACACATCAGATTATATAATAAGCAAGTCGGAGAACGTTCCCGCCTGGCCTATCAAAGAGCAAGGCGTGGGGGGAGCCGCCGCCACATTTCTTTACCGATCCGTCCATCCGTTCCTTTCAGATCTACACAAGTATTCTGGCCTAGGGAGTAGGAGATAGGGGTTGTTCCTAGGGAGTAGGGCACTTACTCAGAGGCACTTTACAAGAAGGGCCAGAGCAGGCTGTATTTCCTAAGGAGACTTAGGTCTTTTGAAGTGTGTGGAGAGATGCTGGCCATGTTTTACCAGTCTGTCATGGCCAGCATCATAGACAGCTTCTCTTCTACGCTGCAGTCTGCTGGGGGGGAAACATCTCCAAGAGGGATACCGGACGGCTGGACAAGCTGGTAAAAAAGGCGGGTTCAGTGGTGGGAAGGAGCCTGGACTCTCTGGGGACGGTGGTGGAGAGAAGGACTAGGAGCAAGCTGCTGTCCATCAGGGACAACCCCAACCACCCCCTCCATCATGTCCTCGCTGGGCAAACCAGCAGCCACCGCAGAGGGCGGTTCATTTCGGTACGCTCCCGGACGGAGCGATATAAAAAATAATTTATCCCGGCTGCACTAAGACTGTTCAATGGCAACTAAAGTAGTAGTCGGGGTCAAGGCTCCTGAATCTGTATTTATTATTTATTTTAATCATCATCATCACTTTTTAGTATTTTAATATAATAACTATAGCCATCTTTTTATCCACTTTTCTACCATGATCTCACTGTTTATTTTTTATATACTATACATGGCTGGCCCAGTATTGTTGTCTGTCCTTTATGTTGTGCTGTCATGTGTTGTTTTTAGAGAGTGGCGTGGCATAATGAATTTCCCCACGGGGATAAATAAAGTATAATTGAATTGAATTGAGTAGGAGCTAGGTAGTAGGAGATAGGGGTTGTCCCTAGGCAGTAGGAGATAGGGAGTAGGAGATAGGGGTTGTTTCTGGACCGTCACCTCCCATTAGAACCAAGGGGCCCAACCGTAACTGAGATCCACATTGAGTTAAAGAGTTACGCACACGGATGTCAAGTTAGGATTCAGCCCCCATAGAGGGACGACAGAACTGTTCACGGCACCGTTGTGATAAGTAAGAGAGTTTGTGAAAACTAGTGCAACAGTGCAACAGTCGCCCTCTCTGTGACCGGCATGAAAGTGGGGAGTTTTAACTATGTACACTGAAATAGTCCATAAAACATAAACAAGCCAGTCTGGACGTTTAAAAGTTTCCTCTCGGTACCGTCAACTTCAAAAGCAGACAGCTTCCACTAAGGAAGAATAATGGAGGGACAAACTGTGAGGCACGTTTCATCTTAATGCCTTATATAATTAAGGTGATGCATTATTTATGCCACTCTCTATCGTAACATTCTTTAAAACACTCCGGAAATGTGTCCCTGAGGAGAGTTGCCAATTAAGTGGTTTATTCTAATGGCTTAGAAGTTTGGTTTTAATGAGACGCAAAGACGCAACTCGAGGAGGCTTTGTTTTGGGGGACTGGCTACTCTTGCCATCTCTCTCTCACACGCACGCACACACACACGCGCGCACACACACACACAGCTTCCTGAGGCAGACTTGGACAGGCAGGTGGTGACAGCCACTCATATTTCATAATACAGCCTCCTCCCTTCCTCCCTGAAGGTGCGGCACAACCCTCCCTGCAGTGCCACACGTCCATCACAACCCACACACACCCCACATGACGCACGCACGCACGCACACACACAAACATGCACACACACGCACACGCACGCACACACACACACACACACACACACACGCACACACAACATGACTCTCTCTCTCTCTCACACACACACACACACACACACAACATGACTCTCTATCTCACACACACAACATGACTCTCTCTCACACGCACGCACACACACACACACACACACACACACACACACACAACATGACTCTCTCTCACACACACACACACACACACACACAACATGGCTCTCTCTCTCACACACACACACACACACACACACACAACATGACTCTGTCTCTCTCACACGCACACAAGCACACACACACACACACACACACACACCTCTCTAGAAGGCAAGGCAAGTTTATTTGCATATCACATTTCATACAATAGGAGCAGTTCAAAGTGCTTCACACATAGCATTGAAGAACACAGAAAAAGGAGACAAAGCAGCTGTAGAGACGCAGCACCAAGGCTAGCAGCAGGGAGAGGGATGCAAAAAACCTCATAATGGGTTGGAATTATAAATTATGAATCATAACAAAGAACTAGGAGCAGCATTATTTTCATGCTAACACAGTAACATGGCCTTCTACGATATAGAACATGTATTGTATCCGCCATGTCTTTGTGTTGAGCTTGTGTTGTGTACCATGGTAATGAAAGTGCACTCAGAGATAAAGGGACGTGTTCGATCGCTGGGTGCCTCAACCTACTCGGACGGCCACCATATTGTTCTCATTGTCCTCACGCTGCCGCTAACTACATTTGACACTCTCTGTCTCGGTCTCTGTCTCTCTCTCTCTCTTGTTAGTGTTATGTATGTATATTGACCTTGCTTGGAGCTGGTTTGGCCAGTGTGAGTGATTGTGTGTGTGCGTGTGTAAGCACGAGGGTGTGCACGAGTGTACAGTACATGTGTGTGTGTACGTGTGTGTACACGTGTGTGTGCGGACCTTGTTTGGAGCCGCTGCGGTCGCTGCTGGGGCCAGTGTTGGGGGTGTACTTGGTGTCTCTGGTAGCGGCGCTGTGTCTGGTCCAGTCAAACTCCTCCGTCTTGTCCTGGCTGAACATGCAGATGGCCTCGTCCTCAAAGCTGCACTGGAACTCTCCTGGGGGGGGGGGGGGGTTCATAGGGGAGACAGTTAGGTTCTTTCTTCCTTCCTTCCTTCCTCCTTCCCTATCTCCCTTCCTCCCTCCCTCCCTCCCGCCCTTCCTTCTATGATACTCTATGTCATTACAGCACATAAAACACTTTAGTTTTTTACATTAAGGTTCTATGCTGTATTGCAGTTATGTGTGACAATAATACGCTTTTACTGCTTAAGGACATTCACAGGAGAGGAACTACTTACTCAGATGGGGGTTGACTGGAGCTGAAAGGGGAAATAAAAAATAATTTTACTGTCAACACTTTTCAAAAGGAACGTGTTCTTTCAGATTTCACTTTGTTTTTTTTCCATTACCGCCTTCAAAAAATAGCTGTGGGGGAAATATCACTTAGTCTGTCCCTGCAGTATCGTTGGAGAGGGAATGGCGAGGCCGCAGCTTGATCCACTCTTACCGTGCGGTGCAAGAGAGGAGGATTATGGGTAACAGAGGGGCAGTAGAAGAGAGGAGGACAATGCTCAGGTGGACCGCCCCCCACCAGTATCTCTATTCGTTTCATTCACAGCCTCCTTATCTACCCTTGCCAGCAACTGCCTGCCTACCTCCTCCACCAATCCCTGATGAGGGGAAAAATGCATGTTGGGTAATAAAAAAAGGTTCCGTGGAAATATGTACAGTTGAGATAGCGGACCTGAAATTGATCTGAATTCCTTCCAATCATCAACTCCTTAAGCCTAATCTATAGGTGCAGAGCAGAGCACAGTGAGAGTCTCGCACGCACGAACAAGCATGCACGCTCACAGACACACACACATGCGCACACACATGCACGCGCGCACACACACACGCACGCACGCACGCACGCACGCACACACACACACACACACAGCAGTTGATATGGCTCTATTTGGTTCAATTATGGTTCATCAACAGCCAATGGTGTTCGATTGGATAAAGACACGATATGAAGATATGAGCAGGATGCTAGAGCATAATCAGAGGCAAAACACCAGCTGTTCAAAAGAAGAGACAATCACTGCTGTGAATTCAGGACTAAAGCCCATGTGGACCCCATTGTGGCACTAAACCTTAAATTCATTAATTTCAAATAATTCATTAAGATATCAAAAACTCATTTCAGAACGCATGAAATTATACCGGCAATTTGGCAAGCGCAGAGCCAGACTGAGGTGAGTTTTTTTGTGTGGTAAATCACATCAGATGTTCATGATTTGGCAGTTTTTTCCTCTCTCTCTCTCTCTCTCATTCTCTCACTCTCTCTCTCCCCCTTCTCTCTCTCACCTTCTGTCAATTCTATATTCCTCTCTCTCTCTCTCTCCCTCTCTCTCCCCCTCTCTCTCCCTTCTCGAGCTGCAATCTAGAAGCCAATTATGCATTGGAGGTTACATGTCCCCACTGCTAAACCACCCAGCTGTTCCCCCGATTGAGTGAGTAGGAGGAGGTCGTCTTGGTGCAGAGGAACAGATGTTGCGTATTTGGCAACATGCTCAGCATCAGTTCTGAGAGTTCCTCTAATTGATAGGCTTCTGGGTGCACCGTGTGCCTGCAAGAGCACAATTAGTACCGCTGCTGCTGCTGCTGCCTCTGCAGAGGACCAAGGCAGAGGACCAAGGCAGAGGATGGCTTAGAAAACGCACAACATTCAGTCAACATCAAGAAGCACGCACATCATGTCCGCGCATTAGTCTTAGTGCGTGCTGGCGCTTAGTGTGATGCTGACTCACACACACACACACACACACACACACACACACACACACATACACACACACACACACACACACACACACACACACACACAAACACATGTTCAAACATGCACACACATGCAAGCACGCACATATGCACACATACACACAAGATATTTTACAGGAGTTCCACGGAGAAACACAACACACACACACACACACACACACACACACACACGAGTGAAGAGGAAGAGGGGCAGAGCGTAGCCTAGCCTGAGGCCTTGAGGACTGCTATCCAAAGGAGAGTTGTACTCTCCGCCACCCCCACTTACACTCTTCAAACAACATGGTAGCCTACAACATGGTAGCCTATATACAATGTGTGCACAATTATTAGGCAAATTGTATTCCTCAGGATTCATTTTCATGTTTAACAAATACAATTCCCTCAGTCAATCCAAACTGTTATTGAACCTCAAACCTGAATGTTTAACAAAGGAAAAGTGAGTTTTGTCTTTCTCAGGGGGAATATATATAAGTGTGCAGCATTATTAGGCAACTAAATTACAAATATATTTCAACTAATTTATTCAAAAGTAAGTGTAACAAATAAATGTTGGCCTTTCAAAAATATTCAGTGACCAATACAACCACCCTTCTTTTCAATAACTGCCATGAGCCTTCCATCCATGGAGTCTGTCAGTTTCTTGATCTGTTCACGATCAACTTTCGCTGAAGCAGCAACTACAACCTCCCAAAGAGGTGTCGCTGTAAATCTGACGTTTGAGAAGGGACCACAAGTCCTCAATAGGATTTAAGTCAGGAGTGGAAGGGGGCCAGGTCATTGTTCGGTCATCTTTGAGGCCTTTGCTGGCTAGCCGAGCAGTGGAGTACTCGGATGCATGTGATGGAGCATTGTCCTACATAAAGACTTAAAGACTTCTTCCTGGAACACTGCTTGATGAAAGTATCTTACAGAAACTGGCAGTAGCTTTGGAAGTTGATTTTCTGTCCATCTTCAATCCGAAAAGGTTCAACTCAGCTCATTCTTAATGATAGCAGCCCATACCAATACCCCTCCATCTTGCTAGCTCCGGACTTGAAGTGGTGGCCTGTGTCCATAGTGATCCAGCCACAGGCCCATCCATCTGGTCCATCAAGAGTCGGTCTCATTTCATCTGTCCATAAAACCTTCTGAAAACCTTCTAAAAAAATCTGTCTTCAGGTATTTCTTGGCTCAATCTTGACGCTTGAACTTTCAGCCTTTGGCCATGTCTCTGAGCACTTGACACCTTGTACTTATGGACACTCCAGGTAAGTTGCAGTTCTGAAATAATGGTGGCACTGGAGGATAATGGGTTCCTGGTAGCTTCACTTTGAATTTGAAGTCTTTTGCAGTTAATTTGTGCTTTTTCTTCTCCATGCGTTTTTTTGTGATCCTGTTCGCAAACAAAATGTTTGATTCTCCGGAGGTCACACCCACCTTGGTCCGCCCACCAGGTCCGGTCCAAAGCAGAAGCAGAGGGCCACAACCACTAGAGGGGGCCACACTTTATCCATAGACATCCCGCAGGCCACCTCCCGTCAATGAAAATCTCTGCTACCTACTCCCGTCCGTTTGTCAATCCAAAACTCTGCTAGGCTAGCACCCTTATTATTACAAGCCCCTGTGGCTACGTTGGTTAGAATGCCTGTCTAGTAAGTTGGAGGATAGGGTTTTGCAACAATTCAAGTTTGTTTTTTACTTATAGACCTTGTTATGTGCAAGTTTGTTACTTTTATAGTTGAAAATGTTTACTTTTATTGTTATTTAACTTCTCAAATGTTGTGTTGTCCCCGACAAAATCTTGCCTTGGGTCACTTCGGCCGGCCCTGGTCACGCCTCAATAGTTTAGCTATTTCAAGAATGTTGCATCCGTTTTCACTTTTCAGTGTCAGTTAAATCTCTTTTTTGGCCCATTTTACCTGAGGTAATGAAGCTACCTAATAATTATGCATTATACCTAATATAAGGTGTTCACTTTAGGCCACACCCTCCCTCATTATAAATACATATACATACATATCATATCACCTGAAAATTATTAAATCCAATAAGCATTCAAGCTTATATGGTTTGGAGTTGGAAGATGTGCATAGAAATAATGATAAGGTCAGAATTCTGAATTCAGAATAAGGCCAGAATTCTATTCTCACTAATAATTGTGCATGTGCAGTGTGCAGTGCAGTGTACAGTATCTGGGGCGCGTGAAACTGGTCCTCATCCATTTCTAAGCAATCGCCCCCAGTCATACACATTAAGAACCTACAACCTTCACCCGTTAAAGGGGCAAATCTGTAATTGGTACAACATCCATCGTTGGACTTTTGAATTCATTATAGACAGCCATTGATTCTGGCAGAGCATGGCTGTCTCACCCCATCAGAAGACGACACGGAGGCTTGTTTTACTCCATGGTTTGTAAAATCATGTCCAGCCATGGAAGGTCAGTCCTAGCCTCCGTAGCTCTGTCTATGAGACTGGGAGACGGTTCCACACGGTTCCAGACTGTTCCCTCCGGCCCCATCCCTCAGCTGTTTACTAACCAAGTGCTGGGGAGCCCCGCTTTCTTGTTTGCATTACAGATTGCGTATATCTGGGGCGTGTGTGAATCCGGTCAGCATACACCTCCAGGCAATTGCTCCCGGTCTTACCAGGGGAGGCTGGTGGAGGTAGTTTGATACCATTCCTCATTCCGTTCCACAAATGATCATTTTCTACCTCCACCAGCCTCCACTGAGTTCTACATGCTGAAGATCTACAAATCACCTGTGTAATGCTACAGTACAGTCAGGTACAGTACATGTGTCAGTCAGTTAGGTATGTAGAAGTAGGGAACTACCATTACGACAGCACATGTATCTGGTAGAAAAAAGTCAATTCATCTCAGCATCTTCTCAGAATATGACTCCCTGGGTTTGTCTTCAGCTTGTTTGAAACACACAGAGGACCGAGGAGAAGATGCTTTCATCTTAACTCCGCCACCGCTCAAGATCATCTCTAAGCAGCAACAACAATCTAAGAACCAATCGTAAAAATCATAAAATGAACACTTGGCTGGTGGAGTGGGAGAGTGGTGTTTTTCAATAGTGTATTTGCTTGTATTTTTGTTGTTATGCATGTCAAAAATCAATACAAATGTAATCACTTCAATGCTCCATTCTCTATATTCCTCTCCCAGCCATAACCTCTTTCCAGAAGGTGCTTCAACGTATACTGCATCGCTGTAGAAGTGTAATTACAGCAGCTCAAGCTCAACGGCAGTTGATAGTCAATTGAAATCATATCTAAGATTTTGTAATGGTGTCAACGATAATGTGCAAGCTAACGGCAGAGAAGAATCAGCCTCGTTGAATGAGCTTAGTATAATTTCCTCAAGAGCCCTGCAACATGCAGTCAAACGAACAGAAAAGCAATTAAGAAAGGCTATTAGGGTAGAAGGCTGTGCAGGCCTATATTGTTGAAGCTCATATGGGAGATTAAGTATTTATTTAACAGCTTGAGTTGGCGGGAATCATCTATTGGTTGTTAAATAATCGACAGCACACACAAGTTCTAACACTGCTCAGGCAGAAAATATGAAAAACAACATTCCTTAATGTCAATCTGGTTTGTTGTCTTTGCTGTCAAAACCAATAAAAAGATGTTTCGCAAACAGATCTCTCATGTCACTGGTGTCACCGCGTTTGGGATGCGTGAGGAATATTTCCTCTCTGATCTATTCTGAGCCGACCGCCGGGTGCGATTATGCTTAACATTCTCTTTTATTGTACAATATGAGACGACTGAGTGATTCCATTTTTCCCTATTTTTGTTTGCCAATTTGTGTGAACCTCCGCTATGCTAAATCTTGTTCGGCAAACACAGCCTGACCTTTGCCCCTGGTCATAACTGCTGCCATTACAACTCGGTTAGAATAAATCCACTGGAAAGAAAGAATCTCACGCAACATGATGTAGTAAAAAAGATGTAGTACATGACTCATTCAAACACCGATTAAGTCAAAACCGGAGGAGGCTGGTGGAGGAAGACATCAAAAGAGTATGGGGCCTCGTTGTAAATGCAGGGGAATGGAAGGGAAGGGAATGAGTAACGGTATCAAACGGCACGCTTCCTCTTGTAGTACGTTTCAAGGGGCTTACAGCGGCGCTCAAACCGCCATCTTGCCGTCGCGCTACATGCTTGTTGGCCAGTCATGCAAGGAGTGAATGAACAGGTGATCTGACATTTACATCGACGGTACATTCACTAGGCCTCTTTTCATCCTTGTACCAGACTACATCAAAAGAGGATGAGCGGAGACAGAAACCGTATGTGAGTCAAGACCAGACGAGTCGTACAGCAGCGGAGGCTGGTGGCGGAGGCAGACATCGGGGGACGGGGCTCAGGGCGACGAAGGGAACAGGAAAGAGGTACGGTATCAAACACGACGCCCCATCCTCCGATTTATACCTCCACACCGGCCTCCCCTGCTTGTACAGTCACAAGGCAGACAGTCGACAATGAGCGGCAGCAGGTTGGAGTACATGACACATTGAGTACCGAACGGAGAAGCGATTACTTCTGAGCAATTACATCTGAGCAATTACATCCAGCCCTCTAACGATATTAAAATTGTATATCATTTTAAAATCCTTCGCCGCGTACGTCTCCGGCGAACATATTTTTTGGATGACAGTCGGGTCCGTTCATACCGACGACTGCCGTGGCAACTCTCACAGTTTGACAACCCGAGTTGGGGGCGTTCCTTCATTTTTTGCCTGAATCTCCTAAATCATCGCAGTAACTCGAGACATCCATCCTCTCCTCTCTCCCCTCCTCCCTGTGAATAAGAACGCTCTGTCAGATTTGCTAAATGACCCGTCTAATTGTATTTTCTTAACCAGTAGGGGTCCCTATTACCATATAAATACTAGCGGGACATGACAGTGTCTAAGTAGCTATCACTGCAAAACTGCTGAAGCGACCACCTATTGTTGAACACTTCCTACCCCCCAAATTCCAGTCACATATGTCGTCGGTCTTGAAGTACATATTGTACAATAAAGAAATGAAATGGATTGAGTGCATTCCTGTTCTTTCATCCCCTGAACATCGAAGCCAACATAACACAAGCAACAAAGGGCGGAGACACGAAGAAGATATTTGATGGGTTCTGTGTTTCAGCGAGCCACCTGCCAGAGACAACGCCCCATCTTACTGGGCACTGTGTACATTCGATGGGACAAAAAAGCTTTGAACCAGCTTGAATGGAATGCGTCGCATTGAAAGGATGGAACAAATGGAGTGAAACGGAATTGGACGGAATAGAAACGTAAACGGAATCGCAATGGTTTGGAATGTGGAATGCACTCACCACTGTATCTGACGATCCTGTCGGTGGAGTCTCCCTCGCCGTAGCGTGTGATGGGGGTCAGGCGCACCAGGTAGGCCTCGGGTTTGATGAGCTCCGTCAGGTTGTGGGTGACCAGCTCTCCCTTCTGGATCACTCCTTCCCCCATGGGGATCTCCTGCTCCCACCACCGCGACTGTCCTGTCTGGACCACACACACACACACACACACACACACACACACACACACACACACACACACACACACACACACACACACACACACACACACACACACACACACACACACACACAGAGAGTTCAGTTTCACGCTTCATCCAACAGTTAAGTCTGACTCAATATATTGAACAGATCCATGTGGTTGGGTGGGCTATGTTTGTGGACTGGGTCAAATATTGACCTGAGGTTCAACCAAGTCTCAATCAATAACACACATTATAACCACCCAATTTAGAACAGTGATCAGCGGCATTACAGTGGGGGTGTGTCCTAATAGTCTAAAGTGGCTTCATCTCCTTGTCTCCTCTCCTTCATCTGATGTCATCTAAGCATAGCAAAGTCAAAAGAAACATGGCCGACGCCCACAGCTGTTCAGGTCATTTCTATCACTACAGCTGAAGGGAAGGAGACGAGGAGAAGGGAAGGAGATGAGGAGAAGGGAAGGAGACGAGGAGAAGGGAAGGAGACAAGGAGAAGGGAAGGAGACTACTTTCTGTAGGGGTCTAGAGGGTTAAACTCATGATGTTTCCGTAGGGGACTAGAGGGTTAAACTCATGATGTTTCTGTAGGGGACTAGGCGGGGGGTTAAATGGTATTGGTTTTCTTTCAAATACTAGAGCGCCGTGATTTATCTTGTTCGCCCAGCGAAATGGAACCAACGGAATAACCCCAAAAGTAAAAATGTTTCGCCTCCTGTGTGAGCTGACGTTTTCATTAATTTCAAAGGGAGGCAACAGAAAACAACAGTTTCAGCATAATAAAAGGTCTTCCTGACACACATAAACATCTCAACAAAGGGATTTTAATACAATAAACATACACAAACAAACACACACACACACATACACACACACACATGCCCAGTCACACGCACACACAAAGAAGCACCTTTATAATAGAGTCCATTACTGTAGGAGCGATACCAATCTGGCCATGAAAAGGAGACAATTATGACATGGTCTACCCCACTGAATAGCAAGGCCATACCTGAATGAGATGAGGGCATTGTGTTGGAGGCGTTATAGTTAGACGCATCACCTCTCTGAACCCACAACCAACTACTCTGCATATGTGTCATAAACACAAGTTTGAGTACTGAGAAATTCAACTTCCAACTAAACATCACAAGGAAGTGACTGAACAATTCTGTACGTTTCTTCTGGAATCCGTCTCTCCCTTCGTCTGGTTTCATACAAATAACGTTCGACGTCATTGACATTCCCTATTCCAAGATGGCGCGGCTGTGCCCAGACGCCGTCGGGACCGCTCTGCTTAGAGTGTGCATTTTTTATGTCTTTCTTTTCTCCCTTATCTGTCTGGTCGATCAAACCTCTAGTCTGCTCACATACGATTTCCATCTTTTTATAGCGCAGGACACTATTGCTACTTGCACAGCACTCTATGTTCAGCACTTTATGTCCCTTATGTCCTGCTGTGTCTTTTATTGTTACTATTGTCTCTTTCTTTTCTGGCACAGTGTACAGTGTTGAGTGTCTAGTCCCATTTCATTTCACTGCATGTTTTACTTTGTATTTCTGTGCATGTGACAAATAAAGTACCCTTGAACCTTGAACCCTTGAACCCTTGACACGTTCAGACATCGGCCAGTCGTTGATCGGCGTGTGATGACATCATCGCGGGCGCGTTGTCTCGTAACGTTAGATGAACGTTGTTAGATGAATGTTGTTGACGCGGGGCAACACAGACGGCGAACACGGCGCAGCAGTGCTAATCACTGTTGATGTTGGCCCACGACAATTGGCATCGGAGATATTTTCCCAGGGTGCCGAGCAGCGTGCCAAGCCCGCTCAACGCTCTGCCTGTGACAGCTGAGTGAGGAACTGTGTGGGCCCCAAAGCCGGCGGAGAGAGATAGAAGAGGAGAGAGAGATGATGATTGGTTAAGCCAGGTGAGGGAGAGAGAGAGAGAGAGAGTGAGAGAGAGAGAGAGAGAGAGAGAGAGAGAGAGAGACAGGGGTGAAGAAGAGAAGATTATTGGTTAAGAGAGATGTGGTGGGAATTGAGGTAAGCATCTCTGAGAGGTTGTGACAGTTCACTTATCAGAACCTCTCTTCTCTTGTCTCCTGTCTCTCTCTCTCTCTCTCCTCTCCTTTCCTCTTTCTTCTCTCTCTCCAGCCCCGATAACCAGATTTCCACATCCCATTACCGTGTGTTGCTTCCGTAGCCGGGGCTAGCTGTCTCATCAGACAGGTCTGGTCTTCCCTGCTCCAGCCTTCAGCATGGCAATGGGACCAAGGAGGAGGCTGGTGGAGGTAGAAATCGGATTGTCATGAGGAATGGTATCAGACGTGCGTGTGTTCCTGTGTTCGATACCGTTCCTCATTCCATTCAGTGCGTTACAGCGCATGTCGCGTCCTCCGATGTT
>NC_137674.1:46798529-46838529 GCF_963989245.1 Nansenia antarctica | reverse complement strand
TTTAAACACATTTACACACACACACACACACACTGTGCCCACACCACTCTCTAGTCTAGCTGGGGGTGCTTGGCAGTCCACAGGCCTCTCTCTCCTCTCTCTCTTCTCATTGGTTCACGTGTGACATATCCAGGACACTGCTTGCCGCCTGCGTGGGTGTCGACCTCCTCAGGGCAGATGGCTGCTGAGCTGAGTACACCCTTCTTACAGTGTGTGTGTGTGTGTGTGTGTGTGTGTGTGTGTGTGTGTGTGTGTGTGTGTGGCCAGGCAGACAGCGCCTACTAGAGCAGAGCAGCCCAGTGCCCAGCCATGCCTCGATGATGGATGAACCACCTGGAAGAAACCTTTGTACTGAACACAGCCAACAGGACACAATACAACCACCACATAATGGCCTACCTTCTTATAGACAGGACAGAGAGAGAGAGGGAAGCAGAGAGAGAGAGAGAGAGAGAGAGAGAGAGAGAGAGAGGGAAGCAGAGAGAGAGAGAGAGAGAGAGGGAAGCAGAGAGAGAGAGAGAGAAGCAGAGACAGAGAGAGAGAGAGGAGCAGAGAGAGAGAGAGAGAAGCAGAGAGAGAGAGAGAGAGAGGAGCAGAGAGAGAGAGAGGAGCAGAGAGAGAGAGAGAGAGGAGCAGTGAGAGAGAGAGAGAGACATAGTTATCCATTAAACCAAAAGGAGCTGACAGCAGGCACCTGAGTTGGGTCAGGCGGAGTCCACCCCCTCACCAGGACCATCCACACACACACACACACACACCTTCCCCACGCTCACCTCTGTTCTAGAGAGTTCCATCCCTGATTTCTCCTGAAAACCCTTATCTTATTTAGGCAGCCCTTCCCCTCTGGGTCCTGCCGTTAATTAGTTTCCTGCCCTTACCTCCCTCTTCTCCCCTCCACCTCCCTTCCACCACTCCTTTCTTCCTCCTCCCCCTCTCCTCCTCCTCATACCTTCCTTCCCTCTCCCCTTCATCTCCCTCCTCCTCCTCTCCCCTTCATACCCCCTTCTTCCTCTCCTCCCCCCCCTCCTTCAATTCAGGTGTTGCTGACTCACAGAATATAGAAGAGCGTCAAGGGGTGGGGGGCTTCCTTCGATGTCTACCTCCACCTCCAACAGGTCTGTTCAGAGGAGAGCTCATTTCATGACCTTGGATGGAGTCACTGAATACAAATGCAGCCTCCCAGGTGAAGTTAGGAGACCACTGACTGTTTGGAGATTCAGTGCAGTGAAAAATGCTCCAATGTGCTCTAAATCTGTCGGAGCCTGTCTGTCTTGTGAGAGTGGGGCCACCTGCTCTGTGCAGTTTCATAAGAATGTCTCTATGAATGTTCATAAGCATGTGTCTGTGAATGTTCATAAGCATGTGTCTGTGAATGTTCATAAGCATGTGTCTGTCAATGTTCATAAGCATGTGTCTACTGTATGAATGTTCATAAGAATGTGTCTACTGTATGAATCTTCATAAGAATGTCTCTACAAATGTTCATAAGGCTTGTCAGAGTTGGCCGTTGGTCAGAACATCTGACGTCTGCACCTGAGAGAAAAATGTCAAACTCTTTTATTTCCTCAAACATATGGTTTATACTTATAGCTATTCGACTACTGACTAACTATCCACTTATTTGAACTAACCTAAGCCTAATGCCCTAACCCTAAACCTTGAAACATAACCCCAACCTGACCCGTATATAACCTAACCCGATAACTTAGCATATTGTCGACAGTTTGTTGCCGGTGGGAGTGTCATTGTGTCTTGAAGCTCATCCACACAAAGTGGAGCCAACACGTCTCCTCCTCTCTGCTGCCATGGTGACACACAGCACACCAGGCAGCATAGGAATGTTCCACAATACTGTGTACTTGTGTCTTTTTTTGTGGGAGCGCGCACTCGTGTACTAACGTTGACTTTCAGCGCCGGTGGGTGGTGACGAGCAATGACAAATCTGACAAGGAATAAATCACGCCGCGTGATGTCATTAGCGGTGGCTAAGGACTCCGCTATTCCAGCTGAGCGTCGGCAGAGCGTGTGAAGGTGAGGCAGACGGAACACCAAGGAGCGACGCCTACGTGATTGACAGCTCTGCCGCCCCCCCACCTCGGAATACCACTGAGAATAAGAATAGGAAGATGCCTCTAGCATTATAATGACATAAAATAGTGACACACCTCTTACTCTCTCTCTCTCTCTCTCTCTCTCTCTCTTTCTGATTTTCTATTTCACTTTTTGCCTCTCTCTTTCACTCTCTCCCCCTCTCTCTCTCTTGCTTGTTCTCTCTCTCAGTCTCTCTCTCTCTCTCTCTCTCTTGCTTGTTCTCTCTCTCAGTCTCTCTCTCTCTCTCTCTCTCTCTCTCTCTCTCTCTCTGTACTGTGTGACCCCTGCAGTAAAATCACACACAGTGGAAAACAACACATTTGAATATTTTCACAAGTGCGTGATGATACACAACACAAGCTGGAGAGAGAGAGAATGAGTATGTCTGCACTGAGTCACTGGTCTTCCTGTCTTATTGAGATTTATTTTTAACTGCTTGTTGTCATCGTCACGGTAGTGAACTCAAAGTTTGAGTGTGTCCCAGAGGGCAGAGGGGCAGGTGAACTGAATCTGACCTCTGAATGAAGAGAAAGTTCACTCACCGACTGCGAAAGAATTCCGGAAATTCAAAGAATGATGTGGTATTTAACCAAGCGACAAAATTGGATACAAAACAAAAGCGTCATCCTTTATGCATTTTAAGTCACCGTTGGCAGTCTAGAATATTGACATCGCCTTGGGCGACTTTATTCACCCTCGGCACTAAATGAGTTAAGATCATTTCAAAAACAAGTCAAGAGGTGAAAGACTTTGTGTTATATGAACTGACCATAGTACCTGTGTGTTTCTTAAGCAATAATAACAGCCTTGATTTATGGTCACTATTGTCTCGGGCAGAGAGAGTTGTTAGACATGGCATGCAGCCGGATGCCAACAAACCCCACAAAGTGACACTATTGAGGATAAATCACCGTACTGAGGGCATTATTGCTTTTTTACAACAGTTACACAACAAATCAGAAAATTGTGACAAGAAAACAATGCTTTAAGTATTTATGTTGTGATAGATTGTTGTGGTTTCTGACCTGCCCTGAGAAATATAGTTCCCAAAAACTAAAACTACAAACGCTGTCAAGGGAACGCAGCACACAACACCACTGCGGCGTAGGGATATGATAACAGGTCATTTAACCGGGACATTATCGTTATTAAATCACAGCTTTGAACGCCGCTCAGCCAATCACATGTGTTTTTGTGCCATGCATTATAATGACTGCCATTCCTCCGATTTTGACCTCCACCAGCCTCCCCAGACGGGGAGAAGCAGAGAGCAGGTCAGCCAGCTCCGTGTCTCTCACCTGTTTGAGTCCCAGGCGGTAGGCCACGATGCAGCTCCGTGTCTCTCACCTGTTTGAGTCCCAGGCGGTAGGCCACGATGCAGCTCCGTGTCTCTCACCTGTTTGAGTCCCAGGCGGTAGGCCACGATGACTCTGTGTCTCTCACCTGTTTGAGTCCCAGGCGGTAGGCCACGATGACTCTGTGTCTCTCACCTGTTTGAGTCCCAGGCGGTAGGCCAGCTCCGTGTCTCTCACCTGTTTGAGTCCCAGGCGGTAGGCCACGATGACTCTGTGTCTCTCACCTGTTTGAGTCCCAGGCGGTAGGCCAGCTCCGTGTCTCTCACCTGTTTGAGTCCCAGGCGGTAGGCCAGCTCCGTGTCTCTCACCTGTTTGAGTCCCAGGCGGTAGGCCAGCTCCGTGTCTCTCACCTGTTTGAGTCCCAGGCGGTAGGCCAGCTCCGTGTCTCTCACCTGTTTGAGTCCCAGGTGGTAGGCCAGCTCCGTGTCTCTCACCTGTTTGAGTCCCAGGCGGTAGGCCACGATGTCTCTCACCTGTTTGAGTCCCAGGCGGTAGGCCACGATGCGGTCCACAGAGTTGGGGTTCATCTGTGTCCACTGAAGCTTGAAGCCGTAGACTCTGGGTCTGTTCTGCCAGAGGGCGCTGTACGTGTCATAGTAGAACTCCGGGGCGAAGGCCTTACCTGGGGGAACACACAGCGGTCTTACTATGTGCATTCTCTCTAAGGTTACATCCATGTTAAGGTAACACTTCCTGATATAAAGTGGTAGTAACATGGTAGTAACATGGTAATAACATGGTAATAACATGCTAATCAGGGTTCTCCCCAGTGCCATGCTGTGAGCGATATATTTAGTAATGATAGAGTAACTATCTTTGATCGCCAATGACATTGTGACGTGAATCCAGTGTTTTAGCTGTATTTTTGCTGCATTTTGACAATAAACGTGAGTCAGGTTTTGATGATGCAATCCAGCAGCACCTTGTTCAGGAACCCTGGAGACGACCTTGGTAATAACCTGCTAATACTTATTTCGGTTTTATTATTTGGTCTTACTATGTACACAGATTCTGTCATGTACATGCCATTCATATTTAAACGCTAGAATTATTTATGCGACTCTACATGTTGTAGCTGCTGCGGCGTTCGTTCTGAAGTTTCGCTGAAATGTCAGTCACCCGCATCTTCCTCCGCTTCACAATATTCTGTGTGATATTCTCTTGTGTTCACTGTAGATACACATTCGGAGACTGAAGCTTTATTTTCCTCAACATCAGAACAGAAAACAGAAATCCGATTCTTTTTCCCTCTGAGGTTCAAAGAATGCATGGACACAAAACCCAGTGAGTAAAGAGGTCTCCTCGCTTCCTCTCCACTCCCTGAGCCGAAAGCTGACAAGCCATGAAAAACAGCTTAGAGAGAAGGCCTGTCTGGTTGTTGTCAAAACCCCAAACTAACCATTTAGAACCAGAAGTGCATGGAGAAGAGGTGCAGGCAGATTAATGTGTGTGTGTTAATCCACAGGGTGAAGGATTATGTACAGATGTTAATATGACGTGGTGGAGCTGCATGTCAAAGTTAGACATGTGTTACAGGGAATAATGATGACAGAATGCACCATGTGTTAGAATGTGTGTGTGTGTGTGTGTGTGTGTGTGTGTGTGTGTGTGCGTGCGTGCGTGCATGCATGTGTGAATGCCTGTGTGTGTGTGTGTGTGTGTGTGTATGTGTGTGTATGTGTGTGTGTGTGTGTGCATGCGTGTGTGCATGCCTGTGTGTGTGTGTGTGTGTGTGTGTGTGCGTGCATGCGTGCGTGCATGCCTGTGTGTGTATGTGTGTGTGTGTGTGTGTGTGTGTGTGTCTCACTCAGGAAAGGCTGATGGAGGTAGACATGGGAGGACGGCCTCATTGTAATGCATGGAACGGAATGAGGAATGGTATCAAACACATGCGTGTTTTTTTCCCGGAGGCTCCTTATCACCATGGGAAACTCTCCAGCTACATCTAACATCTTAGGGAGGAGTTTAGCTACTAATGGTCCAGGGAAGAGTTTAATACCAACTTAATGCAGGCGGGGTAGCAAAGCAAACATCTGGAACTGGGATTCAGTGTGAGCGGAAGGTCATTGGTCCAGACATGGTAAATAGTTTAAACTAAAAAGAAATTCCCCAAAGCTTTGAGAGTTTGCTTGAGTCTGTCTGGAGGGCCAGATGGGTGGGGTTTGCAATTTTGGAGTATTCCATTAGCCCCGTGGCACCAGGCAAACTCAATCAAGCACAGCAAAGCATTCAAAAATGATTTCAAATAGGATATCTCAACCCAGGTCTGCATTGCTCTATAGCAGCGGAATAGGAGGGACACTTGTTATAGCATGTTTATGAGAACAGGCACAGAAGGTCTTAATACAGACATGGCTCTTATGACATCTCATACAGTAGGATCATGAATAATGAGAATGCATGAATGACTTTCTACGTTCTAGTCTGATAAAAAAAAGAAAAGAATCCTAACACGTGATTTCTATCAAATCCCATTCATATTAAACCATGTTCACGGAAAGAGAGAGATAAATAGAAAGAATAATGGTAATGAAAACATCAATATTTAATTGAGTCTGACGTCGTCATGCATTATAGATAGTCAAAGCTGAGATCAATAGATCTCTCTTGTTGTTTCCGAGCTCCTGTTTGATGAGGTACTTTACCAGAGAATCTAATCTACTTCTGTCCATCAATCAAACATGGAAATGTTCAAAGTGTGAATTCAACAAAACAACACATATACATTGTAAAAAAAAGATGTAGTGCACATAAGTCATATTCACAACTGAATTATGTAAAACAATGATTTTTAAAATAATACTACGTATAATAATTTAATAATACATAGGTCGCATTGACATTGACAAATGTAATAAACACAGTATTGTTCCTGTTTCATGCATCACAAAGTCATTGAGATGAATGGGAAGGTAAAACTGCACAGGAGGTGTGAGGTGTGTCCCTGCGTCAAAAGAACCTGAACGCTCATTGGCTAAGCCTCTGCTCAGAGGGGACGAGACCCCGGGCGTGAACCTCAGCACCCGACTCTAACTTTAGCCACGCGGCAGGGGAGGCTGGCGGAGGGAGTCATCGAAAAGGAACATCATTGGAACGCACTGAATGGAACGAGGAATGTGGGTTTGATACCACACACACACACACAAACACACACGCACACACACACACAAACACACACACACACACACAAACACACACACACACGCAAATCCCATAAGGGCCGCACACATAAAGTGAAGTCTATGACTGCCACTTGCCACAGGCACAGTTCAAGACCACTCTTGCCCTGAACTGAAAGGCACTTTCAATAGATATGCTTCCATTGAAAACTGTTTTAATTCACCCTGTGGCTGTGGCAGTGAAAGTACCCACGTCTTTCATACCATTCCAGTCTTTGATACCATTGTTGAAAACAGGCATGAATCTGAGCCACAGCATAGCGCGGTGAGAAGCGTGTCTACAGTAAGTGTCTAAAATGAAAACCAGGCTTCAGCACTGTCTCTCTTTGAACTCAGAGACAGTGCAGAGCGACACAGAGCAGTGCAGAGTGTATTCCTGCAGCTGCTGCATCTGCTGCAGTGAGCCCATGTTGCCTCAGAGTAAAAGCCTGTCGTCATGAATATTGCATCGGCACCTCGTCAGGAACGGGGAGCTGTCATCTTGTCAAGCCCTGGTTACAAGTCACTGACACAGCAGAGTGGGCCGAGGAGGCTCCTCCCCCAGCCGCCATACACAACTGGCTGTTCTCAGTGCTGCTCCAGAATCACCCAAATCAGTCTCATCTCTGAGACTAGAGGACCTACGAAAATATTACTCTTTTTTTCTGAATTTGACCCAGGGGAGGCTAGTGGAGGTAGAAATCGGAGGATAGGCTTGTTGTAATGCATGGAGCGGCATGAGGAACGGTATCAGCAACGGTATGAAACACCACACTTGTGTGATGATATTATTCCTTGTTCCGTTTCATGCATTACAAAGAGCTCGTCCTCCAATTTCTACCTCCACCAGCCTCTTTACTGCTTTAAGCACGCCTTGGAAAAAGGTCTAAATAAAGGTCTAAATGTTCTGTCTCGGCGTACGGACTGCAGAGAAGTTATGTCAAATAAAGTTTTACTCTTTAACGTTGTCAATGACTAAACTTCCACGTTGCTTATACCCTCCTCCTAATGCACTGAGATAAATCCCGGCACTAAACTAATCCTTGGAGAGGAGAAGAAGTGTTGTTTCGGGGGTTCTAACACTCGGGGCCTCTCCCCCTCTCTTCTCCTCTAAGACTGAATACATCAAACATTTCCCCCAAAAACTACTGTGAAAGGGATCAAGAGAGTGAGTCAGTGTCGGGTGAGCCTCCCATCAGATGACAGTGACAGGCACATTTCGGGGGGGGGGGGGGGGTTATCATGGGGGGGTTTATCATGACGCTTGACAGCGCAATCATGTGACGGCATTGCTCGCGAAGACGAGGTGACATGGTGGTAATAACTCGCAGGGGCCTTTCTTCTTGTCATCCAAATTGCCAGCTTTTTTTCCCCCCTGTTGTGGTGGAGAAGGGGGGCGGCGAGTGAAGGGTTGCATAATCCTCTTCGGTGCCTGCTGCTACGCTGAGCAGGGAAAGAAATTGGCAATGCAAATCCCGGTAGACTTTAGAAGTGATACCGTGTGACTACTGCACTTCTCAGGCTGGAAGAGAATGCTTATCAACAGGCAAACATTTTCACCTCCTGTAAGAAAATGGCTGGTACCAGGATATTGGTTAGGTTAGCCAGGTGTGTGTGTGTGTGTGTGTGTGTGTGTGTGTTGTGGTTGGACATCTTATCTAAAGACAAGAGGGTTCCAAAACAAACTAACACATCATTACGACGATAACAACAACAACAACAACAACAATAGAATCATTATCTCTTGTGGTGACCCGCACGCAGGCCTGGGTAAACCTGGCCTTCAGCACCCTGGACAGCGGCCGCATAGACAGAGGGGCAGAGTAACTGACGGGGTCTACGTCCGACACACCCGGCTGGTGCGCATTACTCCATCAGGTCAAGGGCTCGTTTCGGCAATACGGAACACTTGCGACGCGAACAGGCGTCAGAGTGAAGTGGAGCGACTACGTGACCAGACGCGTATGGGTGAGGGCCGTGGTATGTATGGGCGAGGGCCGTGGTACGCATGGGCGAGGGACGCGACATGTATGGGTGAGGGCCGTGGCACGCATGGGTGAGGGCCGTGGTATGTATGGGCGAGGGCCACGGCACGTACGGGCGAGGGCCGCGGTACGTACGGGGTGAGGGCCGTGGTACGCATGGGTGAGGGCCGCGGTACGCATGGGTGAGGGCCGTGGTATGTATGGGTGAGGGCCGTGGTACGTATGGGTGAGGGCCGTGGTACAGCCGATTATGTTAATGCCTGGTGGGGTTAATCCTTTGTCTTATTCCCCACAGTGAGGAGAGAGCTGGGAGCAAGGGAGAGCGCGAGCCCGCCTGCCGCTAGCGGAGCGACCAGCCCCTCTGCCCAAATACCCCGGAGGTCGGAGACGGGACACCGGAGTGTCCCCCCGACAGGATAACTAAGTCCACCCTTTCGACCTCCCTCAGAGGCATCTTAAGTTAAACCATTAGCCGCCAGGAGGCGAGTTTTAGTTGGACCTTTTTGCTTTCTTCTTAAACTCCTCTTTTTTCTAAATAAATGCGTCCAGTGGGCGGTTTTGTAACTTTAGAGCTGTGTTGTCTCCTGTCTGGGTGGTGTGTTTACCGGGTCTCCGTGGTGGGGTCACCACACTCTGCTGATTCAGTGTACTGAAACTCACATCATCAGACAAGGTGGAGTTTCTTTCCCAGCCTTCCCATTTAAACCCACAGAATCAGATGAATAAGTTCAGTGCAGGGGAGGCTGGTGGAGGTAGAGATTGGAGGACGGGCTCATTGTAATGCCTGGAACAGAATCAGGAGTGAAAACCAATTTCTCACGTTCTTCATTCCGTTCCATGAGCCCGTCCTCCGATTTCTACCTCCACCAGCCTCCACTGATTCAGAGGTGTTGGTATGTGAAAACACATCTCCCTCCAAGGAAGCGTCTAACTATGATTCATTTTGCCCTCTCATACAAAATGCTTCACAAACCTACGTAAATGGCATTTCATTAACAGAGCACTAATGAACTCTATTTGTATGCTCAGAAGTGTTAGCAAACAACAAAACACACACGGCATGTAAAAACAGATATTCCTCCTCCACTATGAGTCATATCCACCCATCTTTTCCCCCCTCTGACCCTCTCTCTCTCTTTCTCTCTCTCATGCTCTTCCTCTCTCTCACACTCTCTCTAATGGTAATGGTAAATGGACTGTTATTCCAAAGCGCTTTACAATGGCCTCTCATTCAGTCATTCACACATACATTCAGACACACATTCACACACGGGTAACGGCAAGCTACCATGCAAGGTCCGCTCATTGGGAGCAATTTGGGGTTCAGTGTCTTACCCAAGGAAACCTCGACACATGGCCAGCCGGGAATCGAACTGCCAACCTTGCGATCATTAGACGCCGGCTCTACCTCCTGAGCCAAAGCCTCTCTGTGTCTCTGTCTCTCTCTCTCTCTCTCTCTCTCTCTCTCTCTCTCTCTCTCTCTCTCTCTCTCTCTCTCTCTCTCTCTCTCTCTCACCCTCTCCTCGTCCCTCATTTAGATTCCGTGCAAACTATGTCTGCGCTTACGAAACCTGTGCGCAGAATACCAAAACGCAACAAATGTTTTTTTGGTCGTTGGGTGATAAGCAGCTTATTAGGTTTTAGTTTTGTTCCGAAAATATTCTTGAACGAGAATCCTGCCAAGGCCATCACTATGGGAAACGTTTCATGAGAATCATCCTCAGTGATTGGCTCCTACCTGGATCTGTGCTATTGACAACAGAAGTCCCCCCCCCCCCCCTGCAGCTCACATCTAAGTGAACGTGAACGAGGGTCGATACGCGGTGTGTGCCAGGAGAGGCAGGAGGAGCATGCGAGTGGCGGTGGAGGTATTGAATTGATGCACAATTCTCTCTGTAACGGCTCGCCCCGTTTTTTCTGTGGGCACTTGAAAATGGTGAAAGTGTGATACACGCATCCAGAACCAGCATAGAGCGTCGTCAGGACCTCCGATACGTTGAGATAATAAACCATGTCGGACATACTTAAGACCATGGAGTCAATATTCAGAAACGTCAAACGGGACAACAGATGGACCGATCGCCGGTTCTTATAAAACGGCAGAAGGGGGGGGGGGCGTGGAACTCTCCACCTCTTGACCCCAAGTTTTAACAAGTCGAATTTAAGACCGTTTTAGACCTTTTTTAGACCTCTTTGAATATAATTTTGGACCTATTCGCGACACCGTATGATAGCTTTTTGTCTTCCTCAAGGTGAGGAAATTAGGGATTTCACTGCCATACAGACAAAAAAGTCTGAAGGATTGATTTCGGATTGAGGTCGGACTGATTTCCTTGCAGGACAAGCTATTCCCATTTTTAAGACCTAGCACCTAATTTTTTAGACCGAATAACTGAAATTGACGACCTTTTCAGGCCTTAAAGATCGGATTGCTGGATTTTAGACTTTAAGGCTTTTTAAGACCGGCGCGGGAACCCTGTCTTACCTGTGACCAGGAAGGTGCAGCGACCGGCCCCGGCCTCGTTGGTGATGTCGCAGGTGTACTCTCCGTAGCCCTCTCGGTTCAGGCTCCTGACGTGGTAGTCCGTCTCGTCGCGCTGGTCCACGAACGTGCCCATGGTCAGCAGCCGGGTGCCCAGCTTCCACTCGTACTTCAGCACCCGGGACGGGTGGGCGCGCAGGACGCGGCAGTTGAGGGCAAAGGCCCGGCCCAGGCCCTGGCGGATCTCTGTGTACACCGGCTCCACTGTAGGGGGGTCTGGAGAGGAGGGGTAGAGAAGAGAATATTAGAGAGAGAGGAGAGGAGAAGATATTATGGTAGATTAGAGTAGAGAAGATTAGGGTAGAGTAGATTAGGTTAGAGTAGAGCAGATTAGGGTAGAGTAGAGTAGATTAGGGTAGAGTAGTGTCGATAAGATCAGTTTAGAGGAGAGGAGGGGAGGGGAGAGGAGAGGAGATTAGAATAGAGTAGAGAAGATTGGGGTAGAGTACAGAAGATTAGAGTAGAGTAGAGTAGATTAGGTTAGAGTAGAATACAGTAGAGTAGAGTAGATTAGGGTAGAGTATAGTAGATTAGGTTAGAGTAGAATAGAGAGTAGAATGGAGTAGAGTAGAGTAGACTAATGTACAGTAGAGTACAGAACAGTAGTATAGTATAATAGAATAGAATAGATTATAATCGATTGTATCCATACAATTAGATTTTCAAACACACGTAAACACATGCAACTCATCACATGTGAAAAGCATCATGGTCTACACTTGACACCAGACATACTGCATAGACCCAGAGGAACTCAAACATACTGCATAGACCCAGAGGAACTCCACACCCCTCCACGTGTGCTCTCTGCCCTGCCTCCTCTCTGAGGATACATTAGTCACACCAGAAGGCCTAATACAGTCTTTGGGCATTAGCATCTATGCCTCTTACTCAATCAACCCAACATAATCCCCTCATATGGATCCGGAAGTTTCTCTGCGAGCAGCCGCTGTAAACTCCCCTCTAGTGGTTATTTATCCAGCCGGAGATGATCAGCGCAGTAATTACTCCTAATGCAAACGTAATGAGCTGCCACCGGCCACTGCTTTATCAATTAGTTGCTCTAACTTCACAGGGAAGTCATCTGACGCTGGGGCCCGGGCGGGAGCGCTCTCGTTAGATCAGCTGGACATGTGAACAGTGGTGCATGCTGGGGACACAGAGGGGGGGGCGGACTATCTGGCCACGTCTGGATATGACATATTATGCATCATCACTTAGTTAACATTGCATATTATGACATGGAAGATATTTCATACTGAAACTGGAATGGTTTTGTCCCCTCGTCTGTACTGGACATGTATACCAGACTTGGGGAAAAATGTGTTTTGGAATATTTAAAATATTTTTTGGACAAAAAACGTGAGGTGTGCTTGATTTGACTGGCACAGTCAGGCACAAAGGAAGCAGAAGTGAAAACAAGGCTAAACAGAATCAAGCACATCATCAATTGTCTTGTTCAGGTCTGATGTTTACAGTTTCAAACTCAACAGTCCAGGAAGGCTGGTGGAGGTAGAAATCGGAGGATGGGCTCATTGGAATGGAATAAGGAACGGTAATCAATTTCAAAGTGTCATGCATTACAATTAGCCCATTCTCCCATTTCTACCTTTACCAGCCTCCACTGGTAGGCCTACCACCACAGTCTGAATATGAACACACTCTGAATCAGAATACCCCCTCCTTCACCCACCCCCCAAAAAGCTACTTAACACTAATGACCATAGTCTTTACAATGGAAAGCTTCTATTTACACACAACGACCACTAGTTGGCTTCTTGTAAATTAGCCTGCCTCCTACACAGAAAAACTGCTAAATACTAGCTTATCCTGTTGTGATTTTGAAAATGTAAGGAACTGGGTCATGAAAGGAGGGTCCTGAAATGTACTCCCAGGGTCAAATGACGGCTGTACTAGTGTTAAACAAACTCAGACAATTAAGAGGCACTTACCCACGCCTCTAACACAACACACATCCAATGACTTTGCCGAAAAAGAAAACTATAAGAATAACTAAAAACGGGCTATTTATACACACACACACACACACACACACACACACACTGCATTTTAATGTGAGATATTCTCAGATACATTTCCTCTTGGTGTATAATTCGTAGGAATCTCTGAGGATCTGTCCTGCGTTAACTCGGCTGACTAAGAGGAGAGAGCAGCTGGAGCGCCCAGGCTGGCGGAGGGATCCACAGGGACCGCCTCACCCTCCTCCCGCTCCCGGGGAAGGAAGCCGGAGTCTCAGAATCTCTGAATGGCACTTCACATTGGACGGTACGACAGCTGAAGGGGTCGCTGGAACGCAGGGGAGGCTGGCGGAGAAAGGACTCAGAGGACGGGCTCATCGTAACGGCATTGGAATGGAACGAGGAACGCTATCAGATACGTATTCTCATTCCATTCCCTGCCTTACAACAAGCCCATCCTCTGATTTCTACCCCCCCAACCCGCCTCCGATGCTGAAATGACACGTTCATACTGTACGGCATGAGTACCTAGAATGTAATGGGGTGCCAGTTACGGAACATCGGAAGAAATGATACATGCACGTCATCGTATATGGATAAGGATATAGGATAGTGGACTTGAAACTCAGAAACACAAAATATAGTATGGGTTGGTTTACTAAGCTATATTGTATGCTGTAGGTAATGGTAGCATACACATTCTTGTGATATAAACAATGGAAGAGGTTTTACTTTGAATGGGAGCACTGCCCTCAAAACTTAATAATGCATTGAATAAATACTGTAACTCCCACAAGACCCAACTCTATTTGCTCTAAGCTTACTTCCATGCAGTGGAAAACTTAATGTAATTCTACATTCCCCCGAATAATGCAGTATTCAACTGCCTCTGGAGACTAACATGGCATTTCAAGGCAGTAAGATGCAGAAAAACATGGTTTGTTTCCCCCTCCAGACCTATTCACATTATTCATTAATGATGAACAGTTTGCCCCTGTCATTGGTTGTCTGCAGGGATACAGCACAAAAGACAACATCAAGTAAATAAAAGTTAGAAAATGGATTACGTCCATAATCCTATCACTGAAGAACACAATACAGACACCAATATGATGTTTTGAGCTTACTTTACTTACTGGTCTTTTTAAAAAATCCCTTCTGAAACCATGGAAACCATGGAGAGAACAGCTCATCTTGCACTGGTGGAACACTTATAGTCCCAACGTGTAAATACCCTGTTACACATTGGGAATATGACAGTCCTCTCAAAGGGAATGTGATGTTCTGATGTGTGATCAAGCTTATAACTCCCTGTCGACAAGAACCCTTCCCAGAACATAAAGGAAGCAGCGTTCATGTTGTGTTCTCCATTGACCATGAGAGAAACATTACAAGACCACGTTCCTTGATTCTAGATTGTAATGTTCTCTCACCAGACAAACAGGAACGTGGATCTAGCACAGAGAACATGATTACAGTATGTCATTACTAGTAACTAGGGGAAATGGTTCTCACAGTTCAACAACGCCCTGGAGTTCAACAAAGGGCATTCTGAGAACACTGCAAAAACAGCTAATAAACATCATCCCCAGACTTTTTTTTTTTATGAATGAATTTTTTATTTGTTATCATCCCAGACTTAACAGTGTAGAGTTTACCGAAAGCTTTGTGCTGTACCACTAATATCATCGCATTCACAAGTCCATTGAAGGGAAATGGACAGAAGATATATATAGGCTAGTGTAAGATGCTTTTGAGAAACTCACAACTCAAAACATTGCTGAAACATTCTCTGAAGCAAAAAGGCTCAACTGAACCAAGAACCTAGTTTCAGGCTATTCAACTCTGTTTCCATGCACACACAAAGCCACTCACGACTAGAATGTGAAAGGACAGGAGAGGCTATTCATTCATGACGACAGTCTCTTTCAGTGGGCGACGCCAAGGCAAAGCCTCAGAGTCGCAGAGTGTGAAAACTTAGTTAACATGCCACATTTCATGCCTACTTCAACTGGGGACTTCTCAATCTACTTGCTTTGCAAGAATGGGATGACGTCAATGATGATAGCACTTTTTTGGGGGACTGTATTTCTTCTCCAAATGTATTCTCTCTCTCTCTTTTGCTCTCTCTCTCTCTCTCTCTCTTCTTCCATAAATGAATAATGGTGGGGATAACTTGACTCTGGACTAATTAGGCCAGAAGGCAGCTCTGAATGCCATGCTTAACGAACACTGTGGAGGATTAAACACAGGCAGAGAGAACTGGTTTCACTATAGTAGAGAAAGAATAGTCGTCCAACACTGGTAGAAGAAAAGAGTTATCCATCTGGTTCTACCCAAGATGGCGCCCAAAAAGGCCTCTTCAAAGGGTTCTCAAACAGACAACACTGAAGAACCCTTTTTAGTTTTTTGAAGATTGATGAATAATATAATCGTCGTATAATCCGCCTATACATGATCTCTCTCTCTCACTCTCTCTTTCTCTCCCCCTCTCCTCTTCCTCTTCTCTCCCTCCAAAGAGGTTCTCATATCTACGCTTGGCTTGTTAAGGGTCCGTGATTGTAATGGGAGAGCAGCTAACATCGATATGCTTCAGAACCCATTTTAGGTCTTATTACTGGGTGGAAAATAATTGCGGGCAAAGATGAAATGCTTAAACTAGCAATAATAGGAGCTTTTCAGAGAGAGAGAGAGAGAGAGAGAGAGAGAGAGAGAGAGAGAGAGAGAGAGAGAGAGAGATAGGATCATCGCTGGTTGGGCTTTTATATTTTCGTATATTTAATCCTTCTGGACGGATATTGAAGGAATATGCAGAAAGGGTTGTGAATGTCACAGGGTGACTGCAATTATATCTTCATTATACTTTAAATAGCACATTAATAATCATCAGTGTCTTATCACAATTCCAGACAATTCATTAGACATTTCTTAAGAGAAGTACTGTGCAGTAGCCTGACTATCTTTATGCATGCCTAACAGGAATTAATACGTTTCTATGCTTTTATTGAGTCATTATATTGCATATTAATCCCAACGATATGACTGGCAACTTGATATTATCATGCATTCTATGGCCGTCTTTGTAGTCTATATATTTTATATGACTGTAGTAACCCTACAGTCCTCCACAACAGACTCTGCATGCTCCACACTCTCAAGTCTGATTTGTTCAATGGTTACTGAGCAGTCAGAAGTGGGTGGGTTGGTGTTCAAAATGGAATTGCTGGCAGGTCGCAGCACACAACAGATATCACAAGCGAGCACATCCAGTTTGGGGTTTTTGTTTTTAGACTGTCGGACCTCCCAGTTGGTAACTTCTAACTGACTCGATAGCTTCTTAAACAACTCTAGGACGAAAATGTCTGTGTTCGAGGAAGATTGGAAGATTGGATCACATTGGATTATTTTTGGGGATCTCCATCTCTGAACACCACGATAGGGATAACAGGCGTTGTGTCGGAGATGACTCCAATGCATATGAATGGTGTAGCGGAGGTGATTTGGAATCAGGCTCTTGTGATGAGGTAGCCCTGCCTGAGATACTGGATGTAAACTTTGGTCATGAGGATCTGATGGTACATGCTTGTGTCTTCCACATGGGAGACCTGTGTTTGAATCCCGGCCGTCACATACAGTATAACTAGCTCAAAAGCGTTGTGCCCTATAAGACATACTTTTGCCATTTGCAAAGCAGGCCTGGGTGAACGGGGTTAACAGGTGTCATTGTCCTGTTAGAGTTACTGTAGACCAACGGATTACCAGACAGGAAGGAGCCAGGGGAGGCTGGTGGAGGTGGAAATCCTCCACTGGAACGGGCGTGAGGTAGCGTGTCGCTTGTCAAAGAACAGCGCTTCCAGAGCAAATGATGCGATGCGCTCAAATCACTCTGGATCTCTCTTCTCCCTTTGGCCCTTTCCCCAGCCAAGCCACGTCCCGCTCAGCGCCCCGTCGAAAAGACAGGTGATAAAGTGACAAGTGTGGTCATTGACCTTTACCAGCATGCAGCGCGGTGGTCCTTCGGTGGTCCACACACACACACACACACACACACACACACACACACACACACATACACACACACAGACACAGACACACAGACACACAGACACACACAGACACAGACACAGACACACAGACACACACACAGACATAGACACAGACACAGACAGACACACACACACACACACACACACACACACACCAACACACCAACACACACACCCACACACACACACACACACACACACCAACACACACACACACACACCGCCAGGCCTGTCTGATTAGGTTGGGATCCCTGACAAAGCCAGCAGACCCGCGCCTCCCTGATCCCTGGCTGGCTGTAGCGCCTGGCTGGCCGTCCGGCTGTCTGTTGATCCATCTGAGTCACCGCGCCGCGCCACGCCGAGCACAGCGCCGTAATTGCGTATTCTGTCTGTTTTTCTTTCTTTCCCAGAACATGTCTA
Source organism: Nansenia antarctica (assembly GCF_963989245.1). NCBI lineage: Eukaryota > Metazoa > Chordata > Actinopteri > Argentiniformes > Microstomatidae > Nansenia > Nansenia antarctica. The sequence continues at coordinate 46,820,953 of NC_137674.1, read as the reverse complement.
GCCAATAAATCCAATTAACCCTTGAGTGAAAAAGGTCTTGTGGAGACCATGGAGACTGACTGCAGCACCCACCGCTCTCTGAGAGGCGGGGTGTTAACTGGGTTCAAGTGTATTACCTGAAACATTCAATTACGTCTGTGTGGGTCTCGGGTTTCGACAAATTGGTTAGGTTGGGGTCTTCTGTGTCAGCGAGTACTGGTCGTTGATGATGTACTGTATTTTCCTATGTCTGTTCCTCCTATTCAAATCGACCAATTATCTTCAAGGTGGCCTAGTGTCATTGTGATGTGAAGATGTAATAATCTGAGGCTATCAGAATTAGCCTATTAGTAATCTCATTAAAACTCTCCATTGAAATACTAAAGAGATCTCTGGGGTCAGCCTATAGCTCACACTAGAACAGCCATGGGTGGGGTCATTTGCAGGAAAAGCACTATACAAATAAAAGTTATTATTATTATTATTATTTGAACCTGGGAGTAACAATTCTTTTACATCTTTGCACTCGATCACATTTCAGGACCCTCCTTTCATGACTTTTCCTAGATATGTGCGTTCTACCACCTCGTATCCTTACATTTTCAAAATCACATCAGGATAAGCTAGTATAAAGTTTTTTGCAGTTTTTCTGTGTAGGAGGCAGGCTAATTTACAAAGCGGCCAATTAGTGGTCGTTGTGTGTAAATAGCAGCTTCCCATTATAAATGGTAATTTGACCCCCCAAGGCGGGTCTTAGAGTAGGTAAAAAAGTGTTAAAGCTTAGGTTCTGCTGCTCCAGTACCACTGTCGATAGAACACCTTTAGGCCAAATCCTGATTCCCTTTTCTACCCCTATGGCTCGTTTTCGAGTGTGACTCGATTTCAAGCCAAGGCCTTCGAACAGAGCCACAAGCCATAGGGGTTCAAATCTACCCCTATGAATTGGGACAGCCCTTCACGACGTCATCAGCAGTGGTTTAAATAGACGCGGTACGGGTGACGCGTTATGTTGCCGGCGAATTCTCACATCTCGCAATGCCTTCTTCAGCTGTGTTTATTTCTGTTGCGTGTGCTATATAATATATATATTATTATCAACACACCTGAGAAATCATGGAAGAGGGACAACCCTTCAAGACTGATAACGTCATCAGGAGTATCGTAGAAAAGCATTGACGCTCGCGACTCATTCACAACTTCACTTTTACGCTATCAATCGTTCAAACAAGTCATCGAATAAAAAAGAACAATGCTTCATTATCAGACCATGACAGAATAACGGCGCTCTAACCTGTATGAAACCTGTGCTCCTACCCTGCCAGTCTGCACTGATTTAGGACAACAGTGCAACAACTTCGCGGCTGAGCTTTAGTTAAATTTACGGCGTCATATACCATCAATGGGAAACATGGAAAAATGCATGACTTACATATTTAATTTTATGAGTTCCGAAATCCGAAGTGACAGGAACGCTGGAGAAACAGCCGCTGTCCACTGCATTAATTAACTAAATGTCCTTGATGAGTCTCCCGCTCACTGCCCTCCATCAAAAATGTCACAACCATCAATAATATTACATAATAACAACTGCTCGGATTAGATTGCGAGTTGTTTTGGTATGCCGCAATACAATTTATACCACCAAGGGGGGGGGGGGGGGGGGGGGGAATTCGCGCCTATCATGCACATATCAGCCTGTGGATAGAAAACTTTAGATAGATAACTTTACATTAAATATGTCTACCATCATCCGCTGTCAAACACCACAATTTATTTCATGATTGTACATCTCTGAAATGTTAATCGCGCACATTTCTATGGGTCAGTTGCCGGGGCAGAGGAACGAGTGAATGAGTGCTCCGGTAGTCTAATAGAAGTGATCAGGCATAACAGCGATTTTTTTGTTATGCTTGTTATAAAGAAAAGGTCTATAATGCATTGTAATGACATTAAACTAACGTTTGATAGATAACTTTACATATGTGTACCATCATCCGCTGTCAAACGCCACAGGTAATAATTGATTTATGATTGTACATCTCTGAAATGCTCGACTGTCATGCAGCCTGTAACGTTAGACACACAGCACATCGGCATAATAACGTGTTGTTGTTGTTGTGCTTGTTATAAAGAAAATGTCTATAATGCATTTAAATGAGTGATACAACCCATTAATAATATTACATAATAACAACTGCTCAGATTAGATTGCGGGTGCCGCTACATGGAAATAGGTAAAAATGCGCATCATGTACAAGTCAGCCGAACGTTTGACAGATAACTTTACATATGTTGATAGGATGCATTTTATCATTGTGCTTAGGTAAACCCTGAATACTTTAATCATTGGTGATTATCAGCAAGTTGTAATATCTAAAGTGCTGACACAGAACTGCAAACTCTCTGTCTGTAACTGGACCTGAGCCAAATATAGAGACCACAGCTAGTGGGGACCAGCATAGAACCTGGGTCAATAGGTCAGTATATTTAGGACCAGCCAGTCAGCTGACCAGGGTCAGGTAGCTGGGTTGTCAGGATAATCAGCCACTTTTGGGAGATGGGGACTTCTCGTCAACAACCCTACCTAGACTCAACGGAGCCCTGTCTTTGGGAATGATTTGCATGACAAACAGCTGGCTGCTTGATCAGCAACTTTTGCCTATATCAAGCCGCTGCAAAGTGTCATTAGGTGTGTGCCTCTCACCGTTGCTTGCCGTGTGTTGAGAGAGGCTGACCCAGCGCTGTATGGGAATAAATCTATCTTAATTGTCTACCTTGAGCATTAATTCATTATCATAAGGAAGCAACACATCTCGGCCTGCCGCCCTTCACCTGACATTCATCTTATCAATTGGCGTTTAACGAACAGGATCCTAGATTCAGCGAGACAGGTAAGGCAGATAAACCAGTGTGGTTGTGTGCTTAACCTGAATTGTTGTTCTAGAGGGAAAAACCTGTAATTTTTTTTCCTTGAATGAAGGAAAGGGGATGAATTTGATGATGGGGGGGCCAATGACTAGATTTGACTAAATATTAAAGGTTGAGTATTGGTGTGAACATGAAGGTCATTAATCCACATATAGGATAATACGGTATAAAAAGGACAGAGCTGCTAGGTGTCACTCTGGAGGAGATTAATACTGACACTGGATATTGATTAATTCATAGAAGAATTGATTAAACGGAATTGGGCATTCCGGGGGTTTTTATTTGTTTATCTGTAAGGTACAGACATATTGAGGTATTTGACAGGAAATAAGGTGAACTGCAGAAGCACGCTTGAGTCAATTGAAACTATGAAGTAGAATGTTGATTAAGATGGTTAAATGAATAAGGTATTGACACGAAAGTGGTTATGGTATGTAATTTGAAGTGTGATTTACAGAAAGTGTTTATAAGGGGTCTAGTAATGTGGTATTATGTAGAGAAACATTATAATGAAAGATATAGGTCAGCGGTAAAAAGACAGTTGTAGGACGATAAGAAGTTGAACGGATACGGCATTTGTGTTAATGTTACAGCGCAACAGATTTGAGTGACAAGATTGATTTATTGAGACAGGAGAGAACAGATGAGACGTGGATTTAAATGACCTTGATGAGACGCAATGCAACAGACTGAATTAAAGTATATAACACAAATTGGGTAACTATAAAGCTCTAACGAGACAATTTAGATAAAAGAATTCCTTTTTACTAACATTGTGTGCAGTGTAATTAATCAAACATGGGGAATCGAATGTCTAGGACGGTAAATTGTGAGAAACGGATTATTAAGTACAAGTCGGTTAGGGACTTGCCACGAGGGGAAAAGAAAGCTATTAATAAACTATTGGAAATTGATCCACACATAATTGATATTCCGATAAAATACACTGATACAGTGACACCAAAAGGATGGATTTTACTTAAATTAGGACCATTCTATGCAGAACCGTTTCTAACAAAGATTGCGGAATGGAGTGACGATAATTTCCCAAGTATCGGGAGTTTTGAAAAGAATAAACTAAAGATTATTGATGAATATTTGATATCAAACAAAAGCATTTGCGACCCATTATGGGATATTGATTACATGAAAGAAGTCTATCAAGCATGGGTAATAATGTCTAATCAATGGCCTGGTAATATTGTCAGAAAGAAGGAACACAATAGGTTTAACCCTATACCCAAGGTAAAGGAGATACAGAGCGTGTCTCCTCCTGTACAGCCGGAACAGGCGGAGCAGACTGTGATACGCAGCGTGATCCGGGTGCAGGCACCATTGTTAAATATAGAGGAGAAAGTACTGTATAAACCATTAACCCTGACCGACGTATCTGCAATCATAGTCGACGCACCCAGACCCTTGATTAACCCAAAAGGATTCATAAATTGGTATAAAACAATGTTGCTACATGGTAATTTGAATGGCACGGATTTAAGATACATTCTGATCACGTTAATGCCAGATGTTGAAATTGATACTTTGATAAATGCTTGTGAAACTTTGAATGAAGATAATGATGGGCCATGTAGAGGTAATACAATTAATGAACGATTCCCATGGTTTAATAAACAACACAAAGTGACTCACATTGAACAATTAACCAAATTTCTAAACGAACATGCCAGCCAAAACCGTGATATCTCACAAATTCTGAACTGTAAACGTAAGCCTAATGAAACAATGTCTGACTTTGTAATCAGATTCCAAAATACCTGGAGAGAAAAGGCGAATTTGGAATTAGATGACAAACCTAACGCATTCTTTACAAATATGATTCTAGATGGTATTGGAGAAGATGCAAAGAACTTCAAATTATCAACACCAGACATTTTCTCAATGACACCAGCATTGATTGAAAAACGAATAAGGGAATTAGAAGCTTTGGGATTGTTTAATAAGCAACACCAACCACAAGTCTTGGAGCTTGCGCAATACACGGACCTAGAGGGTTGGAATGAATACTAAGCATTATGGGTAATGAAGTCTTACGTGAAGCATGTCGAGTGATAGAGTTATAGGGAAATCATTGAGTTAAGTAATAATAATCCTTGTATTGATTAACATATTGTAAACAAATGATAAAGAGTGAAATGAATAACTATTGTATTTTCAGGACAAGCTAAATAGCTTAGCACCAACAGCAGAAAAGTGGTAAAGAGACGAGGGGAAAACACTGCTCCACAACGCTGTACCAGAGACGACACCCGGAACCTACGCTATTAATAGAACTGCCCTTGCAAACAAGACGCAGCTCGGTGACACAGACACGCAGAGAACACATAGAAGTGTTAGAGATGAAAATGTAGTTGTCTCTTATTGTAATTATCATACAATTCTGCATTGACTCAGTAAACGTAACATTTGAATTTACTTAGTAAACAGAGACATGCATTGATGACTGTTGATGTTCACACAAGCAAAGAGGAATATGTGACATTTTGATTGATGAATAATCCCGAACGGACAACACAACTCTTGCCAATTCTGTCTCCTGGCAGAACCAAGAAAATGCAGAAAAACTGAGCGACGGACTAAAAAACGGGGGCGTTGCTGAGGGCCAATCTAACAGAAGTGGGGGCTGAAATGACAGTGAACGATTGAACCGGATGAGAGAAAGGGGAAACCACAAATGATAATTCTCTGTGTAACTGTAAATGAAAATGTTGTTTTTCTGTTTGGAAGCAGAAACATGATAATGACATGACAGACTACAGACTTTGATAAAGCAATTACACATACGAATATGACAGTACTTCACAATCAACAGTGTTAATCGGCCAACAGCTGAATGCACGAGCATTACACATTAAAGCAACATTTATGATAAAGAACCATTCACACTGACTCAAGAGTGTCTCTGATAAATCTACTAAAACCAACGGGTGATTGACTGAGAAATATTTGACTATAAGAGAGGGATAGAACATTTAAATGTTCACAGCAAATTTAAATCTTAATGCAAAATAAGCTTATAGTGTACATAGACCAACGGGGAAGTATTCAAGCCATCAGTTATGATTATGATCAGAATTTTTTAACATACGGGTAGAATAGAACCTATCTACCTCATTAAAAGTATGCTTATGGGAATTGACTCAGATTGCACATTGATAGTAAATAAACTAAGCATTGAAGACTGATTTGGATATTAAAGGACCGGTTCACGGTTTTTCACAACACGTCCTGGTTTGATACTCATGGCATGAACTTCAAATGACGAATCTTTTTGTTTCCTCTAGGAGCATTGATGAAGGACGAGTTAACCATTTTGAGAGAAACTCAATGTCTGTCTACCTGTACTTAACGATTGTGCAATCCCTGTATCTAAAAATGTCTCAGCAGGCAAGTGCAGAACTCACTAGAGGGGGGGGACCACAGGGGGCCCAACCCACTCTCAACTCTGACGATGAGACCCAAGCAAAGGGGAAAACACGTATTATGACAAACGATTACTGATGCCAGGACTATAATGATGACTATCTCTGCTATTAACAATTATTCTTGATGTTGTTGTGAATTAAGATTGAAACTAGGACAAGAGATACCGGACAGACGATGCGTGCCGAGAGAAACCGTGTGATCCTGGCCTCGTGGTGCATAAGATGGATGGCCACAATTTTATCGGTTCTGTATACGCTCTGGGTGTTAACTAACGAAACAGACTTTACTTTAACTGAAGACTCTGACACTAATCTTGTTCGCATGCGTCGTGACATCCAGGGAGTTAAACCGAATAGCGCACTAGACTCAGTTGCAGGAGTTTGCCAGTTTGTTGACAATTGTTGTACGTATTCACCACAACAGGATTAAACCTTTAAGATCAGACAATGGGGACATAGAACAATAGGGGAGAGAAAAGTAGGGGGTAAGGATTTAGAGTTTCAATAACACTGTTAAAACATTTGAGCAAGCAGCACGATGGTGAATGAAATAATTTCTACTGTGAGTCTCTCAATAACACAGCAACAAGACAAGAGGACACAAGGCGAAAGACAACAATGTTCCAGCGTCTCAGATAGTGCCTCATTGCGACCGGAAAAGCATGATGGTCCCTCTGTTGAAGATCGACCTAGGATATCGAAGACACCTAAAGAAACTGATTGACGATATCCCTATTTGTTAAAAATGTATAATTATGTAACAAACTATGGAAAAACATGTGATTTGAATTAATGATGGAAATGATACCTACTTCATTTGTAATGAGTAGTTAGACATAGCAATGAGAAACCTATTTGGATATTTTCTCCTTTAAACAACAAAGGTTTTTATCCAAAGAAGGTGATCATTAATCAGAGTAGTTAACCACAAAGTGACCTTTTACTCATGCCAAGTCAATAGTGGAGTGAGATGTTTGTTCACTTTGTCAGGCCACATGACTGGGAACTTGCATTTGTCCATGGGAAAAGTCATTTAAAGACGATTCCGGGGGAGGAATGCAGGATCTCAACCATGTGGAAAGAAAGAGAAATAATTAAAGTTACTATCCATTAGAGAAGAAAAAAAAGAGTGGGCTGATAGGATGCATTTTATCATTGTGCTTAGGTAAACCCTGAATACTTTAATCATTGGTGATTATCAGCAAGTTGTAATATCTAAAGTGCTGACACAGAACTGCAAACTCTCTGTCTGTAACTGGACCTGAGCCAAATATAGAGACCACAGCTAGTGGGGACCAGCATAGAACCTGGGTCAATAGGTCAGTATATTTAGGACCAGCCAGTCAGCTGACCAGGGTCAGGTAGCTGGGTTGTCAGGATAATCAGCCACTTTTGGGAGATGGGGACTTCTCGTCAACAACCCTACCTAGACTCAACGGAGCCCTGTCTTTGGGAATGATTTGCATGACAAACAGCTGGCTGCTTGATCAGCAACTTTTGCCTATATCAAGCCGCTGCAAAGTGTCATTAGGTGTGTGCCTCTCACCGTTGCTTGCCGTGTGTTGAGAGAGGCTGACCCAGCGCTGTATGGGAATAAATCTATCTTAATTGTCTACCTTGAGCATTAATTCATTATCATAAGGAAGCAACACATCTCGGCCTGCCGCCCTTCACCTGACATTCATCTTATCATATGTGTACCATCATCCGCTGTCAAACGCCACAGGTAATAATTGATTTATGATTGTACATTTCTGAAATGCTCGACTGTCATGCAGCGTTGCGTTACTGTAACGTTAGACACAGCACAGACATAAAAGCGATTTTTTTTGGTTATGCTTGTTATAAATAAAACGTCTATAATGCATTGTAATGACATTAAACTAAGATAATAAGATGGTTATCATAATTTTTTAAATCTTTATAGATAGAGCGACATAAGATTTCTGTAGATGATTCGCAATGCATCCTGGAATCAAGGGGTAGCGTACCCCTATGGCTTCGAAGCTAGTCTGGTCCTGGAATCGCTCGAAACGAAGTCATAGTTAGCCCTCGAAATGAAGCCATGGCTCGATGAAATATGAATTGGGACAGCCCTCCCCCTAAACGTGAACGTGCAAATCAAGCCATAGGGGTGAAAACGAAGTCATAGGGGTGAATTGGGATTGGCCCTTAAGCTTTCACTTTTGGCCATGCGTCCGGGATATATCACACAGCACTGAGCGTGATTGAGCTGTGTCTTTTCAACTACAGCATTGCAGAGTACAGCAGTGGAGACACGCTCAGGTGAACCGGCCCAGAATGCACTTCAGAGGCCCCGGGGGCCTCCTCCTGAGACGCAGTCCTTCCGGAGGGATCCGAAGGTCACCGCGGTAAAAAGTTTCAAGGTTACACAAGATCTGTGTCTAACACTACTACCACAGTGTCTAGTCAGTATGAGCCAGTGGAGGCTGGTGGAGGTAGAAATCGGAGGACGGGCTCATTGTAATGCATGGAACAGATTGAGGAACGATATCAAACACGTGTGTGATACCATTCCTCTTACCATCCCTTGCATTACAATGAGCCCGTCCTCCGATTTCTACCTCCACCAGCCTCCCCTGGTGTAAGCAGCTGGTTCTAGTATTTTAGCTACTGCCGGTAATCATAGTGGATTGAATAATGTTATTAAAACAGTAGGACCCCAGTATCATCAGATACGGTGCTAGCTCAATGATAACAGGATAAGGTAAATTAATACAATAAGTAATGTATTATCGGTCATGAAGATTTAACACCTTAAGGACAGCAGCATCTACTGGGTCAGTCCAGCTAACTGCAAGGGCTGCCTTAACAGATGGCCCTACAGCTTTAATGGCGTCACTTTGTGTAGTGGGTGACGGATGGAGGGGAGGAGGGGAAGAGGGGGGAGGAGGGAAAAAAAAGCTATTTTCATTTCATTACCAATATAACAGAGTAATGCTGCCGATCTGGAGGCTTAAAGCTGGGGAAAATTCAGGGCAATCTCTCATTCCCCCTGGTCTAGATACATCCTCCTCTTCTCTTTTCTTCTCTCTCTATCTCTTTCTCACTCTCACTCTCATCCTCCTCTCTCTCCCTCTCTCTCATCCTCCTCTCTCACCCTCCCTCCCTTCCTCTCCCACTCCCCCCCCTCCTCTCTCTCTCTCTCATCCTCCTCTCCACCCACCCCCCCCCCCCCCCCCGCCCCCGCCCTCGCAGCCTGCCTCTGCATCAGGACTGGTGTAGTTGTCACAGATGTAAGCACACATGATGCAGCCAGTGACACACATTGTTGGCCAGCTGGCCCACAACTACTACAGCAGCACTAGAGCAGTGATGAGTCGTGTGCACAGGGATTATCTCCTAGCATGCCTTCCTTTCACCTACCCTTTCCTTACCTCCCCAGGGGGGTGATGAGGGTGGGGGGGTTGGGGGTGATGAGGACGAGGAAGAGTAGGAGGAAGAATTTATGAAAGAGAGGATGTATGACATACAGATATTGACAGTGTGTGAGTCATCAGCAATACCCATCTCACACAGTAACACTATAGTGGCCACAGTAGCAGCTAACAGTGGAGATGTTAGCCTTCAGTATAGTAGCCACAGTAGCAGATAACAGTGGAGATGTTAGCCTTCAGTATAGTAGCCACAGTAGCAGCTAACAGTGGAGATGTTAGCCTCCAGTATAGTAGCCACAGTAGCAGCTAACAGTGGAGATGTTAGCCTTCAGTATAGTAGCCACAGTAGCAGCTAACAGTGGAGATGTTAGCCTCCAGTATAGTAGCCACAGTAGCAGCTAACAGTGGAGATGTTAGCCTCCAGTATAGTAGCCACAGTAGCAGCTAACAGTGGAGATGTTAGCCTCCACTATAGTAGCCACAGAGGCAGCTAACAGTGGAGATGTTAGCCTTCAGTATAGTAGCCACAGTAGCAGCTAACAGTGGAGATGTTAGCCTCCAGTATAGTAGCCACAGAGGCAGCTAACAGTGGAGATGTTAGCCTTCAGTATAGTAGCCACAGTAGCCGCTAACAGTGGAGATGTTAGCCTTCAGTATAGTAGCCACAGTAGCCGCTAACAGTGGAGATGTTAGCCTCCAGTATAGTAGCCACAGTAGCAGCTAACAGTGGAGATGTTAGCCTCCAGTATAGTAGCCACAGTAGCAGCTAACAGTGGAGATGCTGACACTGAACCCCAAATTGCTCCCGGGCCGGCGCCTTGCATGGTAGCTTGCCGCCATTTGGTGTGTGAATGTGTGTGTGAATTGGTGAATGAGAGGCCATTGTAAAGCGCTTTGCAATAAGGCGCTATATAAGTGCAGTCCATTTAGGTGCTAGCCTCTAGGACAGGGGTCGGCAACAGGCGGCCCGTGGGCCATTGCTGGCCCATCACCAATAATATTTGGCCCAGCAGATTATTTTGAGAATTTACTTTTCTTTTCCTTTTTCACAATATCGGACCGACAGTCCCACATAGCGCCTATAATGTCCGAATAGAGAATCGACCTCCACCTGAATAATGCTTATTGTACTTTTATCCATGTTGAGAGTGAATGACACAGGGACAGACAATCAGGCAGCGAAGCGCACTGACGCTGAACCCCTCATGGTGAATCATAAGTAGGCGGACAACGCGTGGTGCTGAAATAGCCGACATGCGGTGTAGGTTATTAAATACAATAATGACAGGCTTGGTACTCACTTAATGTGAAAAGTGGCATCTCCCATCGGTTTTTGCCGATATCTTGCTTGATATCTGGTGATATGGACGTCACTTTAATCCGCAGGCAGTTCTCAAGGTTTTTATGCATCAATCGATTCCTCTTGTGCGTCTTTATCACATTCATTGACGAAAAGGACGACTCACATGTATAGAAAGGGAACATTGTGAGCACGTAAAATGTGAGTCTCACAACGGCTTTGCATTGATGAAACCAGGTAGGATGAACGTATAGTTCGCTGTCCATTCCTCTTTAAATGCCCTGTTTTCACTGTCAACTTTCCTCTTTAGACCTTTGGAGAGTGACATGATGTTTCTCTTGCTAGCTAGCAGGTTAAATGTTTAGCTAACTTCACCCGACACGCAAACAACCAATCCAATAATAATGTGACCTTGTCTGGGAGGAGGGGGGAATAATTATCAGAACAAAAGTATGTTAAATCATTATTAGAATAAGTTAGGCTGCGCTACATCGTCAGTCCACACATTTATTATTCAAAAATATGGAAAAGGGTGAAACTACGTTTCAACGTTGTTGAGAATCACAACACAAACTCGCTAGTCAAGCCAAAATACTGTAACGTAATCGATTGGACTGCTACCTAGTTAACTAGAACACTACTTTACATTGTTAGCAGGCTCACAAAAAAAGCTGTGTTAGTTGACTAGCGATGTGTACATTTTTTGAAAGAAAAGTCAAAGCATTAGAACGTGTCACATTTTTTAACAATCAATTACTTAAATTAGCCTTTGATTATGTTCAGGCCCGCCATCTAGTGGCTCAATTTTTTGGCCAAACTTAGTTGCCGACCCCTGCTCTAGGATATAGCGACAGTAGCACAGTGGAGATGCTAGCCTACAGGATAGGAGCAACAGTAGCAGCTACAGGGAAAGACAAACTACTGCACATCATGTATACTGCTGTAGTCTGTGTGATTCAACCACCAAGTTGTTGTTGATGAAAACCAACCATATTAAAAGTAGGCTGCTCATTCGATCTTTACACAGAGGAAGCCTTTTCAACAAAACTGCTAAAATACCAGCCCCTAATCACACTTCATAGTGGCCTTGGCTTCAGGCAAATTGCAGGCCGCTCAAAGAAAAAAGCCAAGCAACTTGCAAGATATTGTTCTGTGTCAGCTGTTATGGGAAGCTTAGCTGTGTGGCAAGTATATCAATGACAATCTGTATGACCTTTGTTTTTTGGGGTTCTTTGACGTAAGGCTTTACTGTGAACACAAATAACAAGCAAATATTTGTGTGTGTGTGTGTGTGTGTGTGTGTGTGTGTGTGTGTGTGTGTGTGCATGCACTTGTGTCATGAGGTATTGTCGTCGTCCGTCCCCCCCCCCGAGGCATTGCCTTGATGTGTGACATTGATGTGATTGTTGTCCGAGAGACCAGAGACAACACAAACAATGAGTTCACACATCACTGTCACATCATGTTCTCCATCACACTCCAACACACTGACACCGCTACATGAGACCTCATGATGTTATTACCCAATGAAATACTTCATGACTTAAGCATAATGTAGCGTAATTACGAGTCGGAGGAGATACGCTTAGAACTGTAATTCATTAAATAATCAAGCCATTTCCGTCTTACTAAAGGGTATGAAGAGGAGAGAGAGAGAGAGAGAGAGAGACTGTGGATTTTGGCACCGAGTACTTAGAAACTTTACATTAATCGTACATGAATGGATATGATGTCCTCTGTAGAGAGTCAGCGTGGCGGGGTGCTGAGAACTCATCATTAATATCTCACATGGCAGCCATCTTCACAGCCGAGAGGACGGAAGAGAATGCAGCCAATAGGTAAACTAATTCAGAACACAAGTGAAGAACACAGCGTCCAAAATATGCACATCAACCAAGTACAGTACCAGTCAAAAGTGTGGACACACTTCAATTGATTGCTATTACAGTCCTGTACTGTACTGTACTGTACTGTGTGTACCCTCTGCAGTGAATCAGTCAATAGTCAATTTACTTGATTAGAGTGTAATAATGCAGCATTCCTCCTCATGAATTAACCTCAGTAGATGAGGACGTCCCTGCGTGGAGAGGGTTACGTCATTGAGAGAGCGGTTAGCATGGATGGATAATGACATATAACATCAATGAGTCATAGACAACAGCGGGGGTAAGAACGCCTGCGAGCACACACACACACACACACACACACACACACACACACACACACACACACACACACACACACACACACACACACACGCGCGAGCACACACACACACACACACACACGCACACACACACATACACATACACACACACACACGCACACACACACATACACACACACACACACACATGCACGAGCACACACACACACACACACACACACACACACACACAACATAATCTAAATCAAGCACCACAAAAAAGAAAAATCAAATATTCGAAGCCACTTCAAAAGGCATTTTTGCCCAGGTCTGCTCAGCAGTGTCAAAAGGCAGAGGTAGAAGGGGTGGTTTCATTGTCTACAGACAAACCAAACCACTGGCTGGTTGTTTTAGTGCTAGAATATTAAACAAGGCCACATTAGGAAGAGAGTGTGAAGTGGTTAATCAAGCATGAGCACGACGACTCGCCAGCTTTTAACGCTGTAATATTTACATTAACATGTCAGGAAGATGAAAGTTCTCGCATCGGCCAATCCTGTGGCTCCATATTGTCCACCTGCCCCCCTCTGATAGGACGCCTAGTCCTCCTTGGTGTTAGGAACAGACAACTGTCATGTCCTACACCACCTTATCTGTGTCAATACACTGCTCTAGGCACTCATCCACAGCACAGAGAGAGAGAGAGCAGGAGGGGAGGGAGGGAGGTAGGGGGGAGAGAGGGAGGGAGGGAAAGAGAGAGAGGGGGAGAGAGAGAAGGAGGGGGGGGGGATGGGGAGAGAGAGGGAAGGAGAGAGAGAGAGAGAGAGAGAGAGAGAGAGAGAGAGAGAGAGAGAGAGAGAGAGAGAGAGAGAGAGAGTGTGACACACAGATGGAAAAAAAATGAATAGAGATTTTTGGCTTGAACCAGAAGCAAGTTCAATGAACTCAAACGAAGTACATTCTGCCAGCACGCTTCAGAGCTCTATAGGGGCAGCTTTCCACTGAAATCCAATATTGGAGCTTCTGTAGCTACTGTAGAAACTTTGATTTCTCCGACTGTCGATCCCTGTAGACCCTTGCTCCCTCCTCCCTCCTCCACCCCTCCATGCCTTCATTCCTTCACTGCGCTTTTCCACACTCCACAAACCTCCTAAGGACATCTCTGATGCCAGTTGGCCTCGAGGAGGAAGCACTGACTCACAGCTCCTCTGTAGTAGGGCACAAACACACACACACACACACACACACACATCATCGTCATCATCATCGTCATCATCATCACACACACACCCTCCGGATGTTCAGGGTTCGTCCGGTGGACCCTGCTCTCTATGCAGAGTGAATTGGAGAAGGTTGGTGTGATTTTTCCGAAGGAGGCGTGACATGAGTCAGTGAGAAGTGGTGAAGATCTGAGCAGCTCCAGCTCGGAATTTCAACAGCCAATCCAAGCCCACCCCCCCAAACCCCCACCTTTGATGTTACAGGAACACAAACGCAATGAAACGTTTGACCCCCCACCTGTCATGTCCCCACCTCATTCTCTGCTGGGAGATGCGTGTACAGTGAGGTTTGACAAGGTCAATTAACACTATGACTGATTACACAAAAGCCCTTTCATTTCTGGTGAATGTAGCCTATTATGGCTATTATCTCGTATGACCCTCCATACAGTACAGTACTCGGTTCTGTGTGGGCGAGTCAAAGTCACGCAAGAACCCATTTCTTGGGAACATGGGAGTGACAACAAGGGGATTGATGTTGTGAGATTAACCTTTTACACCGCCGGGAAATTGAATGCAGACGTTTCCATGATTAGAAAAAAAAAAAGGGGGGGGGGGGGGCGATTTGACAACGAAAAAACAAAAGCGGAGCCTAACATACCAAGGTTGTGGCTAATTTAGACTAATGATGTATTGATGCTCTCTCTCTTCTGATTGGATATGCTGATTGATAGCTATTAGGTAGACAGATATTATGATTAATGATCCACAGCTACAGCCGAATGCGATACATTACATACATACGTTATGATGTTAGGTTAAAGATTGTTTATACACGCCTACTGAGTGTCAATGACATCTTTTCTTCAGGGACAATAAAGTTGATCTTATCTAATATTATCTTACTGACTATCACCAATACAGATGAGAAACATACTGTACAGTACGTGAAAGAGACACCTGTACTCCTAAAGGTACAATCTGTAACTGTTATACTAGTCCAAAGTGCTGCCCTGCACCTGTAAACTGGGTGTTCCACATGGTGTACTGTAAGTGCCACTAAATAATTTGACCAAGCCGAAATGCAAGTTCAAGATTGTGCCTTAATGTCTGTGTTTGCCCCAATCCCAGTCTAGAAACCCCTCGCCTCCTATTCACTCTGCACTATAAGTCACTGAGCACATACTGTAGTATAGTACATACATGCAGTACAAAGCACACCATACACACACTGTACTAGAGTATAACACATGGTCATGTTTACTAATACTCACACACACACACACACACACACACACACACACACACACACACACACAAACACAGCACTATAACACATGGTCATGTCTACTCACACTGTACGGTGAGCTCGACCAGCGCCTCGCGGGGTTTGACGTTGAAGCCGTTGTACTGGCTGGTCTGACAGCGGTAGGTGCCGGTCATCTCCCGGGAGACGTTAACGATCCTCAGCATGCCGTCGTAGCTCTCCGTCTGCAGGGCGCCGTCCGGCATGGGCGCCTCCTTGTCCGCCCGTGACCACAGGATGATGGGCTTGGGCTTCCCTGACACCAGACACTGCAGCTCCACTGTCTCCCCCTCCTGGGTCACCAGAGGAGACTTCCCCCGAGGGACCGTCAGCTCTGGAGGGACTGGGGGGAGACAGAGAGGACACAGGGTTGACATGAGGAGGTCTGACAGCAGGTAGGCAGCACCACCGGCTCACCTTCCTGGGTAGTCCAGAGGAGACCTCCCCTGCTGTCAGCTCTGGAGGGACTGGGGGAGATACAGTGACTTTTTTTTTAGATTTGCAACATTTTTTAAACATACTCACCCTCATACAATGTCCAAATAAAGTACTCATGTTTAGTATTTGGTAGACAATTCTTTGCATGCAATAACTGCCTGAAGTCTGTGACCTATTGACCCCATTGGGTAAAGCTCTGCCAGGTCTGTACTGCAGTCATCTTCAGTTGTTGTTTATTTTGAAGTCCTTCTGCCTAAACTCCTCAGGTAATCATCAGGAAATTAAATGCATGTTCAATTGATTCAAATCTCAAGGTTTGGCCAGTCACTCTCTCACCATAGTGATCCGCAAAGCCCCCACCCTGGACTCCTTCAAATCAGCCTTCAAAACCCATCTGTTCACCAAGGCCTTGGGCCCCTAGTCACTGTTTCTGTTTTGTTTTGTTTGTTTTCAGTTTTGTCTGTCTGACCATTTCCTTTAAAATTGTAAAGCGTCCTTGGGTTTTATGAAAGGCGCTATATAAATCCAAGTTATGATTATTATTATTATTATTATTATTATTATTAATCAAGAATTTTCCACCTCCTTGCCCTTGAAAAACTCCCCTAGTTGCTATGGCAGTATGTTTGGCGTCATTATCTTACAGTATTATGAAGCGCCATCCAATGAATTTGGAGGGATTTGAGGGACAAGATTTTTCTGTACACTTCAGAATACAATCTACTGCTAGACATGTTAGCCAGTTCCAGTGGCAGCTATACATGCCCAAACCATACATGCCCAAACCCCTCCACCATGTTTCACAGATCAGGTGGTATGAGGTACATCTTGGACAGTTCCTTTTTTCTCCAAAAGTTCCTCTACTCTGGTGACTCTGGTGACTCTGGTGACTCTGGTGACTCTGGTTCCACCAGACCATTTTCCAGACCTCCAGGCCTTTTACAAACTATAACCTGACCATCTTTTTTTTCATTTTATTGACAGATATAGTAGAGATTTAGACAGGAAGGATGGGTGAGAGAGAGAGGAGGGATGACATGCAGGATATGTCCCCGGGCGGAATCGAACCAGGGACCCTGTGGTTACATGGTCAACGCTTAACCTGCTACGCCACCTAAGCGCCCCCTGGGCATCCTTTTTGAGGATATCTAATGGTTGGCACCTTGCAGTGAAGCCTCTGTAGTTGGGATGGCGGTATTCTGGTAAGTCTAAGGTTTTGGCTATATTTCTGATATATTTCTGATATTTCAGCCTCATAATGGCTTCCTTGACTTTCATTGATGTCTCTTTGGTCCTCATGCTGACAATGCCAATAGCACATGCCAAAGGAAAATGCAAAACCTAGAATCAATCCTAGACATTGACAGCTCGCTTATGCCTGCACAACGATGTGACGGAACACACTTGTCAAGCCCATCTTCCGGTCATTTGGGGGGGAAAAGGGTTGTCATTTCTAAATGGTGATACCAATCTGAACAAAGAAAACATTGAATAAAGGTTGATCATCTCTATGTTTACCTCATAGAAACTGTTTGATTTCAAACCAAACTGTTAGTAGTCAAAGGCAAAGAAGACAAAATGCTTCTGCTTTCCAATTCTTATGGAGGGAATTGTATTTCGCAGCTCTTTTGTTATTGTATAAAACTCCAAGACCTTTTTGTCCTTTTTGCCTCAGCTTCAACATGAACCTTTTCTGGACAACTTCCCAATAGCATTTGGCGATTTGTGTGTATTTGACACGTACAGTTAGGCCCTAAAGCTTAGGCTTACACACTAATGCCAGATAAAAAAGAATGAAAGAAAAACCTCAACGCAGTCTATTGATACAGGATGAATTGCACAAGATTTAGACATTCTTGGTATTCTTATGCAGTTTTATCTTTATTCAACCCACTCACCACCCACCTGCCCTTCATCTACACAATAGTTCATGACCTGAAACTCTGCCACCCCCATGGACATAACCGCTGGGACTGCTGGTTATGAACCAACCCACCATCACGACTGTGTGCCCTGAAGCTCTCGATGATCAAAGTTGATAAGATGTATATTGCGGGACTGGAAGCCTGTTGAAGCCCAGGGCCAGGGCTGACTGAAGCCTGTTGAAGCCTGCCCTCTCCAAGACTTCTCCATCACAGTGGAGAACTCTACTGTAACCTCCTCCCAGACAGCCAAGAACCTTGGAGTTATCTTGGACAACCACCTATCCTGTGCAGAGAACATCACAGCGACAGCACGCTCCTGCAGATTCTTCCACTACATCAGAAGGATGCGTCCATTCCTCACCAGAGAATCAGCGCAACTCTTGACCCAGTCACTGGTCATCTCCCGCCTTGACTACTGCAACGCACTCCTAGCCAGGCCCCCCCCCGCAAAACTTTGTTCTTCTAGCACGATGACTTCCAATGGCCGCTGGCCTGAGCTAGATTACTTTTCCTGCTACAACTGGTCGATTGATGATTCACTTACTTAGTCAAATGTATTGATTGTAAGTCGCTTTGGAGTAAGGCGTCTGCTAAATGCCAAACATGCTGACTGAAGCCTGTTGAAGCCCAGGGCCAGGGCTGGTGACCACTAGGTTACTGTGTGACTCACTTCCTCTCTTCCTTTCGCTTCGTCACAATTACTCTGTGGAAATCCTTTGATTTGACACTGTGTATTCAGGCCAAGTCACCCTGGCAACCTTCCTCCTTCCTCCTCTCTCTATTCCAACCCTGCCTCCCTCCTCCCTCCTCCTTTTTCTTCCTCACCCCCCCCCCCCCCCCCCTCCTCTTTCTCCCTCGCTCCTCTTCTTCCATCCTCCATCCCTCCTCCTCTTCATCTTCCACCTTCCTCTTTCTCAGTCCTTCTCTTCCTCTACCCCACCCCCCCACCCCCCCCTCACTAACAGTGCTATGCATATAACTGTGACATCCTTGTATCAATTTGCCCTTCATCTGCTAGAGCAATCCCTGCTTCGAGGGCAGCGGCGGTACTCAGAAATAAAAGCTATGAATAGAAAACAGCTACAAATATGTAACAGGGAGAGGGAACGCAGTTCAACAAATGGAGATCCTGGGCAAACCTGGTCATTTATTGGGTCTGATAGGCTCCCTTGCTGCAGGGCCCAGAGAGGTTCAGCTCCCCACTGGGTGCGCCAAAGTCATCCAATAGCACCATCTACAACCCAGCCCAATCATTGTGGACGGGCCTGGCTATGCAAAGCTGATAGAAGTTGTTTGTAATGCGTGTTTGAGTATGCTCCGTTGGCCACAGAGACACTTGGGTGACAACAGGGGACCAAACAGCCCAAAAATCTGACAAACCAGTACAGACAGCTAGATAGGCCTGGTTAAAAACACGCATACACACACACACGCGCACACACACACACGCACGCACATACACACACACACACACACACACACACACACACACACATAGAAATGCACACAACACCAAGACACACGTGCACACACCAGCTGAGACTTACATAAGTAGCAGCAGGAGATCTGCACAAGAGAGATGTGTGTGTGTGTGTGTGTGTGTGTGTGCGTGCGCGCGTGTGTGTTTCCAGGTCAGTCCACATTAACATGTCCTACAAAGCTCCTCCACAGCACAAATAGACAATCTATTTCTGGTTGAATTGTTTATGGATTGGAGCCTCTCCACTAAGTAGTTCTAATGCGCACCGACGTTGTAATGGCCGTCTAACTGGCGTTTCTTCCCTTTTCACATCTCGCTGCCAAAATCACCCATGAGAGAAGGGTAGAGGAATAATGACAGGATCCTGTGCTTTTCATTTCAGCATCTCCTACATATCTCTCGTGAATAACAAACTCATTATCTCCAAAATATGACGGTTATTTGGTTGTCTGTACCCTATCAGTTCCCGAGCCAGTGAACACAGTGTGGAGACGGAGTGGATGGAGACTGGTAGCTAATTAAGAGAAAATAACACAGGTTAACCCGCGCTACCAAGGCTGTAAACAATCATTAGGGTTTTAAAGTACGGCATTCATGTGCTAGCAAACATTAGCTGCACATCCACTTCAATTAGTCCTGATTTAATGCTGATTGAATGGACAGATCCCGGTTGATAACAAGCTGGCGTGACCACAATCCTGTTAACACTCCACACTCAGTGTGTACGCTTAAAACACCAACACTGATCTTTATCTGTCAGTCCTGTTAGGACAATGTGTACTTCCCATCATATAGACGAACGAAGGAAAGGAAAAAGGGAGGGACGGAGGGAGGGAGGGAGGGTGGGATGGTAGGGGGGGATGGAGGATGTCTCAAAGACACTCCTCTCCTCCTTTTCTCTCCTACTTCAAGAGTGTTCATAGGTAAAAGGACGCGATGGGTACCTGCCGTGTCTCTTTAACCCATCACGACAGGAGACAAACAGTCTATGCTATTTCAGGAAACCCTACTATTGAGACTAAGCCATGTAAGAAAGGAGGTACGGCTAGAAGGACTCCCAATAGCCTTTGTTCCATATAGGAACTTTAGCCCAAAAACTTTAGCCTGGAACCTGAGCACAAGAGTTCTGGGCGTGTTTCCAATAAGGCATCAGACTTTAGTTAGGCTATCATTCCCAAGGTCCTTATAGGCCGGGGTAAAGTGGGGTAAAGTGGAAGACACTTCAATAAACAAATCAGTCATTCCAAAAAATTGTCACCTGTAGTGGAGGAGACATTCACATCGATGTTGATGTCAATGTACATGTCAATCTACTTTTTTGTTGGTTCCGGAGATGCTGTACTAGACTAACTAGACCATAGGGACAAAGGCAGCTCAAGGATGAGTACACACTCTGACCAGCACTGGCGGAGAAGTTAACGTCTACGTTGCTCCACTTTTCCGTCCGTGCGGGCGGGATGCTCGACTAGACTATCGGAGATGGAGCCGCCGTCCGGCAGGATGAGAACCCAACTCACCGGTCGTGGACGAGATGTTGACGTCGATGCTGATCTCGGGGATCCCTCCGTTCCTCAGCGAGGCCACGCAGGTGTAGGTGCCGAAGTCGGTGAACTTGAGGTCGATGATGTCCAGGTTGGTGGTCCCCGGGGAGACGTCGGGGTCCGTGTGGGTGATGACCATGCGCTCGGAGCTGCGCAGCGGGCGGCCGTTCTTCAGCCAGCCGAACTGGAGCTCCTCCGGGGGCGTGGCCTCCACCTGGCAGGAGATCTTGACCTCGCGGCCGATCTGGATGTTGTCGTCGTTGTGGTAGGGGTCCGGCGTGATCCAGAAGCGACCCTTCTTCAAACCTGGAGAGAGAGAGAGAGAGAGAGAAAGAGAGAGAGAGAGAGAGAGAGAGAGAGAGAGAGAGAGAGAGAGAGAGAGAGAGAGAGAGAGAGAGGGAGAGAAACCCAATTGGAGAGTTGACATTCATCCCAAGACCCATCCCTCAGTTTGCATACAGTTAAAGTGGAGGCTGGTGGAGGTAGAAATCGGAGGACGGTTACTCCCCTGACATAGTTACAGCAAGCACATACACAGTACGTTTATGTGTTACTAAGGAAGTGATCCAGAAGCAACCCTTCTTCAAACGTGCAGAGACATAGTAGCTATAATGTTTAATACTCGGTCTGCGGCATAACGGCCACTAAAGTGGTTCCACTGGGTAATTGAATTGCCCCCTTGTCCTTGGTCACGCACTTCAACTGACTCAGAAAGACAGTCACAGCGGGAGTGACATTCACCAAGACTAATCCTTGAGTTTGTGTACAATACATATGTTAATGGAGCACAGTAGGTGGAGGAAGGGATTAGAGAGTACACCTTTAAGAGCAACAACAGCAGCTAAGTCAAGGATTCAGTTGGAAGGAGTATTATTTCAGATGCGGCTGTTTGAATGAACAAATCACATGAGGATGTTTTGCTTTCTGAGTTAATTCTGACTGTCACAGACGTCTCCCGGAGGACAGACAAACACGCTTCACTACAATGGCCTCATTAAGTGTTTTCCCACAGTGTTATCCATAAACAGCACTTTTCCATATACCTTTAAGTTAAAAAAAATAGCTCCCAGAGCAACTAAAAGCATTGAACATATTCCGGAACATTAGTCAAATATATATTTATTTAATACATTCCCCTGCTGTTAATTTACTT
Organism: Nansenia antarctica; assembly: GCF_963989245.1. NCBI lineage: Eukaryota > Metazoa > Chordata > Actinopteri > Argentiniformes > Microstomatidae > Nansenia > Nansenia antarctica. The sequence continues at coordinate 46,798,699 of NC_137674.1, read as the reverse complement.
TGACATCAATGGACAACAAATAATCTCGTTTTCAAAAGTCTTTCGCTTTTTCCATCTATTTGGTGATTAATATTTCATATATTCACTATTTGATGAACATAGATCAAGCACACAGCATAACAAAAAGGTCCCAGTTATAATAGAAATGGAACATTTACCAAGTTGGGTGG
>NC_137674.1:46783529-46788529 GCF_963989245.1 Nansenia antarctica | reverse complement strand
AAAACCTAAACCCACGATTAACCTTAGGGATAAAAACCGGGTTAGGGCGTAACACAGCTTTTGTTTTGTCATCAGATATGATCAAACAATCTGCCCGTGTCGAGAGAGCACATAAATCACTCACTCGCTTAGCCGTAGTCAAGGCGAGGAGCTGACTCGTCTTGAGAGACAATAAACGCAACGACACAGTGTCAATGGGTTCGAATGGGGCACGCACAGCGCCTCTAGCACAATCGACAGGTCCCATTTTGGCATTAGAGTCCTATGAGGGCGTCTAAGCCTACACACTCCAGTCAAAAAACGCTTAACCAGCGAATGACTGAACAGTGTCGTTGTCGCAAAACCCTCATGACAAGCTGAGATGGCAGCCGCGTAAACTTTAATAGTTCTCGCCGCCAATCCCTTGTCAAACAGCGACTGTAAGAAGCACAAGAACGTTTCGACCCGACAGCAGACTGGGTCAACGTCCTGTCCCCTACACTGTGTAAACACTCGCCAGCGCGCCGCATATCCCTTTGCAGTGGATTGCGCACGCGCACTCTGAATGGTCTGAATGACCGCGTCTGTCAGACCCCTGCGTTCTAACAAATCCCTCTCAGTAACCAGGCCATGAGGGGCCCCCCATCATAGGCGGCCCCCTCACCAAGCCTCTGACTTGAGAGAGTGCATCTTGTCGATGAGGTATGGGCCATGGGCCCTCTACCAACATCTCCATCAGTTCCGGAAACCACGGGGCTCCGGGACGGTCCGGGGCTACAAGAATTAACTCAAGCCTCTCTGACCTCACTCGTGCCAACAGTGGGAGGATAGATGTCAGGGGTGGGAACGCGTATAACAGGACCCTCGGCCATGGATGGTGTGCGAATGTATCGACTCCCAATGGCGGGTTGTCCTGTTCGCGCAGACCGCAGGGAGAACCAAAGGTGACACTGCGCATTCGTCCGTGACGCAAACAGAACCACTTCTGCTTGCCCGAACCATGCCCAAATCAGCGACACAATGGAGGGTGCTCACCTCCAGTCGTCGTCCCTCGGGCCTCCCCGTGATAACAGATCTGCTCCTTCGTTGAGCAGACCTGGAATGTGGAGAGCTTTCAGCGAACTCAGGCGACTCCGCGCGCGATGGCGCGCGGGTCTCTCCAGTAGCTCAGGTCGGTTTTAACCGATCTCTGTATTACAATCAACCTGCGACGGCGTCTCACTGGAATCAGTCGCAGTCCTGCGAACCGCCTCTGCAGTCCGCGCATGTGTAACAGGCCTAGGGGACCACTACATGGGCTGTAGACATCAGTCCTAGTAAAAACCTCCTTGACAGAGCGGTGATCGTATTTGTCACTCGACACACCCGGAGAGCTGACGTCAGTGTCGCTCTCCGTGGTGCCGATAAACTGGCCTTCATCTCGGCAGTATCCAACTGAATGCCTAGATAGGAAACTGTTGAGCCGGCCACGGAGCACTCTCTGTCCAGTTTACAGCTAACCCCAGCTGAGTGAGGTGCTGCACCAGTGAGGTTGCGTCCCGAATGGCTCGATTTGGGCATTGGGCCAAGACCAGTAGGTCGTCGAGATATGCTAATATGCGTATCTCGTTTCGCCTCAGTGGTTCGAGTGCTGTCTGCACGCATTCGGAGAAAATTCGAGGAGCAAGCGTGTACCCGAAGGACAGGCGCGTGTACTCGTAAACCTTCCCTTGGAAAGTAAAAACGTAGGAATTTCCTGTGCCACTCTGTGATTGGCACACGAAATACGCGACCCTCAGGTATCTACGAAAGGGCGTTTCGCCACTCTCTCGTTGAGGACCCTAAATCTAGTCTGGGTCTCATGTCTCCCGAATTCTTTGGGACAAGGAAATATGAGGAGTACCACCTCATGTCTCACTGGTCCCTCGGAACCAATGTCACAGCGTCCTTTGGTAGGAGATTCGTAATCTCCTCCTGGAGCGCACCTGTCTTTATCGGGCAGGACAACAAACAGTCTCTCTCATGCCCCTGAAGGGCGGAGGAGGCTGAATGAACTGTAGTGCATATCCCCTCCTCAATGTCCTGTCTAGTCAGCCCGACAGAATACCTGTCCCTTCTAGCCATTCTGCATAACGCAACAACAGCGGCTGGACCGTCTGTTGTGGTGCAGTCGACAGAAAAAACTAGAATTTCTGTATGATCCCAGCCGCCGCTGTACACCGAGGAGGTGGCACAGCCCAAGGCGGGGTCATTTCGAAGGGATGGGCTGCCGTCTGTAAAGAGTGTTTGTTATGTAACAATGCTCTTTATTGACGCAGGTTTAGTATGCCTGATAATCAAAGAACCGGCCGCACGCTCACGAGCTGGGCCAGGTCCTGATAGACATGGAGGGGTTTTTGATGTACATAACGACCCCTCTATACGGCTACAGACAGGGGTGTTTAACCTCTATTGTGTCGTGATAGGGGTAAAAAACGTTAGGCAGAGAGCTGGTCACACGCTAGTAAGCTGGTCCAGTCTCCGCCCTTGTTTCTAACCGGTAGCGATTGGACCACGCCCTGACAAGGCAGGTGGGTCACCGCTCTGGTAGATAACAGTCCCTCTATACGGCGACATACAGGGGTGTTTAACCCGCTTCGTGTCGTGATAGGGGTAAGCCTGTTAGGCAGAGAACTGGCCACACGCCGGTAAGCTGGGCCCGTCTCTACTGTTATGCAGAAAACTGGCCACACGCCGGTAAGCTGGGCCAGTCTCCGTCTTGTTTCTAATCGGTAGCGATCCGACCACACTCTGACAAGGCAGGTGGGTCTCCGCTCTGGTAGATTGCATGGAAAAAACCCCCTTTACTGAAAAAGTAATGTGGGGATTTACCCTCTTTTGCCTCTTTATTTTTTGAGGTAGGAACAACTGGTGGGGGTCATCACCGACCCTCCCGCCAGTGAAAGCGGTGGCGGGGTCATTACCGAACCCCCGCCAGTCACGCATTCCTCTTGCGTTTACCCCCACGCCATGCTGTGGGGGGGTTACGCTGCCGTGGGGGGCCGAAGCGGGCACCCTCGGTGGTCGGCGGCGGAGGCTGGGAAGCCTGAGTAGGGTATGGCCCACTCGGCAGAGGCGGAGCCCACCCTGCATTACGCCGCGCCCTCCGTTTCGCAGTCGCCGTCACTGACGGTCTACCTGCGGAAGAAGAAGAAGAGGTGGAAGGTCGCTGAAGAGGGAGGTGTCTGGCCAGGTGCTTTTTAGCCTCCTCCATCGCGGCCAGGCGCTTCGTCATGGTATCCATGGCGGGACCGAATAGCCCTTGTCGCTCTATTGGAGCATTCAGCAGGGCCATCCGGTCCGCCCCGGTCATGGTGGTAAGAGACAGCCACATTTGCCGCTGCTGTACCACCGCATTTGCCATCAGGCGACCTCCACAGGTCGCGACGCCCTGGGCCAGGTGCATCGTCGCTGCACTGAGCTTGCTCAGGAGCTCCGTCTCCGCCGCAGACAGACCGTCGGGTCGGTCTGCGGTGAGCTTCGCAATGGCAGCGGTAAACATGGCGATGTTATTTGCCGCCGCTGCCGCCTGGGCACCGAGAGCGTAGCTCTTGTCCACCAGGGTGGCGTTAAATTTGTCACGCTGGTTAGGCAGCGTGGGTTTCTTGGGCACCGACCAAGCGCTGGACCCCGGCACCAAGTAGGCCGCCAGCGCTGGTTCGAGCGGTGGGGAGCCATTGGTCATCCCCTCCGCGAGTCCCTCCACTCTAGTAAAGGGCAGGAACGCCTTTACCGGCGCCCTGCTTGTGAGTGGTTCCCTCCACGTGTCCTCCACAAACTTATCCAAGCCTGGGAGGACAGCGTTAGGAGATTGGTCCTGTCGTTTCGCCCTCCCCCCGTAAAACAATTCCTTCTCCCAGAAGGACTCCGTCGTTGGGGGAGGGGAGGCAGGACGGGGGATCCCCAACACATCCGCCGCAGCTTCCAGGAGGCCCTGGAAGTCGTGGTGGAGTGATGGGGGGGCGATGGCGGGGAGCTCGTGAGCCTCTACCTGCCGCTCGCCCTCATCAGAGCTCTCTGACCCTGACACCGACGCCGACCACCCAGCTGGCTGAGGGCGGTTTGGTATCAGGGCTGGCTGATCGGGCGGGACCGTCCCTACTCGGGGAGTCGCCCGCCCAGAACGCCGCTCTGGGGCCTGTCCGGACGTATCATCGGCAGAGTTATCCGAGTCGGATAGCATCTCCGAGATAGCGCCCGTCAGGGGAACGCTCTCCTTGAACCAGGCCATCCTCCTACTCCTGTCCTCGACGGAAAGGAGAGAGCAGGGGAGGCAGCTGGGGGAGGCGACCAACGCCGCCTCGGCATGTTCGGGGCCGAGGCAGACGTGGCAGTAGTCGTGTCCGTCCTCCGCTGCTAGTGAGCGGCAGCGGCAGGAGTCCCGGAAAAACTTCTTTATCGGCGGCGGCGGACGATCCATCTCGAAGGGAAAGGCTGGCGGGTCCTCCAGTCTAGTAGTCTTCCTTCTCAGTCTTCAGATTCAACCCGTGCTGAACTTTTTGGGAGAATGAGGTAGCGAAGTACACCCCTTTATATAGCACCCCAGGCGGGCGCAGGCATTGAAAAATTCAGTCATTGGCTACTTTAGGTAGCGGGTAAACCAATAGGAGCAGAGCTCCCCTATGGGGCGGAGCTCCACGATATAGAACGGTACCAAACACAGGTTTGTCCACCAGAAGTTAAAAGTAAAAAGATTATCAGAGAAGCGTTCGTTTGACTTTCAGACCTCGGAAGGGAGAACAAACTTCAGATCAGTTCTCCCATCAGAGCTCCGTCCTCCCCCAGCCTCCCCCAGCCTCCCGTGGTCCTCCCCCAGCCTCCCCCAGCCTCCTGTGGTCCTCCCCCAGCCTCCCATGGTCCTCCCCCAGCCTCCCGTGGTCCTCCCCCAGCCTCCCATGGTCCTCCCCCAGCCTCCCGTGGTCCTCCCCCAGCCTCCCATGGTCCTCCCCCATGCCTGTGCAGTGGTAGTGGAGCCTTACCTCTGACCACGATGGTGGTGGACT
>NC_137674.1:46740749-46778249 GCF_963989245.1 Nansenia antarctica | reverse complement strand
GAGAGAGAGGAGGAGAGAGAGAGAGAGAGAGGACGGGGAGAGAGAGAGAGAGAGAGGAGGAGGAGAGAGAGAGAGAGAGAGGGGGCACTTGATTGATACAACATACTGCATCTGTAGTGCTGAAGAATGAAATCAGCGTTACTTTTCCCAAGGCCTTACCTTGCCATTAGAAAAGTCTGTCTGTGACAACAAACACATAAACCACAGTGTCATATAAATCTCTGGTGTTTTGGCTGTCATAAAGTGAGACGGTTTGACTCATTTCATTGATGGTGTCGACCGTACGAATCACATCGTTTAAAATGAAGGGCTATATTTTATTTATTGAAACGCCTGGGAAGATCACAGAGACGGGGACCTGATGTGACATAACAGCAGCAGTCTGTCCCGCAGACAGCGCTTGTTGGCCACACATTTGTTTGCTTGTGTATAGGTCAATGCATGAAATGCAATTACACAATTGACTTAATCTTGAGCTCCGCTCCACACACACACACACACACACACACACACACACACACACACACACACACACACACACACAGAGGCCGCGCGGTAATGAAGTGTGCTGGTGCAAGGGGTTCACAGCTGCTCTCCCAGAAAAATCTCCCTCTCTTAAGCTTCACCGGGGAGAAAGCCATTCACAGACTCAAGAATGGGAATCAAAGAAGGCATACTAGGATGTGGAGAGGGGTGGGGGGGGGGGGGGTGGTGGGGGGTGATGGGAGGGAAGGAGGGAGGAGCTTTGTTTTGTTACAGATGTATTTATTTATTAAATATTCAGAATGTTAATTCTGCATAAAAGGCCTACATCAGTAATTTTTTTATGTTTTAATCAGGAAGCAAAAACTAGCTGGCGCGGGCCTTTTAAAATGTAATTTCAAGGTGATGTTTTTTTTTTTTTTTTCTCTGGAGACGTTAGCATCGGTGAGGAGCAGCGACGACGTTGACTGAACTGTCTGAAGATTAATCCTTCATCATCAACTCCAAAAAGTTCAGAAAATCTTCTTCAACTTAGTCGGAAATTGTCAATTAAATGCAGACAGGCACTCCAGTCAGGTGCTTTGAAAAAGTTTTGACAGAGTCCGTGATGTTTCAAGTTTGGTGAAAAGGACCACTTAGACTCCAGAGGTACTGCTCCACCGGAGAGAGAGAGAGAGAGGGGGAGAGAGAAAGAGACAGAGAGAGAAAGAGAGAGACAGAGAGAAGAGAGAGAGACATACACAGAGAGAGAGAGAGAGAGAGAGAGAGAGAGAGAGAGAGACACACAGAGAGAGAGAGAGAGAGAGAGAGAGTGCTTTCAGTACAGTCATTTTGACAAGAGCTTGATAATTACTCAAAAGTGCTTGATGGGGGGAGAGAGAGAGAGCCACAGGCTTGTAAAGGCTACTTTGGGATGCAGCTTGAACAAAAAAGAAAAAAAATCTCACCACTCTGACTAACTACCGCCATTGGCAGTCCAGACTCATTTCCTGTGCATAACCATTATAACATAACATAAAAAGGCGTTTTTTAATTATGAATAATGGCTCTGCGGCTTAGTGGGACTGTTCATTAATTTGTTGGTTGGTTCATTCATCCATTCACGTGTTTCTAATTTCTCTTTCCATCCCCGCCTGGTGTCTACCCCTAACGAGGTTATCACGGTACCTCAGATCTGGGGTCACATGTCTCTGGGGGTCAATTGCACAGTATTCATTAATGAATCGAATTCATTGAGCTTGGAGTATCTGGGACTGACTCCATCGACTCCACTGCAAACAAAATCAAGTGGAATCAACTCAGAAGTATTCAGACTTTCTGAGTCTACCCCCGCAAGGTTGCGGTACCTTGCGGGGGTAGACTCAGAAAGTCTGAATACTTCTTAGCCTCTGTGGCTCAGTTGGTAGAGCATGGCGCTAACAACGCTTAGGTTGTAGGTTTGATTCCCGCTGGGACCATCTACTGTATACTAAGAGACTCTGCCTAAAGATAAGAAAGCATCATTTAGTGGCCCAAATAGTCATCCAATTAGTCTGTTACCAGCACTGAGTAAGATTCTTGAGAAGACAGTATTTGATCAAATACAAGAATACCTGTCAGTAAACAATCTGTTAACAAAGTATCAACATGCCTACAGAAAGGGACATTCCACATGCACAGCACTGACGCAAATGTCAGATGACTGGTATAGAGACTTAGACAACAAAATGATCTGTGGAGCAGTTCTTTTAGATTTTACAGCAGCATTCGATGTTATTGAACATAAACTTCTTGTAGAAAAACTGGTTTGTTATGGTTTTAAACCATCTTCAGCTACCTGGATGGAAAGTTATTTAAGGGATCGATCACAGAGAGTCTTTTTTAATCGAAGCTACTCAAACAGTGTGCTGGTGGAAAGCAGAATTCCACAGGGAAGCTGCTTAGGCCCACTTATGTACTCTGTTTTTACTAACGATCTACCTCAAGTACTAAGACACGCAAACTTAAGTATGTACGCGGACGACACTACAGTATATGCATCAGCAAAAACAGCAGAGGAACTGACAGTCATACTAAACAGGGAGCTAAGCTCCATTGGAAAGTGGGTCCATGAAAACAAGATGGTACTTAACTTAGCCAAAACAAAAAGCATTTCAAATCAATCTCTCAGAGCAGAGCCAGAGCTTAGACTGTGTATTGAAGGAACATCTATTCAGCAAGTAAAAGAAACCAAGTTATTGGGAATCATCCTTGATGACAAACTGTCCTGGTCAAAGCACATTGACACTATTGTCAATAAAATGGGCAAAGCACTAGCCGTAGTCAGACGATGCAGAAACTATCTTGCACCTGATCTAAGGAAACTGGTTGTTACTTCTCTGGTCCTGTCACAGCTGGATTACTGCCAGATAGCATGGGCTAATACTACAAAGAAAGACCTGAGAAAACTACAGTTAGTACAGAACAAAGCTGCACGCTTTGCTCTACAGTGTCCATATAGAACTAGCATACATAGTATGCATGCTAGTCTCCACTCCAATGGCTAAAAGTTGAAGACAGGTTGGCTGCTGCACTTCTTTTGTCAACATGGAGCCTTTTACAGTCTAAAACTCCAGCAGATCAGAAATAACAAACTAAATAATAACTTGGCTTCACATACCTATGTCACTAGACGAGTAACAGAAGGAAGGTCACTAGAAGGAAGGTTTTCACTCCCTAAAGCTAATACCAATTTTCTTAGACGCACAGTGGGATACAGAGCCATGAAGTCATGGAACCTACTACCAACAGAAGTAAACGTATGTTCAAAAAGCAGATAAGGAAACACCTGGGTACAGCAAACTTGTGACACTAGATGGTGACGCACCGTAGATGGAAATGTGTAGTCCTCTCTAACATGGTTGTAATTTGTTCTATTTTTATGTAACTAGAGATTTAAGTGTTACTTGTAATGTATGTTTTAAATGTGGACTCCAACTAGATATATAAGTGTTTTATACTATGCCAAATGTAAAATTGTATGATGTATGATATATTTTAATGTTTGATATTTGTAATGTAAGTATGCTTTATATGTTAAATGTTATTTGTAATGTATGTTTTAAATGTGGACCCCACTAAAAGTAGCTCATGCCTATGGGTATAGCTAATGGGGATCCTTCCAATAAATAAACAAATAAACACTATGCACTCAATGCAATATAAGTCGCTTTGGATAAAAGTGTCGGCCAAATGGCATATTGTAGCGGACAATACTGAGGGGCATGACGTACATAATTCACCTGTGTGTTTGGGGTATGGGGAATTGTGTGTGGGCACTTTAATGCCGGTCACTGAGGTGTGACGTATGGGGTTATAGGTAACATATGAATGAATGAATGAATGAATGAATGAATGAATGGTCTTTATTGTCATTAATACAGTACAGGTACCATACAACAAAATTTAGGAGGGGGGGCTCCCCTGGTGCTTGGAAAAAAGACTAAAAACAAGAGGTCCAAGGGTAAAATAAAAAAGGGAAAAGAGCTGGTTTACATAAATAAAGGCTATGTACACTATCTACTATACTATACTACTATACTATACAATAAAACACTGTGCTGTACTCTATGCTATGCTATAAATATCCTAACTTTTCCTATATCTGAACCTTATGTACACAAGGGTAGTCATATTGCACATAGTATTTTTGCACATTCATTAAAGTGGTTAAAGTTCATTAATAGCAGGTTTGAAATGTTCACAGTTATATTTCAATATTGCACTTATGTTTACAATCTAGTAGCTGCCATCAAATTGTCTAGATTGTCCAGGGCCTAGAACCTAGGTATTTGCTGTGTTCAGGGCCTGAATGGCCCTAGGGTAGAAGCTGAGCTTCAGTCTATTTGTCCGTGCGAACATGGTCCTGAACCGCCTGCCTGAGCACAGCGATAAGGAAGGACGATAAGGAAGTGTTGTGTGTTGCTATGGGCGCTATGTCAAGAGTTACTGTAAATAAATGTAGACGCTGTCGGCTTTATACTGGCACCAAGTCTCCGCTTCGTTTGTACGCTCCAACTCCTACAATATATTATTATAATTATTAGATTATTATATATTACTATATATTATATAAAGTCAGTGTAAGACGTGGGTATCGAATCTGTGTCTCCCACACACCAAACCCAAACCTGTACCATCAGACCAATGGTCCCTCCTGGTTCAGGCAAGGCTACCCATCTCAAGAGCCACCTCTGCTACACCAGCTGACTAAACAGCAGAGAGAGAGAGAGAGAGAGAGACAGAGCAGTGACACATGTCTGGGGGAGGCTGGTGGAGGTAGAAATCGGAGGAGAGAAGAGGCTGAGAGAGGAGGCTGAGAGTGGAGGCTGTTAGAGGCTGTTAGAGACTGAGGGAGGAGGCTGTTAGAGTCTGTTAGAGGCTGTTAGAGGCTGAGAGTGGAGGCTGTTAGAGGCTGAGAGTGGAGGCTGTTAGAGGCTATTAGAGGCTGAGAGTGGAGGCTGTTAGAGGCTGAGAGTGGAGGCTGTTAGAGGCTGTTAGAGGCTGTTATAGGCTGTTAGAGGCTGTTAGAGGCTGAGGGAGGAGGCTGAGAGAGACCAAGGGAGGAGGCTGAGAGAGACTGAGGGAGGAGGCTGTTAGAGGAGGCTGAGGGAGGCTGAGAGAGGATGAGGGAGGAGGCTGAGGGAGGAGGCTGAGAGAGGAGGCTGAGAGAGGAGGCTGAGAGAGACTGAGAGAGGATGAGGGAGGAGGCTGAGAGAGGAGGCTGAGGGAGGAGGCTGAGGGAGGAGGCTGTTAGAGGAGGCTGAGAGAGGAGGCCATGTTGTCTGCCACTGGCCCTCCTTCTCTCACTCTCTCAGACACCTTCTCTCTCCCTCCCTCCTTCTCTCTCTCTCTTGTCTCTCTCTCTCTGACACTCTTCTTTCCTTGTCATCTCTCCCTTTCTCTCTCTCTCTCTCCCTCCCTCATTCTCTCTCTGTCTCAGACATTCTTTTCTTTCCTCTTTCTCTCTCTCGCTCTCTCTGTCTCAGACGCTCTTTCCCCTCCCCTCCCCTCCCCTCCCCCCTCTCTTTCTCTTTCTCTCTCTCTATCTCAGACACTTTCTTTTTTTCCTCTTTATCTGTCTCTCTCTCTCTCTCTCTCTCTCTCTCTCTCTCTCTCCATCTCTCTCTCTCCGGCATCCTCATAGTGCAAACGTAACACATTTGTCTTTGTTGTATTTGCCAGCTCCAGGCCTCCACGCTGCATTTCAAACACAGAAATGCTGCTTTGCTAATTTGTAGCTTAGATGAGGGCGGGGAAGGAGGGGGGGGTGACGCTTGCTGTGTGAGGCTTCAAGGCGGACACAGACAATCTTATAGCCTCACAGTAAATGGAAAAAACGTATTTAAACTAACACACTCACACACACACACACAGCCACACACAGTGAATTAACTTAGATGGAAATTGAACGGCTGCCTCGTTTGAGTACATTTGCAATTATCTGCCCTGATTAACACTGCAATTACAGTGATCAATGAATCTGGAGCTGAACCCAATCAGTCTCCCGACACATGTGCTGGATAAACATGTCATGGTTCACACACACACACACACACACACACATATACACACACACACACGCACACACACCTTAGTCCATTCTTCCCCAGGTCTACTGTATTCACAACCCCCTTCACTCCCACACTGTCGTCAAAGACACCAACCTGCAGCATTAGGTGTATGTAGCAGATGGCTATACACACACACACGCATGCACGCATGCACACGCACACGCACACACACACACACACACACACACACATATGGACACGGACACGGACACGGACACACACACACACACACACACACACACACATATGGACATGGACATACACACAAACGCACACACACACATATATGGACACGGACATACACACACACACACACAGACACACACACATACACCGAGCATCACTGAGGCAAGTTTTACCCAAATTCGACCAACTCATCGATGTAAACATGTAAACACGAGCACAGGGAGTATTCTCCACCACTGTTACACACCCCTACGTCATGCCTACAAACCCCTCCTCCACCACTGTTATACCTCCCTACGTCATGCCTAGGGATGCACGATATGCATTTTTTCCAACCGATACCGATAACCGATGTTTACCCGCTTCTCGTGGCCGATAACCGATATGATAACCGATATGAGAACAGATATAATTTCACAGTTGATAACCTGTAGTTCATGCACACCTGAAGGTAAGAAAGGCTGTCATCCAGGAAACCGGAAACAAATGCTGCTAACAGCTAGCGGCTAACAAAGCACAGCACTACGAAAGTTTAAACTGTATTTTAATAACATCACAACATGCTGATAGAACATCAACATGCTAAAAACACATAACTACACATAATTAGATGATCACACAGTCCTTGCTTTTGAACACGTCCTAAAACGAAAGTATATTTACAAGCCATGTAAACCAATAGCCGATTACCTCCGGACAACAATAACAATGAATCAATTCGGTTGTTAAGTCGTGACGTGTTTCCGGGTCCAAAGTTGGCTGAGGCGCTGTCTTCGAAATGCCTCAGTAATAATAATAATTCATTATATTTATATAGCGCTTTTCCGAGGCTCAAAGACGCTGACAAATATGGGGAAAACGGGAAAGTGCTGTGTCCCTTGTTGTATATGTACAACACACGCTGTCTCAGGAAGGCCTCCAAGATCTCCAGAGACCCAACCCACCCTGGGTACGTACACTTTACCCGGCTGCCCTCGAAAAGGCGGTACAGGACCATGGCCGCAAGGACAAACAGACTGAAGAACAGCTTCTACCCCAGGGCCATCCAGGCCCTGAACACAGCAAAGACCTAGGTTCTGGGCCCTGGACAGTCTGGACGGATTGATGGCAGCTGCTGGACTGAAAAAATCAGGTGTAGTGCTGAGGCACAAATATGTACATTTCAAGCCTGCAAACTGCGACACTTTAAATTAATGTGCAATAACACTATGTGCAATATGACAACCCTAGTCGTCTATCTGTACAGTATAGTATAGTGCAGGGGTCGGCAATTAGGTTTGGCCTCGGGCCAAATTTTTTTTGAGCCACTAGATGGCGGGCCCGAACGTTTTTTTTTTTTTTTACTAACACCAGGGGAGCCACCCCTCCTAAATTTCGTTGTTTGGTACCTGTACTGTAGCAATGACAATAAAGACCATTCATTCCATTCATTCATTCATTCATTCATTCATAAGTAATTGATTGTTAAAAAATGTGACACGTTCTAATGCTTTGACTTTTCTTTCGAAAAATGTACACATCGCTAGTCAACTAACACAGCTTGTTTTGTGAGCCTGCTAACAATGTAAAGTAGTGTTGTAGTTAACTAGGTAACAATGTAAAGTAGTGTTCTAGTTAACTAGATAACAATGTAAAGTAGTGTTGTAGTTAACTAGGTAACAATGTAAAGTAGTGTTGTAGTTAACTAGGTAACAATGTAAAGTAGTGTTCTAGTTAACTAGGTAACAATGTAAAGTAGTGTTGTAGTTAACTAGGTAACAATGTAAAGTAGTGTTGTAGTTAACTAGGTAACAATGTAAAGTAGTGTTGTAGTTAACTAGGTAACAATGTAAAGTAGTGTTGTAGTTAACTAGGTAACAATGTAAAGTAGTGTTGTAGTTAACTAGGTAACAATGTAAAGTAGTGTTGTAGTTAACTAGGTAACAATGTAAAGTAGTGTTGTAGCTAACTAGGTAGCAGTCCAATCCATTACGTTGCAGTATTTTGGCTTGACTAGCAAGTTTGTGTTGTGATTCTCAACAACGTTGAAACGTAGTTTCACCCTTTTCCATAGTTTTGAATAATAAATGTGTGGACTGACGATGTAGCGCAGCCTAGCTTATTCTAATAATTATTTAACATACTTTCATTCTGAATGATTCCCCCCTCCTCCCAGACAAGGTCACATTATTATTGGATTGGTTGTTTGCCTGCCGGGTGAAGTTAGCTAAACATTTAACCTGCTAACTAGCAAGAGAAACATCATGTCACTCTCCAAAGGTGTAAAGAGGAAAGTTGACGGTGAAAACAGGGCATTTAAAGAGGAATGGACAGCGAACTATAATGTTCATCCTACCTGGTTTCATCAACGCAAAGCCGTTGTGAGACTCACATCTTCCGTGCTCACAATGTTCCATTTCTATACATGCGAGTCGTCCTTTTCCTCAATGAATAAAACGCAAATAAAGCGTTGATAAAGACGCACGAGAGGAATCGATTGATGCAAAAAAAAACTTGAGAACTGCCTGCGGATTAAAGTGACGTCCATATAACCAGATATCAAGCAAATACTGACGGATGGGAGATGCCACTTTTCACATTAAGTGAGTACCAAGCCTGTCGTTATTGTATTTAATAACCTAATTGTATTTTTTATATTTTGAATGAATGGCTCATTGTAATTATTATCCCTAATAGCGTGTTTGCTCTGTCGTTTCAGGAGCATAGGCCTATGCACCACCACCCCTCGCATAAGCGGATTACTTTTCTTTCTTTTCTTTTTTTCACCGATTTTGTTGTCAATGTTTTTCAGAATATTAAACTGAATTTGCTTTGTTACTGTTCATATGTGTGTTGCAGTCACATATACGTAAACATTACGTTTGAATTATTTACTGAGCTGGTGTTATTTTTTTCAAACCACACACGGCTATTTCAGCACTACACGTTGTCCACCTACTTATGATTCACTATGAGGGGTTCAGCGTCAGTGCGCTTCGGTGCACCCCGCTGCCTGATTGTCTGTCCCTGTGTCATTCACTCTCAACATGGATAAAAGTACAATAAGCATTATTCAGGTGGAGGTAGATTCTCTATTCGGACATTATAGGCGCTATATGTGGGACTGTCGGTCCGATATTGTAAAAAAAAAAAAAGGGAAAAAAAAAGAAAAGTGGATTCTCAAAATATTCTGCTGGGCCAAATATTATTGGTGATGGGCCAGCAATGGCCCGCGGGCCGCCTATTGCCGACCCCTGGTATAGTGGATAGTGTACATAGCCTTTATTTATGTAAACCAGCTCCTTCCCTTCTTGTGTTTTTTTAAAGTTTTTTTTCTTTCCTAACACCAGGGGAGCCACCCCTCCTAAATTTCGTTGTTTGGTACCTGTACTATAGCAATGACAATAAAGACCATTCATTCATTCATTCATTCATGTATGAATAGATCCCAGTCTAAAAAACGATTGAACTGTCATTCTACCGCTGTAGTACACTGGTATTATGGTGCAGGGAATTTCTGGTTTGGACCCGGAAATTGCTAAACGTCACGTTTGACATCAGACTTAACAACCGAATTCCTCAAAGTATACATATTAAGAGAGCTATTTATAGCGGTTTCACGTATGCGAGTGGTGTAGCCCATATATGCATTGTGCGCATATTATGTGCATTTACGACACGCGTGAAGCATTTCTGCGACACGCGTTTCTGTTAACTGTTTTCGTTCCCTCATCGCTGTATTCAATGCCAAAATCATATTCCTTCCATACAGCGTGCTTGCAATGGTGAATCTTCAGGTGACTTATGAGATTTGTTGTGTTGTAACTCGTAGACCTTTGCCCTCCTCTCCAAACTTTTGCCGAACATGTATTGCAAATTGCAAACGCACTATCTGCCTCAGAAACTCTGAAAAATGTCCACACCGTTTCGCTCTCGTCTCTACACTGCGTGGCTAGTACGCAGGCGCAGCATCATGAGCACGACAACCGGAACCGGAAATATTTCCGGCTTCATATTATCGGCTCTATATCGGCTAAAAGTTAATAACACCGATAAATATTTAACAACATTAATTTCCCAATATCGGCGCCGATAATATCGTGCATCCCTAGTCATGCCTACAAACCCCTCCTCCACCACTGTTACACCCCCCTACGTCACGCCTACAAACCCCTCCTCCGCTCACTGTTCGGCAAATCAGACCACCCTTCCATCTTGCTCATGCACGTCCACATGCCCAAACTGAAGCTTGCCACACCTGTCATGAGAACAATCCAGCGTTGGTCTGACCAACCCGATGCTGTACTCTGAGATTACCTGACGACGCGGACTGGGAGAGACCTACCGAGAGATGAATGACGACATACAAGGGTACGCGCAAGGTTACGCGCAAGGTTTTCATGGGATTTATACGACGCGGAATAGAGGAAATTGTCACCACAAAACAGTTCAGCTGTATCCAAATCAGAAGCCTTGGGATTAATGGCGCAGTCAGGGCTGCACTTACCGCCAGAGACACCGCCATCAAATCCGGTGACAAAACAAATGACAAGAAAGCCCGCTACGACCTCCGTAGAGTGATTGAGGCAGCCAAACAGGAATACAGTGAGAAGAGAGAGACACGGCTATGTAGCAATGACTCACGCAGCATGTGGCAGGGGGCTGCACACAATTTCAGACTCCAAAGGGAGACCTAGCTATGCAGCTAGCGTAGCTGGCTCTCTCCCGCACGAGCTGAATAGCTTCTACGCCCGCTTTGAGAACGCCAACATTGACCTACCTGAGAGGGCACACACCACAGACACCACAGACAGCGCTCTGGTCATCACCGAAGCAGACTTGCGCAAGTTGTTCAGAAAACCTCAACATCCGCAAAGAGGCCGGGCCAGACGGCATTCCAGGCCGGGCGACCGCAGTACAGCCAGGAGAACAACCTCTCTCTCAACACGAACAAGTCCAAGGAGCTGGTGGTGGACTTCAGGAAGAGAGGCCGGGAACAGGACCCCATCAACATCAACAGGTCCGCCCCTAAAGAGGGTCTGAAGTTTGAAGTTCCTCGGCGTCCACCACATCTCTGACGACCTCACCTGGGATGAGCACACCAAACAGGTGGTGAAAAAGGCACAGCAGCGCCTCTTTCACCTCGAGCAGCTGAAGAAGTTTGGCATGGGGCCCAAGACCCTGCGGGGCCTTCTACAGAGGCACAGATGAGAGCATTCTGACTGGGCGCATCACTGCCTGGCACGGCGACTGCGATGCCCTCAACCGCAAAGCGCTGCAAAGGGTGGTGCGGACAGGGAACTGATGCCATCCAAAAGACGACGCCTCTTCCGAAGCCTCAGGGACAAAACTCAGAGACTAACCAACAGCTACTTCCCCCCAGGCGATCAGGCTCAGAAACAAGCCTACTGAAGACAAAATGACTATTATCCCCAAGCACACCCCATGTATACAGAATACCTACCTTTAAGCACACAGTCACTTCACTCAATACTACCTCTTACACCCACTGCCACCGTGCAATACTCACAACATTTATACTCTGTACTATTCTTTTTACTATTTACTATTACGTTTTACTATTTGTTCTGCTAAATTGTGTCCTGTCTCATTTGTCTTATTGTCTCCCACAACTTGTCACGTGTCCAATTATGTCTTGTAATTGTCACTTTATTATCTTGCCTTATTGCCTTATTTGTCTTTGTGCTGCGATGTCAAGGAGCCTGAGGATTTTACTTATCTTACACTTGTGTGTAATGTGACGTAACAATACACACGCACACACACCCATAGGAACAGTGATGCCTCTGATATGATGACAGTGTAAGTTATCACCTCGGTTCGCCTAGAGAGTGAGGTGGGAGACGTGTTGGGTGAGAGTGTGTTGTCATTTCTGGTGTCATTACATGCCCTTAAGTGTTGTTAGTGGGCTTTTCTTTTTCCTTTTACGTGTGTGTGTGTGTGTGTGTGTGTGTGTGTCAGGACTATGCGCGGGCCACTGCCCATTCCTCTGCTGCTTCAGCACAGGCATGATGGGTAAATGGAAAAGGGCAATCTGCAGGGGAAAAGGACAATCTGCAGAACTGATGATGCGTACGGGGACAGTGAGTGTGTGTGTGTGTGTGTTTGTGTGTGTGTGTGTGTGTCCTCTGTGCCTGTGCCTGTGTGTGTGTGTGTGTGTGTGTGTGTCCTCTGTGCCTGTGTGAGTGTGTGTGTGTGTGTGTGTGTCCTCCGTGCCTGTGTGTGTGTGTGTGTGTGTGTGTGTGTCCTCCGTGCCTGTGTGTGTGTGTGTGTGTGTGTGTGCACGTGCGCGTGCGCGTGCGCGTGTGCGTGTGCGTAGACAGAGCTCTGTTCACTCACAGTAGACATCCACCCGTATGGACTTGATGGCAGGCGAGCCGAGCGTGTTGTCTGCCTTGCAGTAGTAACGCCCTCCCTGGTGTCTCTGGATCTTGCTGATGCGAAGTGTCTCATTGAACACGCTTGAGTCCTGGAAGCGGTCCGAGGCGCTGCCCGCGGTTTTGGTCCATCGAATCTGTGGGGGGAGGGGAGGAGGGGGGAGGGGAGGGGGAGGGGGGGGGGGCAGGGGGAGGGAGGGGATAAAGATAGACACATCTGTTGACTATGGGACAGATATGAACAACAGCCTGCTGAACAGAGCACTAATCACTGTGTGTGTGTGTGTGTACAGACAGGATAATAATCAGGTCAGCCTACTGAATCACATGAACGGGACGACATGCTCAAATGAGCACAATCTATGCTCAAACGACAACAACAACAACAACACACACACACACACACACAGTATACAAAAGCAAACCTAGTCATAGTTCATTTACAGAAGGAGCATTTAATGCTCCTTGTTCTAAAGGGACACTTAGTGGAACTGTACATATTCTCATTCATTCTCTCCCTCCTACACTCCCGCCATAACAGCTGTTGTATTACAGCATACCCACCCGCAGCAGGCTAACAAACACGTGCATATTACACATCTCATACATACATACGTTTGTACACCCCGTCCAGGTGGAATTTGTGTCTTCACATTAACATGCTATCAAGCTACCACTTAGCGATCAGAAGACCACTTAGCGATCAAGCTACCACTTAAAAGGCTTTCAGAAGGGTCTGGGCTCCATACAGCATGCTAAGTACTGTAGCCTAATGCACACGGCCACTCTGATAGAGGCGTTCTCACTGCTAGCTCTGTGAGGTTAAGGACCAAGTGTCTTTGGCGGGCTCTTCTAGCATTGTGACTGCCAATGGGCCCCTGGTCCTGGCATAGATTTCTTTTTCTTATTATGTTTGATAGATAGATGATTCACTTACTTAGATAAATGTCATTGTTGTAAGTCGCTTTGGATAAATGTAGAAAATGTAAATAACAACAAACATGGCATCTTCTGATACAGTACCCTCCATAAGTATTGGAAAGAGAAAGTGTCTTCTTTTAGCTCTATACTCCCAACAGTTTGAATTTGAAATTACAAACAATTACTATGAGGTTAAAGTATAGATTCTCAGTTTTCTTTTCTTTTTTTTCAGATTGGTTTCACCATTTAGAAATAACAACCCTTTTTATACAGTCCCCCTATTTCAGAGCACCAAAGGTATAGGAGAATTGGCTTGATAGGTGTCTTCTTGATATGCCACAACCTGTCAGGTGGATGGATTGTCTCATCAAAGGAGAAGTGCTCACACAGATTTAAACACATTTGTGAACAGAATTTGAGAGAAATAGGCCTTTTGTGTACATAAAAAAAGTCGTAGATCTTTGATTTCAACTCATGGAACATTGGAGCAAAAACAAAAGTGCATAAATGGTCAACTTGTCTTAATTGATGATGTTACTGCTGACAGCAGGTGCAGAATGTATTCGTAAGTGTACAGAAATATCTTGTCTGCTGGAGAACAAGCAAACACCTCCAAACTCATTGGCACTTCATCATACAGTAAGACAACGACCCCAAACATACTGCCATAGCAACTAGGGAGTTTTTCTCAGGGCCAAAATTATTGACTAGCCAAGTCAATCTTCAGATTTAAATCCAATTGAACATACAGCATTTCCTGCTGATGACAACTTAGGCAAAAAAAACTAAAAAAGACCTAAAAACAAACTGAAGATGGCTGCAGTACAGGCCTGGCAGAACATTACCAGAGAATATACCCAGTGTCTGCTTTATTTGGACATAAAAATAAAAAAAATCCACTACTTTTGGAGCCCTGAAATAGGGGGAGTATCTTTAAAAATGTTACTTATCGGGTACTTTCTAAATCGAGAACCCAATCTGAAGATAAGCCTATCGAATTAAAGCTGAGAATATGTTCTTTGACCCCATATCAAACTGGTGGAGTATAGAGCTAAAAGAAGACCAAATGCTCCCTCTTTACCATTAGTGTAAAAGAGCAGGAGTGATCTGAGAGGAGGCTGGGAGGCTGGGAGCACACCTCTGTCCAGCTCGCCCGTGCATCTCCACTGATGCTACATTTACATCAGAGAAGAGAAGAAGAAGCCTTCTGGAAGCGTCCGCAGTGCACTGAAGCAGTAGTCGATCTTGGAATTGCAAATGGAGCTTTGAAGAGTCTGTGTGTATGTACTGTATGTGTGTATGTATGTGTGTGTGTGTGTGTGTGTGTGTGTGTGTGTGTATGCGTGTGTGTGTGTGTGTGTGTGTCTGCATGTCTGAGCCTCCTGTGTACACTCACACTGCCAGTCATGCAGACAAGCGGAGCAAATTGGCCATTCAGCCCTGGCATGGCCGTGGTTTGCTGGGCCCTAAGTGTGAGAGTATGTGTGTGTGTGTGTGTGTGTGTGTGTGCGTGTGTGTGTGTGTGTGTGTGTGTGTGTGTGTGAGTGTGTGTGTGGGTGTGTGGGTGTGTGGGTGGGTGTGTGCGTGCACGTACGTGAGTGTGTGTAAGGCTTCCTGTGTGGTTCTGACCTACATTGCAACAAAACCCTCCTTTATCATTAGCTAGTTCTACTGAATTGCTTAGCTGGACTGCTTATCTCCCATTCAAGGAGGTACGGTACGTGTGTGAGAGTGTGTGCATGTGTGTGTGTGAGCGCGACGTGCATGTCGTGTATGTGGATGTGGATGTGAGGCAGAGTAATTAGGAGCCATTGACCCCCCACTCTCTCCCCCCTCCCCCCTCACCCCCCCACCAAACAAATGACCCCTCTTCTCAGCGGCTAATTGGCAGCGTCTCCCCCTCCTCCTATGCCCTGCCTGGGCTCCATGTCCCAGGGCTCTGGATGCAGCTGAAGAATGCAGCGCTGGCATTCCGGCACCAAAACGGCACCGAGTCACAACCTTCTCATGGCGAGGAGGACTATGAAATCCATTTCATGCTTTGCTGAAGATGGAGGTAGCGAACGGGTTTGTTTACACAAACATATATCGCCGTCGGTTAGGAAGAACATCCGATTGGAATTCATGGCGTTTAGCCACGCCGCGAGGGGCGGTCAGTGGCTTTCGTTTTTGGGAGGTCGGAGGAAAGGGAGGTGTCATAAGGATGTCCCCTATCCTCTCTTCTCTTCGCGTTTGATCCTTCTGCTCTTCTACTTGAGTGAGACCACAGGAGCTTTGACTTGGCTGCAGAGAAACCAGACATGCAGAATTACAACTCACACTCATGCACGCACACACGCACACACGCACACAGACACACACACACACACACACACGCACACACACACACACACACACAGACACACACACATACATACATACATACACAGACACACACACACACACACACACAC
Source organism: Nansenia antarctica (assembly GCF_963989245.1). Classification (NCBI taxonomy): domain Eukaryota; kingdom Metazoa; phylum Chordata; class Actinopteri; order Argentiniformes; family Microstomatidae; genus Nansenia; species Nansenia antarctica. The sequence continues at coordinate 46,762,238 of NC_137674.1, read as the reverse complement.
AGGGAGGAGGGCTGGACAGAGTTAACAATAAATCAACAAGATTAGCATTGTACACTCCAGGGCATACCGTTTAATAACTTGTTGACGAGCCGCCGATTAAGAGATTACTGAGAATTAAGTTTGTGCAACTCCTCAACTCCAATGTTCTCCAACAGTCTCCACTCTGAATCTATAGCATAGTCAAGCCTCGGCCTCTGTGCTGCAGCCTGTCTCAAAGTCTAATGTATTCTAGTTGGCCACAGGCTGTGTGATGATGAATGGACACTTTCCCGGGGAGTAGCTGTTCTCTGTACGTAAATACGTCTCACACACACACACACACACACACACAACCACGTGCTGCCACCATGATGATGATGATGATGATGCTGCTGATGATGATGATGATGATGTCTGTATGTAGTCAGCAGATTGGCATTAGAGAGAGAAAGACACACACACACAGAGATAGATAGAAGGAGAAAGTGCCTGTCTGCCTACTTCCCTCACTTTCTCCCGCCTCACTCCCTGCCTGCCTGCCTGCCTCCCCTCCTCCTTGACTCACTCCTTCCCTCACTCCCTCCCTCCCTCCCTCCCAGCCTGCCAGTCTTCCTCCCTGCCTGCCTGTCTCCCTCCCTGCCTCCCTGCCTATCTGTCTGACTCCCTCCCATTCTGCCTCCCTGCCTGTCTGTTTGCCTCCCTGTCTGCCTCTTTCGCTCTCTGCCTCCCTCCATCCCCGCCTGTCTGTCTGCCACCCTCCTTCCCAACCTCCCTCCATCCATGCCTGCCTGCCTCCCTCCCTCCCTCCCTCCCTCCCTGCCTCCCTCCCTCCCTCCCTCCCTGCCTCCCTCCCTCTCTGCTAGAGCCAGAGCACTGCAGTGACGTAGGCTCCAGTGTGGGAAAAGAGAGGCGAGCGTGTCCATTGGCCGGTCTATTTATAGAGGCCTGCCTCCACAGGCTGACAGAGACGAGGCAGCCTGCTGGAGCTGCCAGGAGCAGCAGCAGCAGCAACACACTTGTTGTCTATGGCCCATGTGAAGGAAACATCGATCAGGACCAGGCCTGGCTGGCTGGCTGGCTGGCTGGCTGGCTGGCTGGCTGGCTGGCTGTGTGTGTGTCCACACGTGTGGACAATGGCTGGGAGAGAGGAGAGAGTAGGGAGTAAGAGAGTGAGAACAGAGAGAGAGAGAGCGAGGGGGGGGTGGGGCTAGCTGGATGTACTGTACAGAGGAGGAAGGATGATGTAACAAGGTTCTCTCTCTTTGTCTGCTTTATCCTTTCCATATCAAAGAGAGAGGGGGAGGGACAGGGAGAGAGAGAGAGAGAGAGAGAGAGAGAGAGAGAGAGAGAGAGAGAGAGAGAGAGAGAGAGAGGAGGGGGAGAGGAGAGAGTGCACAGTGCTCTCTTAACTGGGGATAGGAGGAGAGATAGTAGAGGGAGACTGAGAGGGAGTGAGGATGAATAGAGAGAGGGATATAGAGGAGGACAGGGAAGAAGAGGAGAAGAGAGTGGGATAGAGGAGGAATAGAGGAGGATATGATTCGAGGAAGAGAGAGAGGCAAAGAGGAAGAGAGAGAGACTGGAGGAAGATGGAGAGAGGGGTACAATAGAGAGAGAGAGGAGGAAGAGAGAGAGACTGGAGGAAGATGGAGAGAGGGGTAGGAGAGAGAGATAGAGGAGGAAGAGAGAGAGACTGGAGGAGGGTATGACTAGAGGAAGGGAGGGAGGGAAACAGGAAGAGAGAGATAGAGGATGAGAGAGAGACTAGAGTAAAAGAGATAGGGTAGAGAGAGGAAGAGAGAGAGAGAGACTAGAGGAAAATAAAGACAGTAGAAGAGAGAGAGAGAGAGAGAGAGAGAGAGAGAGAGAGAGAGAGAGAGAGAGAGGGGAGAGGAGAGAGACAGACAGAAGAAGAGAGAAATTCTCCAGGAGGATATGGTTAGAGGAAAGTCTCAAGGCAGAGCCTCAACTTGAGCTGGTGCCCCAAAGGCTAATCCTCTCCATAACGCCAGGTGTCTACTGATCCACACAACTGCAGACTCCCTCCTTCAAAAAGTCTCTTGAAAGAAACATGTGGGATTGTCTTAACATACATTACTGCCTTGTCACGACAGACTGCTCACACACACACACACACACACACACACACACACACACTCTCTCTAGAACACATGTGCAGGCGTATGTGAACAGTGAACATCCTTCACATCCATCTTTTCAACACTCTCTTTTCAACACTCTCTTTTCTACAATCTCTCTTTTCAACACTCTCTTTTCTACAATCTCTCTTTTCTACAATCTCTCTTTTCAACAACCTCTACAATCTCTCTTTTCTACAACCTCTACAATCTCTACATATTTAACATCTAGAGGAAGGACCCTGAGACGCCGGCAGATCAATCAAAGCCCAGAGATTTTGACATGAGATATTAGCTTGAAGATGATGATGATGATGGTACTGATGATGATGATGATGATGATGATGATGGTGATGATGATGATGATGATGATGATGGTGGTGATGATGACGACGATGAAGATGATGATGATGATGATGATGACGATGACGAACATGACGTGTTAACTGCCGGAGCTGATACCACCGCAGGATCAACACAGGAACACACAACCGGTCGTGACACGTGTCACTTTGATCATCTCATCACCCTCCACATCACAGTCTCTTTAGAGTAATGGTCCTAATTACAGTCCTTGTCTACTAATGGACGATGATTGGGTACTTTCTGCAAGGCCTTGCTTGAGCATATCTCCACTCCTGGGCTACTCCAAAGACCTCTGCCTGCTTTGTTGAAAAGTTATCTATGAAATGTTCTCAACAAACCTGCTTTGTTGAAAAGTTATCTATGAAATGTTCTCAACAAACCAGACCCTTGAATATAGTACATCATAACAACTACCACGGATGGATTAGCATTGTAGAGGGCGAGAGGAGATGGAAAAGTAGATTAGACGTTGTTGTTGTTGATGTTGTTGTTGAGAACCTACACACTGTACTCCCTAGCCAGCAAAAACAAACGAGAGATAAAACTCTTGTTGCTTCTGAAACACGACAAAATAAAATACAGTTATCAAAAAATGATTCTGTCTAGTTCAATCTCAGTCCAGAGCATGCTCGCACACACGCACACACACACACACACACACACACACACACACACACAGAGTGGGGAGAAGACAACAACGGTTCTGTTGGCGCACCGGTCCCCTGCCTCTGGCCCACCAGCGGGGGCTAACACTCCTGTCACTGGAGGAGAGGACAGGGGGAGAGGAGAGGAGGAGAGGCAGGCTAGCCAATGCCAAGATGCCAGGGAAGGGGGGGGGGGGGGGTGCCAGCGGAGCCGCCAGGGCTGGACTCCAACGTGACACGTCCCCTGGGGGCCTCTGGCTGTTAGAGGCCCATCCACCGCTCTGAGATGGAGGTGAAATCATTAGGACATTAGAGGGCCAGCACTCTGAGAACATGCAGCCGTGTTGTACGGAGGGGGGGGAAATCACGGAATCAATCACTACTACACTTAATCACTGGCCCCTTCGTTGTAGCAGCCATCTGGAGCTTGCCGAGTGGTTGTAGGCCATCGGAGGACAGGCTCATCGTAATGCATGGAATGGAATGAAACACATCAGGTATCAAACACCATTGCTCATTCCGTTCCATGCATTGCCATGAGCCTGTCCTCCGATTTTTCTACCTCCACCAGCCTCCCCTGAACCTGAAGGTACACAGCACTTCTGGATTTCTTCCACATTTGAATTTCCTCATTCCAAAATGACATTAACATACCGACCGAGGTAACTCTGCTTTTCTTTCCCTCCTCTTGGCAGTCTAATTGATTGGACCGATTTAATATATATTTGACTTGGAAGCGGGTTTATCATTACATTTTATTTGTATATAAAGCAGTTCTTTTAAAGCTCCCATTTTACCTCACATCGTTGCTTTCATGGGGACCCAGCGGTGATCAAACACGCTTCTCTGAACATGCTTCTTTTTTAATGTCCCACGGGTGTCCACAGCATCAAGAAAAACTGCTTTTAGCTAACTGTGCTCACAGACTTGGAACAAACTTCAGGGTAGATTGAGGTTGGAGCGCTTAGTGCCACACAGCCATGTGGTTAATTGGAGTCTACGTAGGTTCAGGCAGGGTACTTTGAGGAGAATGGCAGCTGGCTGTCAGGTGACAGACAGCTGAACCCACCAATGAACAAAATCAAACACACATCACATGTTCATGGGGCTAGGCTTAAAGGGCCAAGTTTGGCAACACAACACCATGGTTAAACAGTGTTTTTCCCACTGGCATTACATGTTGGTCATCTGCCCCACTGCCCCAGCTTCCACCTGCAGCGTCGCTCTGTGTTTTTACCTACCGTATTTTCCGGACTATAAGTCACACTTTTTTTCATAGTTTGGCTGGTCCTGCGACTTATAGTCAGGTGCGACTTATATATCATACATGGGAGGCTGAATAGGCTAAATTAACATAACAAGCCAGCGAGTCCAACAAGCAAGTTACCAGTAAGCAAGTTCACCAAGCTACCGTTTGCTTAGCTTCAACAAGCTAATGTTTTAGTTCATTTCTTCAGTGGTATAGGAGCAGCATATAGTTGTCACAAGCCCAGAGCGGCCCAGAGCGCCCTCTGTCGGCTGTAGACGGTAATGTTTACTCCTTGGTTCATGTCAGTCAGTATGAAATTATATATATATTGATGAATGAATGAATGAATGAATGAATGAATGAATGAATGGTCTTTATTGTCATTGCTATAGTACAGGCTGGGCCGGACTTATGCATGGGCTACCCTGGGCTTGAGCCCAGGGGCCCCGGGCTACAAGGGGCCCCAAAATAAATCCAAATGTATGAATAAATATTTGCTCTCAGTTGTTTGTACCTTTTGCTAAATCAAGCATTTAGAATGTAGAGTGCATATTGCGAAAGTTCGCAACGTAAAAAAACGCAACGGACTCGTGTGCAAGGTCTCTGTGCGTAACGTTTTTTTCGGATGACGGATTTAAAAATACGCATGCACGCATTGGTGTGCAAAGACCTTAGACTGTGTGGAAGAGGTTGTCCAATTCAAAGAGTTCATCAGCAGCGATGATACATCTTCTGCAAGAGAGCTTTTACAGTCCCTGAGGAAAATAAATCTGCAGGCCATCTTTCCAAATGTGGATATTGCTTTGAGGCTTTACCTGACATTACCTGTCACTAATGCAAGTGGTGAGCGCACTTTCTCCAAGCTGGGACTGGTGAAGAATAGACTGAGATCCACAATGGCACAGCACAGGGTCAATCATCTGACTCTGATGTCGCTTGAGAGTGACCTGCTTCGGAAAGTGGATTTTACTGACCTGATCAAGGACTTTGTTGCAAAGAAATCCAGAAGGCATAACTTCTAAATGGTAAGCATCTATCTCTTATTTTATGGATGTAATTTGGACTGTTGCTGTATTGATTTTGTGTCAGTGAACTCACTCACTCACTCACTCACTCACTCACTCACTCACTCACACACACACACACACACACACACACACACACACACACACACACACACACACACACACACACAGTGGGCTAGTATAGTATTGATTAGGCCTAAAAAATTCTTTTATTATTGTCACCCTTGTCTCTGTGTCCGTCTGTTCTGGGGTTCTGCCACATTTGACCGCTTGGTTCAGGCCTAACACTTGCTTTTTCTTCATGTGCTTTATGCCAATAACATACTCCATTGGGATACATGTGTTTCTGGTCATAGGTTCTGGTTGGTGTAGTTGTAGCTTATCATTTTTAGTGTAGGTAGGGGCCCGAACAATGACTCAAGCCCAGGGGCCCCCACCCCCCTAAGTCCAGCCCTGAGTACAGGTACCAAACAACGAAATTTAGGAGGGGTGGCTCCCCTGGTGTTAGGAAAGAAAAAAAAACTAAAAAAAACACAAGAAGGGATTGTGTTGCTGAATAACTGTTAATGTGTTATGTTAACATACCGGACTTCTATTCAGCCTGTTGTTCTGTGTGCTATTGTGTAGTTGAATAAACTTGCCTTTCCAGATTAAATGTCTGTTCTTGGTCTTGGATTTTGTGAAATACATTTCTAAATAAATGTGACTTATAGTCCAGTGTGACTTATAGATGTTTTTTCCTCTTAATGGTGCATTTTTTGACTGATGCGACTTATACTCCGGAGCGACTTATAGTCCGGAAATATGGTACCTACGGGGGGCTTGATAGTTTATGGGCTCCCCACCGATATTGATATTGCATTTAATGTTGTTTAACATCAGAGCGGAGCCAACTACGGCAAACCGAATGTATTTCCATTTTCGACGTATCAAAACGACGTAAGTGTCCTGACTGAATTATTGTGTACATTTTGTATTTTACTGTAATGTATATTCAATTTTGTTGCTCTATAATTGCATGTATATGTGGATAGGGCACACTCATAAAGGAGACCTTTATCTCTGTGTTTCCCCTGGATGAATAGAGGTTTAATACAAATCAGCAGCGCTGCTGACACACCTCGAAGCTCGCGTTTTCACAGAGGGGGGTTCGACAGTACACTATTAAATCCATAGATGCCTTTCTCTCCGACTTTGAAAGGGGAATATGTATCGTCATGAAAGATAACACATTCACATTTAAGATGTGCTCCATGGGAAACCGTTTGAGTCTCTTTCCAGAGTGAGTGTTCTTTCCGCAGCTCTCAGTGCTTTCCGAGTAAATCTCGGATTCCCTGGTGACTGCTAGCTTCTGCTGTAAAGTACCCGCAGCTACATCTGATTATTTCCCTCATGGCTGTCACAGCACATCCCCCACCCCCCCAGCCCCCACCCCCCCATCTAACCTCCCTCTAACCCCTCTCTACCACCCACCCCATGGGAGACCCTCTTCAATCTGTGTGATTGCTCTCATTTGCTAGCAGAACAGAACAGAACAGAACAGAACAGAACAGAACCGAACAGAACAGAACCGAAGAGAACAGAACAGAACAGGACAGGACAGGACAGGACAGAACAGGACAGGACAGAACAGGACAGGACAGAACAGCGTGGGGAGTGGTGATGCGGTGCCGCGGTGGTTGGGTGCTGCGGTGGTTGGGTGCTGCCTACACAGGCTTCTGTATGAGGAGGTTTGACAGGCCCCTGCTGCTGCTGTACAGGAAGGGGACTAGGAGGGGGGTGGGGGGGACTAGGAGGGGGCTGGGGGGGACTAGGAGGGGGGTGGGGGGGAGGGTGACAGCCATAAGGGAAATAATCAGATGGAGCTGCCGGTACTTTACAGCAGAAGCTAGCAGTCACCAGGGAATTCAAGATTTACTCGGAAAGCACTGAGAGCCGCAGAATAACACTCACTCAGAGAAGAGACTGAAACGGTTTCCCATGGAGCACATCATAAATGTGAATGTGTTATCTTTCATGACGAAACATATTCCCCTTTCATAGTCGGAGAGAAAGGCATCTATGGATTTAATAGCGTACTGTGTTTGGCTGGAAGAAAAGACATGCACACATACACAAACACACTCACACACACACAGATACACACACGCACACACAGATGTACATACTCACCCTACACACCCCATGCAGGAACTGGGTTTGACATCTCTGGTCCATAATATGTACAGTAAGAGCATAAACGTTGCAATTAGTACCCTTTGTCTAAGTCTGGGTCTCTCCGTGGTTCTGGGTCTGGTTCTGGTTCTGGGTCTGGGTCTGGTTCTGGGTCTGGTGTTGGGTCTAGGTCTTTGTTTTTCCCTGGTTCTGGGTCTGGTTCTGGTTCTGGGTCTGGGTCTGGGTCTGGGACTACAGTAGACTCACCTGAGGTCTGGGGTGGCCTGTGACCAGACACTGCAGCTCCAGGGTCTCTCCCTCTCTGATGGTGTAGACCCTCTCCGTGTAGCGCTCCTCCTCAATGTTACACGCATGGCCGGAGTGCACAATGCGGACTGTAGGAGGCGCTGTGGAGCAAGGGGAGAACACAGGTCAGGTGAGGAGCAAGTGCGTGGACAGGAACAGGCGTGACAGGAACATAAAATCAACATAAATTCAATATTCTCACTAGCATTAGCATGACGACTATAACATTTAGAATGCATGGATTCCCACAGCTAGCTACAATGCTAGCGATTGTGATCGGAGCACCTTCAGGGTTTTTCCGCGTTCTATTCGAGAAACCAGCAGCCGTTTCTCCCATGGTGGTTCTATACCTAGCACGCGTCGATCAAGCGCTCGGCGGTGAGCTGATGAGCTGAATCAAGGTTCGCTAACGCGGGACCACAAGCGGAGCACGAGCACAAGCAGCCGAGGGGGGTCCTTGAGAGAGTAGGTTGATCAACCCCCCGACTTAAAATCACGTTAACGCTTCCGAATACGAAACGCGTGCGCCGGTGAACACAGAGGCGTCGCGTCAATTTGGTGTCAGTGAAAGGCGGCGAACGGAAGGAAAAAATAAGTCAACAAACAAACTTCAATCGGCTGCTACCCCCCCCGGGCGGACGTCAAAAGACCCAAAAAATAAACCACAGTCGATTCGACGGAGGCACGATTTGATGTAATAAACTGAGGACATTCATCTGTGGAAACAGTGGATACAAATAACTCCCCATCCCCTCACAACCTCCCCTCCCCTCACACCCTCCCCTCCGTTCTCAGCGTTATCCTATCTGACTTCGCTACGTTGAGCACCCGGAGACTGATGAGGTGGGAGGCTTCCATTATTGATCTGAGCCTGTGAGAAACAGCAGGGGAGAGCATGGCGGACCTGGGGAGGCTGGCAGAGGTAGGAACCGGAGGAGGACGATGGGCTCATGGCGATGCGTGGGGATGGAATGAGGAACGGTATCAAACACCATGTGGTGTCCTCCTTCCATTTCGTGCATTACAATGAGCCCGTCCTCCGATCTCTACCTCCGCCAGCCTCCCTAGGAGGTGCTGGAGGCGTAAGCTGCTCCACAGGGCTGAGGCTTCCGTGATCCACACTTATGAAGCTGTTCCCCCAAGCAGCTGCAGAAATGTAATAATCAGAATCATCACACTCTTATTGAGCCTCCCATTGTGAGTGCGTGTGTGCGTGTGTGTGGGTGTGTGTGTGTGTGTGTGTGTGTGTGTGTGTGTGTGTTCTGTAATGCAAGGAATGGATTACCTATGAGAACTGGGCACTGGGAGGAGTAGGAGAAAAGTTTCTGCAATACGGTTGTTTTCACATCATTGTGAAAACAAAAATGTACGCACACAGACACAGACACAGACACACACACACACACACACACACACACACACACACACACACACACACACACACACTTCGTTACAGTATTTTAATTGAAAGTGGAATTCCAAAAATAGCAAACAAGCTAAAAGGTAAAGCTAAAGCTAAAATGTTTTTTCCATTGTGTGTGACTACAGAGGAAAACAAAGTATTGTTCCTTTGATCATGTGTGTGTGTGTGTGTGTGTGTGTGTGTGTGTGTGTGTGTGTGCGCCTGCCAGCTGCCTGCTATGTACTCTGGCCTACTTTTCTATTATCTATTTTTAGAGAATCAGACCCCCCCCCCCCCCGTGACTCTGTTAATGTGGCCTGCTGGGAAGTCAGTCTCGTTGTGGCGTGCATCATGCACATATATACACACATATATATACACACACACACACACTCACACAGACCCCAGAGGACCATGCTAACACTCAGAGGCCATCCTCCACCTCTCAATTAAGACCATCGCCAATGGCAGGAAAGGCTGATTTCATAATTAGAACTCTTGTTACACTCACCCTAACACTTTATTAGGAACACTACTGCATACTAATACTGGGTAGGGCCTCCCTTTGTTCTCAAAACAGCCTCAATTCTTGGCATTGAGATTCTGGTCCATGATGACATGATTGCATCACGCAATTCCTGCAGATGTTTCAGGTGCACTCTCAATCTGTGAATCTCCCGTTCTACCACATTCCAAGTGTTCTATTGGATTCTGATCCGGTGACTGGGATCATTGTCATGTTCATGAAACCAGTTTGAGACAACTTTTGCTTTGTGACATGGTGCATTATCATGCTGGAAGTGACCTTGGAAGATGGGTAAATTGTGGCCATGAAGGGATGCACGTAGCCAGCAACAATACTCCAAATTTGACCGATAGGCTGTGGCATTCAAGCGATGAACGGGCCAAATGATTTGTGCTAAGAAAACATCTCCCATACCAGTACACCGCTTCCACGAATGAGAAGGAGTTCCTAATAAAGTGTTCAGTGAGTGTACATCATCGTTCATTCACAGGTGCCCAGCCCCAAACATTCCTTGAAAGATGCGATGCTTACGAAAAAAAAAGAGACCATTGCGTGAGCAATATTCATATAACCCAGTATTATGTATAGTCCCATGAATAAAATGGGTTAGGGACATATGGTGACTGCCTGCCATATGGAGAGGATGATCATGAGGGATTTGAAAAAGGTAAACAGGCTCTCTGCGGGGAAGAGGAGAGGCAAACCTCCCTGCTGTGTGTTCCTGTTCACAGAATCACGACTGAATCTGTTTGTTTTTTTCTTCCACAATTCCATCAGGGACTTTAGAGTGCTGGAAGAGTAGAGGCGGTGGCAGTGGCCAGGCAGCTCCTGTTCTGCTCCAGTCACACAGCCGAACCACGACAACATGATTGACCCATTCAGGTTTCACGCTAGCATGGTATTACTCTGCCTGTCTATCTACAACAGCCCGGCGGGGCCGCCGGAGAGCAGGTTAGACATATGGAAAGGCTTTCTGAGTGGTTCATACTGTTTACGAGTATAGTGGATGTACGTAGGCATAGAATAGGGTCGAATGGAGAGTGTAGGGTAGGGTAGGGTAACATAGAGGAGTCTAGGGTAGAGTATAGTAGGGTAGGGTAAGGTCAGGTCAGGTAAAGTAGGGTAGGGTTGGGTAAGGTAGGGTAGGGTAAGGTAGGGTTCGTAACGTAGGGTAGTGGGGGTAGGGTAAGGTAGGATAGGAGAGAGTAGGGTAAGGTAAGGTTGGGTAGTGTAGGTAAGGTAGGGTCGGGTAAGGTAAGGTAGTGTAGGTAGGGTAGGATAGGATAGGGTAGTGTAGGATAGGATAGGATAGGGTAGGATAGGGTAGGATAGGGTAGGATAGGATAGGGTAGGATAGGATAGGGTAGGATAGGATAGGGTAGGGTAGGATAGGATAGGGTAGGATAGGATAGGATAGGGTAGGATAGGATAGGGTAGGATAGGATAGGATAGGGTAGGATAGGATAGGATAGGGTAGGATAGGGTAGGGTAAGGTAGGGTAGGATAGGGTAGGGTAGGATAGGGTAGGGTAAGGTAGTGTAGGGTTAGGTAGGGTAGGGTAGGGTAGGGTAGGATAGGATAGGGTAAGGTAGTGTAGGGTAGGATAGGGTAGGGTAAGGTAGTGTAGGGTAGGGTAAGGTAGAGTAGGGTAAGGTAGTGTAGGGTAGGGTAGTGTAGGGTAGGGTTAGGTAGGGTAGGATAGGGTAGGGTTAGGTAGAGTAGGGTAAGGTAGGGTAGGGTAAGGTAGGGTAGGGTACAGTAGACTAGAGTATTGCCGTATCCCCAAAGGGGAAGTTCATTTACAGCAGCAGGTACGACAAGATGTAAAAACAAACAATCACCACAATACCAAAACACTAAGCCCCTAAGCCACCAAGTGCAAAGTACCACAAATCAGTTCAGTACCGTATCACACTTTCACACTCATACTGACATCTAGGAGCCAGGGGATCAACCCAGCATCTTCTAGCTGCTGGGATAGAACACTTCCTGGTTCCCTCGGTGCAGCAGCTCCCCTAAAGGTGGATGTCTAAATACGGTATTATGTTATTCACGACGCTCGATCTGCCTATCTCACACACGGCTCCCTCCCTCTGTACAGAAACAAGAGTCAGCGGCTGCGGTGCTGCAGTAAATGTTATTGAAAGTCCAGAGCTGTTTGCAGCGAGCGACATTATCGCTCCGTTGACGAGGCCCCATTTACATATCGAATTCAACCGGATTTTGTTTTCATTTCCCTAAACCGTCGTTCGCATCTGTCACTCTTTTTTTGTGTGTTTGTGTGTGCATGTGGGAGAGGGGGGGGGGGGCGGGGGGGCTAATTGTTTATTTCTTACACATTTCATATCTCTGACAGGAAACCGCACGGAGAGCCGAGCGTTTCTGGAGGCTGCGGAGACAGGAGGAAACGCAATTGGCAAACCAGACACACACACACATACACACGCACCAACGACACACAAACACACACACACACACACACACAAACAAAAGTTAGCTAATGACTGTCACACTGAGCTGGACCCAGAGTGGGAGTAGGAGATGGAACCGCGATCGGCAAAACAGACACAGACACACAGACACACACACACACACACACACACACACACACACACAAACTCACATACGCACAAAAACGCACGCGCATCTTGTCTATCGAACTGTAAACCACTGACAACAAACTCATATGAAGTGCAAGGACAAGTCCGAGGGGTAGCCTTCATATGTTCGTTATGGGTACGGTACTGTGAACCATCAACCAAACACACCCAGTTCTGATTGCACATGTGGGTCTTGACCTGGAGCTCCTCCATAGAGACTAGTTTAGTTTGGCTGAGTCACACTAGGTCTGGGATCAGGCCTGGACATGCACACACACACACACACAGACACAGACACAGACGCGCACACGCACACGCACAGGCACAGGCACAGGCACAGACACAGACACAGACACACACACACCAACGACACAAAAACACACACAGACACAGACGCGCACACGCACATGCACACGCACAGGCACAGGCACAGACACAGACACAGACACAGACACACACACACCAACGACACAAACACACACACACACCCCCACACACACACACAGTCCGCCAGTCCCATTTGGCCTGTAATCCCCTTTAAACAGAGGGCTCCTCTCCATCACAGTAATCAGGCCTGGTCTGGTCTGGTCTGGTCTGGTCTGGGGGGATAATAGGCTGGGTTGGACAGAGGAGAGGACCACTACCTCGCTCCCTGATAATCACTTAGACGCACATGACAGGACCACTGCAGGGGGACGCCACCGCCTCAGCCGGCCTGTCTGCCAACCTGGCCCCACATAGACTTACAGGGTCTGAATCATAGGAGCTAAAACCAGGCATTAAACTGCCCCTAAACATCTCCCCCTGGCGGGACACTGCAGTCACAGCATTTCCACTAAACCTGGCACCCGGCCGCTCCCCAGGCAAACCAAATCTTCACTGAACCAGGGATTAGACCGCCCTCTGGCATAACAGCTTCGTCCTTAAATCAGGCATTACACCGTCCCCCAAAGGCAGCATTAGACCGTGCCCTGGCTTTACAATCGCAGCATCACCGCTAAACCAGGCTCTGCACCTCCCCTACCCTAACCAGGTATTATACAGCCCCTAAAGCACGCATTACATCGTCCCCTGTCCTTATAGTAGTCAGAGTATCTCCCGTAAACCGGGTATTAGATTGTCCCCTGTCCTTACTGTCATAGTATCTTCCTTAAACCAGGCATTAGACCGTCCCCTGGTCTTACAGTCATAGTATCTTCCCTATACCAGGCATTAGACCGTCCCCTGGTCTTACAGTCATAGTATCTTCCCCCTAAACCAGGCATTAGACCGTCCCCTGGTCTTACAGTGATAGTATCTTCCCCCTAATCCAGGCATTAGACCTCCCACAGGCAAAGCACGTATCCATATTACAGAATATCCCCTTTCCTTTAATTCAATCACCTCTCCCCCAATTCTGGGAACTGTTGGGAAGGTTCCTGGCTGTCTGCACGGTACCACATTGGTCTGCCCAGAGTTACCGGCCCGGCCCGTCTGCTCCCAGAATGGACGCACGACAGCCCGCCCCGGACACGCCAGGGATGATTAGGGTCTGGATCCTCTGTGTGTCTCTGGACAAGGCTGTTCTGTACTGTGCCATGTGTTCATGGTGTTATGGGGGCACCAGGGGAGGATGGTGGAGGTAGAAATCGGAGGACAGAGCTCATTGTAATGTATGGAAGGGAATGACAAATGGTATAAAACATGTGCACTATAAGCTGGCTTGAGATTCGAAGACTGGTGACAGCTTTAGCTCAGCAGGCTAACACAGTCTTGTTGAGGGCAGGAGACCCAGGTTCAAACACAGACGGTCTGCAGCATGGGTCTGCTAATGGGTGAGCCAGGCTGGGGACAGGTACTTGGAGAGATGGGGGGGTGTGCTGGGGACAGGTACTTGGAGAGGAGGGGGGGTGCTGGGGACAGGTACTTGGAGAGGAGGGGGGGTGCTGGGGACAGGTACTTGGAGAGGAGGGGGGGTGCTGGGGACAGGTACTTGGAGAGGAGAGGGGGTGGGCTGGGGACTCGGCAGGCAGTATGCTGCGGAATGTGCTAGTATGTATGCTGTGTAGTATGAAGTGTGCTAGGAAGTATACTAGGGGGTGTGCTAGGAAGTGTACTAGGGAGTGTACTGGAGAGTATGCTAGGGAGTGTACTAGGAACTGTGCTAGGGAGTGTACTAGGAAGTGTGCTAGGGAGTGTACTAGGGGGTGTGCTAGGAAGTGTACTAGGGAGTGTACTGGAGAGTATGCTAGGGAGTGTACTAGGAAGTGTGCTAGGGAGTGTACTAGGAAGTGTGCTAGGGAGTGTACTAGGAAGTGTAATAGGGAGTGTACTGGGGAGTATGCTAGGAAGTGTTCTAGGAAGTGAACTGGGGAGTATGCTAAATGGTAAATGGACTGCACTTACAGTGCCTTGCAAAAGTATTCACCCCCCTTGACATTTTTCGTGTTTTGTTGCCTCACAAGCTGGAATTAAAATGGATTGTTTGAAAGTTTGCATCATTTAATTAACAGAATATGCCTACAACTTTGAAGATGTGTTTTTTTTATTGTGAAGCAAACAACAACAAATAGGACAAAATAACAGAAAATATCAATGTGCATAACTATTCACCCCCTTAAAGTCAGTCCTTAGAGCCACCTTTTGCGACAATCACAGCTGCAAGTCTCTATGAGCTTGATAAGTCTCTATGAGCTTGCCACATCTTTCCACTGGGATTTCTGCCCATTCCTCAAGGGAAAACTGCTCCAGCTCCTTCAAGTTTGATGGTTTGCGCTTGTGAACAGCAATCTTCAAGTCTGACCACAGATTCTCAATTGGATTGAGGTCTGGGCTTTGACTAGGCCATTCCAACACATTTATATGTTTCCCCTTGTACCACTAATGTGTTGCTTTAGCAGTATGCTTGGGGTCATTGTCCTGCTGGAAGGTGAACCTCCGTCCTAGTCTCAAATCACTTACAGACTGGTACAGGTTTTGCTCAAGAATATCCCTGTATTTAGCACCATCCATCTTTCCCTCGACTCGGACCAGTTTCCCAGTCCCTGTTGCTGAAAAACAGCCCCACGGCATGATGCTGCCACCACCATGTTTCACTGTGGGGATGGTGTTCTTGGGGTGATGGGATGTGTTGGGTGTGCGCCAGACATAGCGTTTTCCTTGATGGCCAAAAAGTTCAATTTTAGTCTCATCTGACCAGAGCACCTTCCTCCATACATTTTGGGAGTCTCCGACATGCCTTTTTGCAAGCTCAAAACGTGCCTTCTTATTTTTAGCGGAAAGTAACGGCTTTCTTCTGGCCACTCTTCCATAAAGCCCAGCTCTATGGAGTGTACGGCTAATTGTGGACCTATGGACAGACACTCCAGTCTCTGCAGTGGAACTCTGCAGCTCCTCCAGGGTTACCCTTGGTCTCTGTGCTGCCTCTCTGATTAATGCCCTCCTTGCCCGGTCCGTGAGTTTTGGTGGGCGGCCCTCTCTTGGTAGGTTTGTTGTGGTGCCATGTTCTTTCCATTTGTTTATGATGGATTTGATGGTGCTCCTGGGGATCATCAAAGATTTTGATATTTTTTTGTAACCCAACCCTGACTTGTATTTCTCAACAACTTTGTCCCGGACTTGTTTGGAGAGTTCCTTGGTCTTCATGGCAGTGTTTGGTTGGTGGTGCCTCTTGCTTAGGTGTTGCAGCCTCTGGGGCCTTTCAGAAAAGGTGTGTATATACTGACAGATCATGTGACACTTAGATTGCACACAGGTGGACTTCATTTCACTAATTATGTGACTTCTGAAGGTGCTTGGTTGCACCAAGCTTTTTAGGGGCTTCATAACAAAGGGGGTGAATACATATGCACATGCCAATTTTCAGTTCTTTATTTTTATTTTTTTATTTTTTTATATAATATATATATTTCTCATTTCATTTCAAAACTAAGACTATTTTGTGCAGATTCATCAAATAAAATTCTGATTAAAAAACATTTTAATTACAGGTTGTAATGTAACAAAATAGGTAAAAAGCCAAGGGGGGTGAATACTTTTGCAAGGCACAGTATATAGCGCCTTTTTTGCTGCTCCAAAGCGCTTTACAATGGCCTCTCATTCACCCATTCACACACACATACCAATGGCGGCAAGCTGCCATGCAAGGCGCTGGCCCGCTCACTGGGAGCAATTTTGGGGTTCAGTGTCTTGCCCAAGGACACTTCGACATGTGGCCAGCCGGGGCTTGAACCGCTGATCTGCCAACCTTGTGATCATTAGATGGCGACTCTACCTCCTGCGCCACAGCCGCATGCTAGGAAGTGTTCTAGGAAGTGTTCTAGGAAGTGAACTGGGGAGTATACCAGGAGGTTTACTGGGGAGTATGTTGGGGAGTGTGCTATAATAGATGTAACAGATCTTGTGGCACCACAGGGGTACAGTACGCTGAAGGAAATCCTCCAGTTGCTTTATTTATAAAGTGGCAATTGGATAAAACACAGCTAAATGATTCATTACTTTTCATTACAGTGCCACTAATTGATATGGGGCTGAGGGAAATTGAAAGCAGCTGTGCAACTATTGTTTACAAAAAGTGTTAATTCATACCGGTCATCATCGATCAGTATTGATGACCTAATCCATGCCACGTATAATGTTCTAAGAAATTAATGTCTCAAAAAACATGTTGTTAAAACTTCCAAGACATAAAAAAAAAAGTTTTAAAAATAGCATCCGAGACTTCTGCAAGGAGCAGGCGGGTGGGTACAGGGGGGGGGAGAGAGAGAGAGAGAGAGAGAGAGAGAGAGAGAGAGAGAGAGAGAGAGAGAGAGAGAGAGAGAGAGAGAGAGAGAGAGAGAGAGAGAGAGAGGAATTAATGCTTGTTTTCTGTCAAGCATATTGCTGACACAGCACGGCCCTTGGGCTTCACCGGGTGACACAGCACTTCTCTACCCTACATGCAAATCCAAGCGGGAGCAGCAAGCTTCACTACCTTCTCCTACTGTACCACCCGACTACAACAACCGCACACACACACACTTCCTCCAACTTCCACTTCTGACCCTGATGCAGCTATACTATGCTAAGTATTTTCAGCAGCAGCGCTGCTACTATATCTCCTGGATGTAGCGCATTGAAGCGTTCGTGTCTGGCACACGTGGATCCGTGACCTTCTCCACGGGTGACGAGCCCTCCAGATGTTCGGGGAGTGTGTTCTATTTGAGGACATTCTCGCGTCTTGGGGGCCCCTGGGAGCAGCACATACACAGTAGTCCAGTAGTGGTAGTGTAGTAGCACACAACTAGTACACAGAGAACCAGAGGGGGGCTTCCTAAAACATGTTTTGAATGTTTCACCTTTTTAGGCTTTACATGCTTTTTACCTGCTTTTAGTCTGTTAGCCGTTCAGTTCTTTTAGCTCATCCCCCATTTGTTTGTATTATTATTTGCTTTGTTTTTATTACATTTGTTCGTTTTCATCGACCATCTCTCCGGTCCTCACACGTTCTCTGCTTTTACTTATCTCCCATCACTGTTATACGTGTCTATCCTCACGTCACTACCTATCTTCCGCCGTAGACAGAAGACCCATCTCTTCAGGTTACACCTGTCCCTCCTAAATACCTCTTCACCCCCACACTACCCCTCTGTACACTTCATCTAATAAAATAATTTAAAATATTTTTTATTTTATTTAGTAAAAATAAAAGAAAATAATCCTTCCTCCCTTCCTTTTTTTCTTATGATGACTGATGTATAGATGATTCAATTACTTTCGATGAATGTACTTGGTTGTAAGTCGCTTTGGGATAAAAGCGTCTGCTGAATGTCAAAAATGTAAATGTGACTGTAATCCTCTTACGTTTTGTCTTGTCTTTTAATTGTTTTTATTCATATTCCAGCAAAGCGCCTTATGTTGCAATCTTTGTCTGAAATGTTCTGTATGAATAAAGTTTGATTGGATGTACGGCAGTAGGAAAGTACCAGGGGGAGGCTGGTGGGAGTAGAAGGAGGGGCTCAGTGCTCACGTGTTACCGTTCCTCATCTGACACGTGTTCAATACACTTCAATGCATCACGATGTGCCTGTCCTCCGATTTTCTGTTAGAAACCGTTCCTCATTCCGTTCCACGCATCACCAAGCGCCCGTCCTCCAATTCCCACCACCCTGCCAGCCTCCCCCTGAGTGGAACAGTAGTAAATCAGTGCAGTAGTCCGACAGCGTTTCGATGCGATAAGGTTAGAACCATACTCTCCATGATACCTCCCTCTTTCCCGGGAGGCAGTTAGCTCTCTGGTCCTCTGATTCCTCACGACTTTGGAAGGAAAAAGCATTTCTTTATCCGATGTGCATCCAAGCTTTAAGCTACCTAATATACAGGATATGGAGCTGATATCAATGCAAGGAGAAGGCTGTTGAGGGAACTCGAACCACGGTGGGGGGGGGGGGGGGGGGGGTGATGGGGGGGTGTGAGCACAAGCACTAATCCAGTCAAAGAAGTTTGAAGCACCATGAAGAGATTTAACCCAGCTGGGTCAAGCGTGGTGGTGTGGCGGTTAAATGAGATGGGTGCTTTTTTTTTTGCTCTTCACGCCCCGGTGCTTTTTTCCACTGTTTATTCAACAAGATCTCCATAATTCCATCTGATACACAATATATTGGCTTACTCAGAGAAACCTGGAGCACCATGCTATGTTGCATCGATACAAACAACGAACAGATAGGAAAAACACTCTCTCTAATTGCCTCCTGCAAGACTGCGTTGGGGAGGCAGAGATATTGCATTCTCGCACTGCATTGTCACCGCTGCTCGTTCATACAGCCCAGTTTTGCATGTGTGTGTGTGTGTGTGCGTGTGTGGTGTGTGTGGGCGTTCTGACGGTGATATGAAAGTAATGAATGGGTTGTAGGGTGACAGAGCAGCCCCCCCCCCCCACACACACACACCAACAGCATTGGATCTCTATCTGCTACGGTAGGCAATATCACAGCCATAACAGATGATCAGTACATGTTTCAATATCCCGTCCCTTTTGTACACACACAGCTCGTTATCGTTCTCCTCTCCCCCCCCCCCCCAACATAGACGTTATGCGACACACACTGCAGTCGCCAAGCCGCAAAGCACATGAAGTCATTGTAACCTCATTAAAGACACACACACACACACACACACACACACACACACAGACACACAGAGACACACACAGACACAAACACACATGGCCCCGCAAAAACACAGACCTGTTGTGTTATTTTTCCCAACATGCAGTAGGGTTTAGCGAAGCGAAGGAAGTACTGACACAGTGAAGGTGCAGCCTTGTTATGATTGGCTGGCCGGCTGGCGGGCAGGAGGCTAACCTAGCTGAGGCTACAGGACACATCTGGGCTTCAGAGTGCGCACATGGGGCTAGTGTGTGTGTGTGTGTGTGTGTGTGTGTGTGTGTGTGTACGTGTGCATGTGTGTACGTGCGTGTGTGTGTGTGTGTGTGCGCGCGCGTGCATGTGTGTGTGTGTGTGTGTGTACGGGTGTGTGTACGTGTGCGTGTGTGTGTGTGTGTATGGGTGTGTGTACGTGTGCGTATGTGTGTGTGTGTGTGTATGCATGTGCGTGCATGTGCCTGTGTGTGTGTGTATGTGTGTGTGTGTGTGTGTGTGTGTGTGTGTGTGTGTGTGTGTGTGCACGTGCATGTGCCTGTGCGTGTGTGCGTGTGTGTGTGTGGGGGGGGGGGGGGCTTATGTGGCCGTCCAGTAGGCCATGTAATACGGTCAGGGTGTTGAGGTGGAGAGAGAGAAGCTGGTCGACTGTGAAGACAGAACAGATGATATCAGGAGACTGAATGAGTCCTGTAGGTGATGGAACACATGGATGGAAGAACAGGAGAGGCCGGTGTGGAGAGAGAGAGAGAGAGAGAGAGAGAGAGAGAGAGAGAGAGAGAGAGAGAGAGAGAGAGAGAGAGAGAGAGAGCGGAGAACGGGTTTGATACCGTTCCTCTTTTCCGTTCCATGCATTTACCATGTGCCCCGTCCTCCCATTCCTACCTCCACCAGCCTCCGCTGATAGTATGCAGTATATACACAGGGTGGGAGAAACCTCTCCAAGATGCTCACACACCATGACCCAAGTGGGACCATCGAAGGAGCCCATAGGGACGGGTTACTTTAACGCTATTACGTAACACGCTATTGTTTGACAGCTCAGCAGTTTCTTTCTTTTTTTTTAAGTATTTTTTTCTGAGTGGAGCAGTCCCTCTCATATTTTTCATTTTATTGGAAAGATACAGTGAAGAAATTAAGGAGAAGAAGGGAGAGAGGGCATGTCAGCAGGGCATGGGTCGACACGAACCCATGCCGACATGGGCATAATGTGTGTGCACTGTAGACCGCGGTGCTAGACCACTGGACCACCCCATGCCACAGCTCAGCAGTTTCTAACAGAACTTCTTTTCAGAACACAGAAAATGTGAGACACTCTAGCATTCTAAGAGTGTTATGATGACATCATAATAACTGATTTGCTGCGAATTCCAGCGACCGGAGTCCAACATTCTGCCTCAAGGTGAGAGACGCCGTCACCAGCTGGCCTCAGATGACTCCCTGACGCTGAGAACAGTGCTCAGCAAACACCCCAACACACACATGCACACGCGCACGTGCACACCCACACACCCACACACAGTACACACTCATACACAGTCATGCACACATGCATGCATGCAAGCACAAACAAACAAACACACACACGCACACGCACACACACACACACACACACACACACACACACACACACACACAAAGCCCTATTCCCACAGAGATAATGGTAAAACGCCAGAAAAGATTTCCCTGTCCTTTTTTTGTCTGAACAGGCCTTGATTTACTGTGATTTACCTGGGTCACCCCGTTTACACACATCAGTGGCAGGCAGGTAAAGTGGGAGGGGAGGGTTGGGGAGGGGGGAAGAGGTAGGGCGGGGGCGCAGGAGAGAGTGGACTTCAATGCAAATGTAAATGAACATACTGACATTCCACGTGATCAAAACCTGTTCGTTTTTTCCCCCGGGACCATGACGAGGTCTGCCCCAGACGTAACAGATTTAACGGTATGTCCTACACCAGGTCAGTTCACACAAGACAACAAGAACA
>NC_137674.1:46715749-46735749 GCF_963989245.1 Nansenia antarctica | reverse complement strand
GTACTACATCACACAGATGTGCCTGTGTTTACGGGCCCCCTTCCTCTTGTAAACAACAAACGCCTGGTTACCTTTTATTTAACAGCCCACTATTAAGCAAGTACGCACTTAGAAGACGCTGTGTAGTAAAAGTGTTATTACTTGATAATTGCATGTTAATTACGATTACGCTAGCTTGGTTGGATGATATTCAACGAGTCAGGGACCTCCCTGCCTAAATAAAGGTTTAATAATAATAATACAAAAAGAAGCACCACGACTGTATAGGCTATTTAATAGTAGGCAGTTCAGTGTTTCCTCCAGGAATTTTTACCATGGTGGCGGGTAGTGCTGACCCTGCACGCGCATGAAACGCGCACGCGCGCTCAAAACAACGACGTCATTTCAGCCAAAACTCGAAAATAAAATGTTTTCCTGTAAATTAAAAACAAGGGTAGTCCGTCCGTCCGTCCCTCTCTGGAATGGAATGGAATGGACTTTATTTGTCATTGCTACAGTACAGGTACCAGACAACGAAATGGTCCATTAAATAAAATGACACGGTTCAAATGTTCACGCCGGCAGTCCGGCTCTCACACATACTGGCAGCGTCCCGGTCTGACTTAGCTCTCGTTTGTGCACGGCTTTCTTTCTTTCCTTCCTTCCTTCCTTCCTTTATGTGAAGTGGCCGGTCCCGGGCACAGCTGCCTCGCATCCGCTCAACGAGCCCGGCGGTTCGGTGCTGCGCTGATTAGCGGATGCGGGACAGCTGTGTGAGCGGATCGCTCCATCTCTCATCTTGATGAAGATGAATGATCTTTATTGTCATTGTAACAGGTACAACGTAATTTAAATGAGGAATCACAAAACAGTTTTGCAAGCGCGTCGTCGCTTCGCGCTTGTGGGTGTGTCTAGCGCTGTGAAGGTCTGAAAAGCGGCCTAAATCTTTTTTTTTTTTTTTGGGTTGAGAAATCTGCATGGTGGCGGAGGAAATTCCATCGTGGCGGACCGCCACGATGAAATGCATGTAGAGGAAACACTGCAGTTAGTTCATTTATTTTACTGTAATAATTCCTTCAGTATTCAGTAACATCTACTACTGCTTCTAACTAGCGGAAGCAGGTGGAGGTAGAAATTGGGGGACGGGCTCATTGTAATGCATGGAACGGACTAAGGAACGGGATCCAACAAACGTGTGTTTGATACGGCCCATGCCTAACGATGAGCCCATCCTGATGAGCCCGTCCATTCATATTCATAACGATGAATTGAGAATCAAGGACCCCAATTGAAATAAGCCAGTGGCTTTCTTGGGTTTTTATCCTGTTAGTTGACCTTGTATGTAATATGTACTTTCATGTACCTACTTCTGCAAATCTTCTAATAAAGTTTTCAATCAATCAATCAAAAGTCCCAATTTCCCCCTCCACCCGCCCGCCCTGCACGACCATACAGTATAGCCTTGGTCTTCAGACAGAGTTCATGCGCCGTGGTTTCACACTAGAATGACGCAGCCCGTCGTAAGAGTCGAACAACGACAGCATCAAGTGTCTTGAAGGTCCTGCGGCAAGCCTCACTTCATCGCTGGCTAATGGTGACACCGAGGAGCCCTCTAAAGGTGGCCTGCGCTGCTCCGATTCTGCCGACACACGCAGAATGTCACAGCCTGTTAGCTAAGCTTCGAGGGGTCTGCTGTGACCAGAGATGGGTCTTGTTAAATGGATCCCACCGCCCCCCATGTCAGCGTCTCAGAGCTGGCAGGCGACATGACCGTGGCCCTGGCGGCGCGTGGGGAAATTGGTTCAAAGGCAGAAATATATCACAGGGCCGCCGATCTAGAACGCCCGTCATACTTGATCTTGTTCAGACAGGGCGATGATATTAACGACCCCCAAATAAGGCCGATGTATCATCACTCGCTACGGTAACCTCATAGAAATACACACACACGCACGCATATGCACACACACACACACACACACACACACACACACACACATTTTCATTGAGCTACAGCCAACACCCAGGCTATTAAATCTGCAGGGGCCCATACCATTTGATAGCAGAAAGCACACACCATACCACACACCACACACACACAAACACGCCACACCACATCACACACCACATCACACCAGGACAGACAGACACAAATGGCTTTCTCTCTCTCTGCAATTTCAACAATTTCTTCTACTTTTCTTCCATTTACTGTCATTTCTTTTCAACTCGACAACTCTAAGTTCTCTCAGATGGTTCTATAATGTTCTCTCTCTGTACTCTGCCCTCCCTGTTCTCTCTCTGTACTCTGCCCTCCCTCTTCTCTCTCTCTCTCTCTCTCTCTCTCTTTTTCTCTCTCTCTCTCTCTCTCTCTCTCCCCTCCTCTCCCTCTCTATGCTCCCCCCCCCCCCTCCTACTGTGTTTCAGCCCCCCTAGAGTCAGCCTCTACGCAGCGCCGCTGGCTCTGCTGCCACATCACACAAATGATATGCCTTCAACGTTATATAACCTCCATACAGAACACCACCCGACCTATTTCACGCCCAGCCAGCTAAACAACAGTTCAAAGGTACGGAGTGAGAGTGCTCCTAAAACCCCCAGCTGAGTGAGTGACTGCGTCACCCTATTTGTATACACAATATCCTCATCTGGGCTTTCACTCTGCCGTTTCTTAGGACCTAGGGCTATCCTTAGCCTATGAATGAGGATGGCCCCGGGGCTAGCGTACCCTCAATTCACACATGCATTGTGTTAACCCTGGGCTAAGTGTTATTGGATGACGGTATGCCATTAGCCATTAGCCATTAGCCGCCTTTCCATGGTGGTAGCAGTGCCAGGGCCAACTAGTGGGCGGCTGGTGAATGAACACGCGTGTTCTAGCCCCGCCCTCCCCCCGTCTATATTATCTCCAGTTTGTTTAGATTCTGCAGTTCAAGGTGGTGAATTATATGGCAGCATGTCAAATCCTCTGGTCTCCCAGGTCCACAGGCTCTGGGGCCTCATTTATAAAACTGTGCAGAGGATTCAAGGTTGCGTACGGACGAAACACAGAAAGTGCCGCCAAGTTTGTTTTTTAGAAATCCCTAAAATGTTTCAGCTAAATGTATAAGTTTGCTTAGAAAGTGGTGCACGCCTTCTTTTGTGAGAAGAACATCCTGCCCTAGCCCTGTTTGACCGCATAAGGACCATCCTGCCCTAACCCTATTTGACCTCAGGCCCTCCTGCCTTATCCCTGTTTGACTGCATAAGGACTAGGGGGGTAGAGGAGGCTAACAGGCCTGGAGCCTTGGTATGACTGTAGAAAAGCAGTTGGCCTTGGCAGCACACTCAGCGTAAGCCCCACTGTGGAACACCGGCTAATTCAAGTTAACTCTGGCCACTCCGGTGCTAGCTCACTTTAGAATGTGCAAATGTGAACAGTTGCTTAGCCCCAGGCTAAAAGCTCTCTTAGCCCCAGGCTAAGCACAGTGTGAAAAAGGCCTACATTATATTATTCTAATGCTGACTGGATGAGTCATATCTGGCCAGACCACTTTTTATAGTCAACGCTAAACAACCAGAGCCAGAGTCATATTTAATTCATCACATTTTTTTTTCTCCACAGAGGTTTAATTTATTCTAAAAGTTTGAAATGTGAAAACCACAGCAGGGCATTGGTTGCCGCACGACAGCAGCGATGCTTATCACGCCATAACAACACTGCAACAAGAATCTGTAAAAGATTATCATAATCCAACTATTACTGTAATTACATTACAGCTTCAGGTATATAACCATAAAGGGAGGGGGAATCCAATTTTATTATAATTGGAGGCAATAAGATAAGTCATGTGAACGAAAATAGAGTTCCACCGGTTGTATTTCAGATCATCGCTCATGCATAAAGGCTTGGAAACAGTTGACAACACACCAGCAGATTACACCATTCATCTTCCTTGACACAGGGCCGTCTAGGGGGCAGGGGCGCAGGGGAGAGACCAAACACAAGAGCAACTTGGCCATGTGTAAAATGCCTATCAACAGTTATGAATTCCTTTTGTTCATGCGTGCACACACCGGTCAGCTTGACTATCACGAATTTCAATTCCATGAAATGTAATCTTTGCCCACATATTACCCCCTTTGAAGGAGAGCAGAACGGAAAGAATAAACAGAGCAGAACTGTGTCCTTCGCCGAAGATAGATTTCTACCAAACAATACAAATCATTAGGAACAGGAAATGATTGGATGACAAGGAAGGATTGGGCTTGGCTCAAACCTCAAATGTACAACAATGTGGATGGCCAACCTTCACAAAAGCTGACACATTATCCCTCCCTCCTGTCTTCCTCCTGTCTATAGAGGTCTTACCCGGTCATGGCTGTATATTCAACACAAAACATTGGCTGGTTTACCTTTCCTCCTAGACTTTGATTGCTGCTTTTATGATATGGTTGTATATATATATAGGCACGGCAAGGCAAGGCAAGGGAAATAAATATATATATTTCTTTTGCTTTTGTTTGTTTTAGTTTTTTTTCTATTTTAAATGTTAACAAGTTATGCACTTTCAGATTATTATTGTATTATTGTATGTTTTATAAATGTAAATCATTAAATTATTATTATTATTATTATTGTTTATTATTAAAACAAATCTCCATCAAAGTGAGAGGACTCTTGGCGTGCTGCAGTGAAGCGTAATCTTAGCTGTGCAAGGAATGCACAAGGCCTTGTCCCAATATGTCTGATCCAACCTAATGTAGGCTACAGCCACCGAACATGACGAGAGATGCTGATGCATGCAGGCAATCAGCAGCCATTAGGAGAAAGGTCGAGTTGGAGCTGTTTGGATGGACCCGGCCCATTAGAGCCTCAACAGAACGTATGTAGAAATGAACTCAATGCTCAGCCAAGGGCACTGTAAAAGCATTCTTCTCTCTCTCTCTCTCTCTCTCTCTCTCTCTCTCTCTCTCTCTCTCTCTCTCTCTCTCTCTCTCTCTCTCCCCATTAACTCCATCTCTCCTTAATTGAACTTGTTCCCACTCTGTTTTTTTTTCCTAACACCGCAGCAAACCATCAGAGGTGGAGATTGAGGCTGGGACAGTTAAGGTCAGAGATGGGGATCTCATTAGGATATTGTCTGTTTACATCCTGTCCACCACCCTGAAGCTTTTTTACTTAAGTACAGGAAGTACTTCAGAGGCACTAACGACCAAGCAATTAGAGAGGCTGTAGCTGCCCAACTGGGCTTTAAGAGGGGGAAGTGGGTTTGCTCACGATACAGACTGAGTGGTATATTAGAAGATACAGTCAGAGTGGTGTATTAGAAGATACAGTCAGAGTGGTGTATTAGAAGATACAGTCAGAGTGGTGTATTAGAAGAGTGCCACCAATTAAATTAGTGGAGACTTCAAATAGTTCTAAAAATTCCTTTCCAATTTACCCAATAAAGAGTTTTTATTGGACTAAGATATGTAAGTGGGCGGCAACAACAAGACTACAAAAATAGACAATTTAAGCCCCGAAACATCATAGCTTCTCTCAAGTAAAACAATAAAACTACCACACATTTGGTATATAGTATAGCGATTTGCGATTAAAACTGCAGTACCTACCGGTATTCAGTTTAAAAATTAGTTCTCTATAGGTGTGCGTGAAGGAACGATTTCAGTCTCTGTAACCGTTGTTTTGTGAAAGAATCTGTGGATATAAATGGCCCGTTTTCACAAAGCACCTCATAGCGCAGGTTCTGTTCATCAGTTTTGCCTTTTAGGTCATAATGAATATGATTATATGGACAGGTGGGGAACCTTATCCTAGATCAGCACTCTTACACTGAGACACGTTGAGGATACGGGCCAATGTTTGTTGATATACTATACGTCTTCATCACTTAAAGATGTCTTTGACGCATCGTTTCTTTACATTATGCCACCTAGACATTCCCATATGTACACCATGACGACATTAAGGCCTACACACTGCACATTGTCACATTAGTTCCTCTAATCAATATTTCATGTGCTGAGATGAACAGAGTTTACAGTGGGGGAGGCTGGTGGTGGAGGCATAAATCGGAGGACAGGCTCATTGTAATCCATGGAACGGAATGAAGAGTACACGTGTGTATGATAATGTGTTGGATGCCATTCCTCATTCTATTCCATCCACTACAATACCCCCACTTCTCTGATTACCTACCTCCACCAGCCCTCCCCTGGTTTGCAGTTGTAATGTATCTGCCTCGAGGGTGAAGAGGTGTTCACAGCTGAAGAGAGAAACCAGGTCTGATGTTGTAAAACACAGCAGGGATTTACCAGTGACTCGCGGCTCCCTGGCAGATCGCAGGTTGTCTCTTCTCTTGCATGGCAGTAATGAGAGTATGGATCCATGTCATCAATAAAACAATGTTTACGTTGAGAAACTCAATGTTTCAAATTAAACATGCATGGTATCCTGTTGTACAGGAGGGATCATATGTTTTACATTTCTGGGGAAACCGTCCTGCTATCGCAATTTATTAAAGTCAAAGGAGAAGGCAGCTTCACAGTGGAATGAATGAGACCTCTGGAATGTGAATAGGATTGTTACAGTATACGACGACCAAGCATTGTACTGTAATCAACCAGCATTAGTCCATAAACATCCACTTAACATCCCCCTTCTCCAATCCATTTCCGCCGACATCCTTCCTTACCTTACCACCCTAATCAACTCCTCCCTATCCACAGGATCTGTCCCAGCGGCCTTCAAAATAGCCAGAGTAAAGCCTCTCCTCAAGAAACCTACCCTTGACCCATCATCTGTCCACAATTACAGACCTGTATCCCTTCTCTCCTTCCCTTCCAAAACCCTTGAACGCGCGGCATCTAAACAACTGACTGACTATCTCCGGAAGATGGATCACTTAGACCCCCACCAATCCGGCTTCAAGGCTGGGCACTCCACTGAGACTGCGCTCCTTGCTGTCACGGAAGCCCTCCACTCTGCCCAAGCTTCCTCCCTCTCCTCTGTTCTCATTCTCCTTGACCTGTCTGCTGCCTTCGACACAGTCAATCACCAGATCCTTCTCTCCATCCTCTCAGACCTGGGCATCTCTGGCACTGCACACTCCTGGTTTTCTTCCTACCTGGCGGGCCGCTCCTACCAGGTGACCTGGAGAGAATCGCTGTCTTCTCCACGAACCCTCTCCACTGGAGTACCCCAGGGTTCTGTCCTAGGGCCCCTACTTTTCTCTCTCTACACCAAGTCTCTTGGCTCGGTAATCTCTTCACATGGGCTCTCCTACCACAGCTACGCAGACGACACTCAACTCTTCCTGTCCTTCCCCCCGTCTGATGTACACGTGGCAACCCGTATCTCAGCATGTCTCGCTGACATTTCAACTTGGATGGCTGACCACCATCTCAAGCTCAATCTTAACAAGACCGAGCTCCTCTTCATCCCCGGGAGAGCCTGCCCTCTCCAAGACTTCTCTATCACAGTGGAGAACTCTACTGTAACCCCCTCCCTGACAGCCAAGAATCTTGGAGTGATCCTGGATAACCGACTATCCTGTGCGGAGAACATTGCAGCAACGGCTCGCTCCTGCAGATTCTTCCTCTACAACATCAGAAGGATACGACCATTCCTTACCAGAGAGGCAGCGCAACTCTTGACCCAGGCACTGGTCATCTCCCGCCTGGACTACTGCAATGTACTCCTGGCTGGGCTCCCCGCTTCAGCCATTAGACCTCTGCAGCTCATCCAGAATGCTGCTGCCCGGCTGGTATTCAACCTCCCCAAATACTCGCATGTCACCCCTCTCCATCGCACCCTGCACTGGCTCCCGATAGCAGCTCGCATCAGATTCAAGACCCTGGTGCTTGCATACCAGGCAGCTAAAGGGACAGCCCCTGCCTACCTGAAGGAAATGGCACTGGCTCCCCGCTGGTGGAATGAGCTCCCCACGGCTGTCAGAACGGCAGAGTCACTACCCATCTTCCGTCGTAGACTGAAGACCCATCTCTTCAGGTTACATCTTAACTGCTCCTCCTGAGACATCTTCTGATCCTCACCACTACGTCTCCTAAAGACAACCGCTTTCCCCTCTACTGTGTCCCTAAGAACTTCTATTGCCCCCCTTGTACTGTTTCTCAGTTTCTCCAGTAAAAAAAAATAATAAAAAAATAAAAAAAGTTTAAAAGAAGGTGATAGGGAGAAGGTTTTTCCTTCTATCAGTGGCCCCGGGCCCGAGCTAGATTACTCTTCCTGCAACGAATGGTGGATTGCTGATTCACATGCTTAGTATTCAAATGTATTGATTGTAAGTCGCTTTGGAATAAGGTGTCTGCTAAATGCCAAAAATGTAAATGTAAATGTACATTTAAAATGTAAAATCCCAACACTGATATTTCCCCAAAGGTAAGGATTTTCCTCATTGCGATCTAAAATCAATGTTTTTGATGTAGAATTGTAATGCTCCCCTAATACCATAATGTCTATCTCTATCCTGCAGTCTATAAAGTAATCTTAAATAAATCTGCTAAGAAAGAATACCTCGATAACAAAATCGAAGAAAACTTAAACAAACCACGTGACCTTTGGAAGCTACTTAATAGCCAACTAGGTTGCAGTCAAAAACTCAAAACCAGGTCTACAAACATCAGCATAAAATCTGGTGATTCTCTCCTTACAGACAAGCTGGATGTGGCTAAGTGCTTAAACACTTTCTTTACAACCATAGCCACTAAATTAGTTAACAATCTACCACCCCACTCAGGGCGTTATGGTGTAGAGCACATCCGTGAGTTCTACAATAAACTGGGTGTACGCAATGATGATTTTAAACTCTCCATGGTGTCAAACGATGAGGTGTTTAAAAAGCTAGGCGCTCTACACTCAGAAAAGGCCACGGGCCATGACAATATTCCAGCCAGATTTCTAAAAGACTCAGCTGCCTCCATTACCCCAATCATCACCCACATAATAAACCTCTCCATCAAACAGGGACACGTCCCCCTTGACTTTAAAATAGCAAGGGTAACCCCACTGTATAAAAAAGGAAGCAAATTAGACCCAGGCAACTTCTTCTTCTTCGGCGTATGGGTAGTTGTTTTTCCTCTCCACTCCACCAGGCTCGGGGCCGAGGGGCTACCCTTTTACCACCCCGAGACCTGGTTGAGGGGCTCACCCGGGCTATATTTCTGGACACCCCTCCAGAAGCCACGTCATCGTCTCGTCATCTAATACCGACAGACCATGCATCCCGTTGGGTGGGTGGTACACCGGGCAATCCAGGATAATATGGTCTGCGGTTTGGTCCTCTGCGCCACACTCGCACGACGCATTTGGGGCCAAGCCCCATCTGTGCATTGATGAGCGGAAACGCCCGACGCCGGTCCGGAGACGATTGAGCCTCACCCAGGATAGCCTTGGCAAGTCCATCCCGAGGGGCTCAGCGCCGGCGACTGGGATGTGGTCGCGGAGTTTGGAGGTGTTAGCCTCCCACTCCGCGCGCCACATATAATCCGCCCATCCTGCCGCACTGATGTTGAGATCTCTGCATTGCTGCCTGAGATCCTGTGCGGCAGGCACAAATGGGTGTCTCGACTTGAGACGCCGGGAGGGCTCCGCTGTTATAGTGAGCCTATCATGGAGCAGATGGTTATTAAGCTCCACGGCCCGGCAGGCGAGACGTGCTGTGGCTCCCATGCGGCGGAGGCCTGCGGGCTGGATGCCTGCTAGGATGGGAAGGTTGTCCACGGGGGTAGGACGCAGGCATCCTGTCACAATGCGCAAGGCTTCGTTTATAGGCGAGTCGATGAGGCGGGTGTGGGTCTGGTAGGTCCAGACACTCCCCCCGTCACTGCCCCATCTCTGCAAATAAAATCGCATCACAATTTGTGAAAAGTGGGTCATACGAGGGCAAAGACCGCGAGTCGTCTCGACTTGTGGCAAAAGAAGTGTCAGACCTCTGGAGGGCCCCAACACCTAGCAGTGACTACATCTCCGGTGAATTCACCCCGGAGGAGTTCGCTGCTGCCCTCCAGCATCTAAAGCCAGGGAAAGCTCCGGGGCCTGATTCCATCTGCCCGGAGCTTATTCTCCATGCCGCACCCGCCTTGAAGTCCTGGCTGAGAGCGTTCCTCACTTCCTGTTTGCGCCAACTCAAGATCCCCAAAATCTGGCGAAGAGCCCTAGTTGTTGCGATCCCTAAACCGAATAAGCCTGAAGGGGACCCTAAGAGTTACCGTCCCATCTCTCTGTTATGCATCCCCTTCAAGATCCTCGAGCGTCTCATCTATGCCCGCATCGAACCAATTGTCGACCCGCTGCTCCCACGTGAGCAGGCCGGGTTCCGACGCGGGAGGTCGACCGTAGATCAAGTCACCCTTATGACTCAAGACATCGAGGATTGCTTTTCGGCAAAAAAGAAGGCCGGGGCCGTCTTTATAGACCTGACGGCTGCCTACGATACCGTATGGCATCGCGGCCTCTCCTGCAAGCTGCTCCGCCTGCTGCCGGACAGGCACATGGTCAGAATGATCATGGAGCTCATCCGTAACCGCAGCTTTACCCTCACCACCGGTCGCGGACAGCTAAGCAGGCTTCGACGCCTTAAGAACGGCGTCCCTCAGGGATCGGTCCTGGCCCCCCTCCTCTATAATATCTACACCTATGACCTGCCCAACACACTCTCGCGGAAGTACGCCTACGCAGACGACCTCGCAGTGGTGTACTCTGCTGGAAATTGGCAGTCTGTGGAGGGGATTCTGAGCCAGGACATGCAGACACTAGTGGCATACTTCCGGAAATGGAGATTGAAGCTTAGCGAGGCAAAGACGGTGTCGGCTGCCTTCCACCTTAACAACAGGGAGGCTAAACGTGAGCTTAGAGTACACCTAGATGGAACTCCCCTGCCATGTTCCGCTGAGCCAATCTATCTCGGCGTGACATTGGACAGGACGCTCACGTTTCGCCGACACCTCGAGTCACTGCGCAAGAAGTTAACAGCTCGTGTGGCGTTGATGAGGCGACTGGTTGGCTCGGGCTGGGGCGCCGGCGCAAGGACCTTGCGCACGGCAGCCCTAGCCCTCGTTTATTCAACTAGTGAATACTGCGCCCCAGTATGGTGTCGCAGTGCCCACACCCAGGCAACTACCGACCTGTTTCTATTCTTAATTCCATCTCGAAACTTATGGAAAAAATAGTTTATGAACAGGTCGATAGGTACCTTACCGAAAAAAAGCTGATGTATGAATTTCAATCAGGATTCAGAACATCCCATTCCACTGACACATGCCTTCTCTATTTGAACGACCACATCAACCATGAGGTGGACTCGGGCAAGTACTGCGGCATGGTCATGCTGGACCTCCAGAAGGCCTTCGACACAGTAGATCACCACATATTGTTAGATAAACTGAAAGCAATTGGGTTCGATAGAACATCGGTGAGCTGGATGCAATCCTACTTAGAGGGGAGGGAACAGGTGGTTAGTGTGAACGGAACACTGTCCCCCCCCCTCCCGGTGACCTGCGGAGTTCCACAAGGAAGCATTTTGGGACCTTTACTGTTCCTAATATATGTGAATGACATGTCATCAGCATGTAATTGCAATTTGTTCCTGTTCGCGGATGACTCGGCTCTGCTGGTCTCTGACAGGGACATATTGCAGGTGGAAAAAGCGCTAAGCACTGAACTGAGTAGAATCTGCATCTGGCTAGCTGACAATAAACTATCAATACACCTAGGTAAAACTGAAACCATCCTATACGGATCCCCATCTAAACTCAGAAAGGCTGAAAATTTTAAAATAAAAGTGGGTAACATTAATATCACAAGAAAAGAGGATATTACATACCTGGGCTCCATCTTAGAGGCAAATCTTTCCGGAGATAAAATGGCAGCAAAAGTAATCAAAAAAGTGAACCATAAAACTAGATTCTTGTACAGGATATCCTCACTTGTCAGTAAAAACACACTGAGGACCCTATCAGGAGCTCTCATTCAATGTCACTTCGACTATGCCGTAACATCATGGTACTATAGAACCACAAAGGCCCATAAAACAAGACTCCAGACAGCCCAAAATAAACTGGTTAGGCTTCTGCTAGGCCTCAACCCTAGGACACATCTAACCGCTGCTCATTTTTTGAGCCTTGATTGGCTACGAGTAGTTGACAGAGTGCAGCAGCTTGCACTGGGCCTGGTCTTCAAGATACGCTACACCACAAAGACACCCAAGTACCTGTCAACATACTTCCAAAAAGTGAACAACGTCCACACATACAATACCAGAGGAAGCTCCACGAACCACGTTCAACCGCGTTGCACCACAAACAAGGGGTTAAACTCGTTTGCAAACTATGCAGTAAAAATGTGGAACGCCCTTCCTATAATCTTAAAGGAGTGCAAAACACTGCCCACCTTCAAAACCACTCTCAAAAAACACTTACAGGAGGCTGCAACCCGTAACTGGACCCTCTAAATCAAAAATCAGATTAAAAGACCCGAACTACCCACTGTACATACTTTGTGTTTTGTCCCCCGCCCCCACCTGTGGTGTATGTCCCCACCTGTCCTACCCGCTGTACATACCTTATGCTTTGTTGTATTGTTCTTCCCATGATGGATGTATGTTTATCTTGTAGATAGTACTAGTTATTTGTCTGTATTATCTTGTAGATAGTACAAGTTTGTTTTGTCTGTCTTACTTGTAACGATGAATTGAGAATCAAGGACCCCAATTGAAATAAGCCAGTGGCTTTCTTGGGTTTTTATCCTGTTAGTTGACCTTGTATGTAATATGTACTTTCATGTACCTACTTCTGCAAATCTTCTAATAAAGTTTTCAATCAATCAATCAACAATGAACACAGGAAAGGATGTCGATCATCTGAACTATTGCGTCTGGTTCTGCTTTCTGCTGTAAATTATGAGGAAAAAGCATTAAACCTCTTCAATCCATAGAGAAAACAACTACTAACATTATTACATTGTAATTATGTTACATTACTAGTGTACATTTGTTTGCTATTATCTCTGAGTAAACATCTCCGTTGGTAGATGATGTGTGGTATATCCCTGACACAATGCCTGTTATCCTGGGAATTCTGAGGTGGCGACCCCAAATAAAAGACCCAATGTGATTTGAACAGGAAAGACAAAAATCCATTGAGTCTGAGCGATCTCTCACCCAGGGTTTCCGTTAACCGGTAATTACCGGTCTTTGTCCGGTAAAATATGTTGAAGTCCGACATATTTAAACCTCTTCGGTCATAATGTCCGGTGAAAACATTTTGAATACAATTCGCTAAAGTTTAATTGTCACATTCTGATTCCTTCTATATTAAAAAAGACGAATATATAGGCTATGTTGTGTCTTGTTGTTCTCTAACTTACAAGATACACTTTATAATAATAATACTCTGGTCTCTGGAGCAACGTTCAACGAGCGTCTTTATTCAGCATCCCAACGACAACTAGACCACACTAGTCAATCGATGATAACATTGTCAAGATGTAATGCTACGGAGGCAATAGCAATCAATCCCAGATCTATGCTAAACATAGCAATATACTGCAGGCTATATATTTCTTTTATTATTATATGATTTGACGCCGGCATGATGATGACTCCGCGAAACAGCGGTAATAGCCTGCCTAGCGTTTAGATGGGGAAGGAAAAAAATTCTGCTCACCGTGCAAAAAATCGGGGAGGAATAACGGATTCACGAGAGGAGCAACGAATATGAGAATGTTGCACTTTTCAATAAAATGTTATAAATCTAGACATTGTGGTATTTCTTTATATACGTATCCCAGCCTGCCTATCAATTGTTTCTCAATAAACAGTTATGTTCTCCTCATTGTCATACTCCCGAGTCCGATTAAGTATGATTTGACAGGCAGTTAAACTAAATGCCTTCCCAACCAGCGAGACCTGGTTATAGAAATGACGTTGTTTTATTGATAAAAAAGGGTAAAACTGGAAAGAGAAAATAGAAAACTCACATTAATCCCAAACAATTTAACAGACTTCAGTTAACGTAATGTGGAGTACGTTCATTAATCGATGCAGTCTGTTCAGTTCCCAGTGTGGCGCGCGTTCAGCGCTGGACATATGGCATAGCGCGCATGCGAATCATGAAAACCTATATTATTATATTTATTATATAGCTCGCATCTAATCGTATCGGATGAGAAATAGACATTAAATGGCATATATAGGCTAGGCTACACAACAGTAATCACCGCGACAAACAGCTATATTATATTTTAATATGATGACCGGAATATCTCACGTTTGTCCGGTAAATTGACATCTTCCCGGACACGTTGACCGGCGCCAATTTTTTCTAACGGAAACCCTGCTCTCACCCCTACGCTGTTCCTTTTCAACAAGCCAGCTTGCTAGAAGTTAGCAACGGAGATGCTTGGAGTTTTACACTTAAAAAACAGGTGTGCTCGCTTGATGATATCTGATGATATCTGATTGGTGCCTGTCAGTCATTTCCCTTTGGAACACCAACAGCCCACCGACGTCTGACTGCTCAGTAACAGTTGAACCTGCCCTGTGTGTGTGGAGTGTGGAGCGTGCAGAGCCCTCTAAGTTCGTCGTCGAGAGACTATGTGCTGCATTGATATGCTACCATAAAATATCATATAACACAGAAGTAAACAAAAAAATCTAACTCCACATCTTGTTGGTATGTTTCTCTCTTCTAGTACATGATGCACCAAAGGTTGACAAGGCATACAGGAACACACCGGAGCATAAATGTATAAGTGTTTACTGTACAGCCGAGCGCTCTTCTACTATATTCCCTTCCCTTCTACATATGCAGGCAGCTCTAGAACGCCTCAAGGCAATATACTGTAAAGAAAACTGCGACTGTCTAAGACAAAGTACCTCTAAAAATAGACATGTATTCTGATGCATTCATCTGTACAGGTATCCATCTGCAGCAGAGGATTTCATCAGACTCTGGTCGTCGGGGGGGGAAAAAAAGTGAATAAAAGGAGAGAGAGAGTGTTATAATTCCGATCTCATCCATTTCTCTGCGTCAAACTTCATGTCGGGTAGAGCTTCCCGTATAAGCTCTTCCCATCGTTTAATGTCCTCTTGTTCGCTAGATTCATGAAGTTGACCAGAGAGGAGGAGTAGCAAGCGATGGACCTAAATGGCACAGGAGCAACCTTGTCTTTGGCAGTAATGAGATTCTGCAAAATGGCAGATATCGGCGACGAGGAGAACAGTAATGTTGAAGAATGGTAATGATACCGACTGACTGCCTCGTTGGACCCCAACCGAAAAACCAATGTTTTTCCTCCGCGTCTGACAGGGGTGCGAAAGAGAGAGAGCGTCCCTGAGGCGTGCCTTGACAGAAGTCATCCATACCGTGGGTCGCCCGGAGGGCGCTCCTCACCACTTCATTGACAGCAGCCACAGCTCATTCCATTTGTCTGGAAGACTGAGGAGCCCATCTCAGAGTGTAGTCAGTAGCCCATCCATCCGCGGAGTATAAGAGACTGTTGCCTCTCCCTTTAGGCCCCTTGGTGATCTATTCCTCTTCTAGTTGACGGGGGGCTGAGAGGTGGGAGCAGCTGAAGCACCAAGGGGAGGCTGGTTGGAGGTAGAATGAATTAATGAATGAATGAATGAATGAATGAATGAATGAATGAATGAATGGTCTTTATTGTCATTGCTATAGTACAGGTACCAAACAACGAAATTTAGGAGGGGTGGCTCCCCTGGTGTTAGGAAAGAAAAAAACTTTAAAAAAACGCAAGAAGGGAAGGAGCTGGTTTACATAAATAAAGGCTATGTACACTATCCACTATACTGTACTGTACAGATAGACGACTAGGGTTGTCATATTGCACATAGTGTTATTGCACATAGTAGAAATCGGAGGACAGGCTTATTGTAACGTGTGGAACCGAACGAGGAATGGTATCAAACACATGTTGGGTTCCTCATTCCATCCCACACGTTACAATGAGACCGTCCTCCGACTTCTACCTCCAACCAGCCTCCCCTTGGTGCTACATCTGCTCCAACCTCTCAGCCGCTCGCCAGCTAGCCTCTCCTGTTCAGTAGAAAACCGTAAAACCCCAGGGACGTTCTCTCCAAGACGTAGCCAGGGGGAGGAGGGGGGTAAACCTGGATGGACTACCATTTCCGAGTGCGAGTGCAGCCAACCAGGAAATGAAGCGCCATATTGCTCCCAGTAATCTGTACAGGGCTGCTATGTCCTCATTAAGGTTCATTAACACTTATTAACACACGTTCCCCTCTAAATCTACAGCTAATGGGTTGATAAACACGGGAACATAGGAACATAGAGAGAGAGAGAGATGGGGACGGGGTAGAGAGAGAGAGCGAGAGATGGGGAGGGGGTAGAGAGAGAGAGCGAGAGATGGGGAGAGGGTAGTGAGAGAGAGAGAGAGAGAGAGAGAGAGAGATGGGGGGTAGACAGAGAGAGTATAGAGAGGGAGAGAGAGAGAGAGTTGATGGAGAGAGAGAGAGTGAATTGATGGAGAGAGAGAGTTGATGGAGAAAGAGAGAGAGAGCGAGCAGCCAACAGAAAAATACTGTAGTGTAATCGAAACAGCACTTTGTGAGACTCTCCATTTAAATTGGTAATCAGATTCAAATTCAGTCAATCTCTTACGATTTAAACCTTACATTTACATTGGATAAAGGCGTCTGCTAAATGCCAAAAATTTACATTTTTGGCATTTAGCAGACGCCTTTATCCAAAGCGACTTACAACAAAACCACAGAACAACATCAGTTTGCACAAATTATGTTTATATTGAATTGTGAATTATAGCACAACTGTTAAGTTAAGGACTCAAGGCTGCTTTAAGTTGTACAAAACACTAACATACCAAGAAAACACTGACACAAATTATCCTTATTGGTATATGCTAAGAACTAGTTCTATTGAGTGTAGTAGGCCTAGTGTATAGGTAAACAGAGGCGTACGGTTTACATTTACATTTACATTTTTGGCACTTATCCAACGCGACTTAGGCCTACAACAAACACACTTGTCTAAGTAAGTGAATAATCTATCCATCAGTCATCGTAAGAAAGCAGATTGTAACAGTGTTACACCAGAAGGTGTTTAAGATATGACGTATGCGAGGTGGTGTATATGCAGTATCTCCAATACTGGAAAAACACTGTATGAATAAAATCCATCAGAATCTATCAGAATTCCATCACATTTCCTCCTCTTGGTTCTGTAAAGTTCTGTCCATTCTACTCCGCAAAACTTCTAGGCAGAGTGGGCTAAGCCCAGGTTAAATGGTATTACCACTGTTTCAAGCTTATGAATGTACATCTTGACAGCTATCATTTTATCTTGACCCCATGGTGTCCTAAAAGTGATACACATCAACATTGTACAAGATTAAATTGTTTCTTTCTGTGTGTGTGTGTGTGTGTGTGTGTGTGTGTGTGTGTGTGTGTGTGTGTGTGTGTGTGTGTGTGTGTGTGTGTGTGTGTGTGTGTGTGTGGTGTGTGCCTGCCTGCATGCGTACAGTATAATACCTGCATATTTGCGTGGGTGCATTTGTGCGTAATACCCCTAACAATGCCAAGCATCACATAATAATAGCGTAGAGTAGAGCAGTGACATAACAGTGTCTGTGAGACATGTCTGTTCCATTATCCTTTTGTCCAGCCAGTCTGGTGAAAACCAATACGAGCCACACGCCAACACGCCGACTCGAAAACTCGCCTGAGATTCCATAGCTATCACATGACGTTCCTATCGATTGAAATGGAGAGACTTATTTGTATAGTGCTTTTGTTTTTATTAAAAACACTTTTGTCGCAAAGTGCTTTGCTTAAAGTGACCCCCCTATCCCACGCCCCCGCCCCTCCCCCCTCCCAACTGCCTCGTCTGCAGGATAGTTTAATTGAATTTGTTGGGTAGAAACATCTTTCACCCATAATAGGGGATCATGCATGTATGTTTGTGTGTGTTTCCATCGTAATGGAAAGCTTTACACAACAACTTTAAGTGTTATTGATTAGATTTGAGATGATGATAGGTTCTGCTTTCAAAGCCTTGTTTCTCTGGATGAGCTCCAATTTGCCTTCAGGAAACTAATGTTGCATTCAAATGCCTCCTCGGAAAACTCCCCGCCCGCCATGATTTAGCGGAGGAGTCGACGTGTAGAGCTCCCAGATTGGCTTATTCTGAGAAACTCTGAGAGACTCTGAGTAACTCAGAGATGTCAAAGCTCCCCGCTCTACCACACGCTCCACACGCTCCACACTCCAGAGTCTGTCAGACAGAGCTTGTTCAACTTTTACTGAGCAGTCAGAAGTGGGTTTGGCTGTTGGTGATCAATAGGAAATCAACACAAGCGAGCACACCCGCTTTTCAATGTAAAACTACCAACAACAAGCTTTTTTTCAGACTGTTGGACATCTCCATCGCTAACTTCTATCTGTCTAGCTAGCTTCTGTAAACAACTCTAGGACGGAAATGGAAAAGAACAACAGCGTGGGGGGTGAGGGAGGAGCTTTCTCAGGCCCAATAGAAATCCGCCCTCTGTGTTTTTTCACATTGGGTCTTTTATTTGGGGTCTCCACCTCAGAATGCCCATATAAGGATAACATGCGTTGTGTCGGAGATGCATGTGTAAACTAGAGTGTAAAAATGGAGGTAGAGTCTGACAGTTTTTACAGTGCTTCAATGGCCTTGTGCGCATGCCTCTATCTACGACACGGATTAAGACACATTTTGGACTCATTTGAACTTTCAATACAGATGCTATGTAGGATGCTTTGGACAGCTCTACCCTTAACCTAATCCTCACCATTACCTTACCCTTATTCTTAACCTTAGCCTAACCTTAAAGGGATAGTTAACTTTTTTACACCCTATAGTCAGATGGTTCCTTACCCTGGAAGTAGTCTATGAAACAGGAGAAACTGTATTCCACGGTTCAGAGTCATTTAAATAGCCACTACTAACTTCAGCTAAAAGAAAAAAAGGCATTGGGTGTGAATGAGAACAAGAGACAAAGCTCAACACTGCAACTGAAGTGAACTTTATGACTTGGTTGGTCGTTACTTTGAGAACTTTGTCTCTTGGTCCCATTCACAGCCGTTGATATTCTGTTCATATACTGTTGTTACTGTAGGTATCCAGCAGAGATGCTAGCATAGCACACTCCCTTAGATCCAAAGCTAATGTACTATGTCCAGACATATCTAACATATCTACTCTATAATCCACTGCCCTGAGCGCCCCAGAGAAAGAACTTCCCAGGAACAATGTAAACAAACGTCCTCCTAAGTGTGTTATGCTAATGTTGTCATAGCCACAACACAAAGTCCCCAGCAGCCATAATGAGCCCTGACTCTACCTGCTGCCCTCCAGATGCTAGGATTAATGATTTTCCCACCATACTTTCTGGTGTGTGTGTGTGTGTGTGCGTGCGTGCGTGTGTGTGTGTGTGTGTGTGTGTGTGTGTGCGTGTGCATGTGCGTGTGCATGTGCGTGTGTGTGTGCATGTGTGTGTGTGCGTGTGTTCGTGTGTGTGTGTGTGTGTGTGCGTGGGTGTGTGCGTGTGCGTGTGCATGTGTATTTTCCGTATAATGAAGGTAAATCACATAAAAGAGGAAGTCTATGCTGCCCGCCATCCTCCCTGTTCGATCCAACGGGCAGAGGGTCATCTCAGCCATCTCAGCCATCTGAGCCAGCTGAGCCATGGGACCCATCAGAGTCACACTCCCAACTCTCCAAATGTCTTCATTCACCTGACCTCACTGAAGGCTCCGCCTGTGGTCGTCTGAGGCTTGCCGTCAGATGGGTCACCAGGGGGAAGGCCAGCGGAAGAAGACATCGGAGGACGGGGCTCCTCGTAACGCACAGAACGGAATGAGGAACGGTATCGAACCTAGTTTTTTTTAATAGCCGTTCCTCATCCTGTTCCATGCATTTACAATGAGCCCCCCGTCCTCCGACGTCTGCCTCCGCCAGACCCTCCTCCTCCTCCTCCTCCTCCTCCTCCTCCTGGATGGTCA
>NC_137674.1:46705749-46710749 GCF_963989245.1 Nansenia antarctica | reverse complement strand
ACTCACCGAATCCATTGCATTGCAATATTTTGGCTCGACTAGCAAGTGTGTAATTGATTTTCAACAACGTTGACATTTATTAAAATGTTTCTGAATAAAAAAAGTCTGAACAATTTGTTTGATTGACGACTTGTTCCCGGTTTCACTAGCTGCCGTCACATATGAACACTGGCGTGAAATTCACTGAAACGAGGAACGAGTTGGAAAACATCAATGACGAACTGATTCATTGACTTAAACAGAGGCTTATAAATGTGTAGATCATGTGTAGATCTGGCACATGTGTTGGATACCTCCTTCCTCCTCCCCTTCCATCGCATTTACAATGAGCCCCGACCTCTGAATTCAGCCTCCATCGCCAGCCTGCAATGAGTAGACAGTGAAACCTCTATGGACATTTGACACCATACTGGATGAAACACAGAGAAAAACCTCACACCATATGTGACCACCAGTAGCAGATCTCCATACAGGCCTGTTTATCCTTACTCACCACGGTACCTACCAGAGCCAAATGCTTCAGAGAGGCAGATAATATGTGTTAGTAGTACAGTATAAACAAACATATGGGTTAACAGATCATGGGGGGGGGGGGCACATCAATTCACCATTTGTGAAGCCCAGCGCCATATCCTTTGGAGGGGTCAGCTGTTACATGTGAGGCCTGCTGTTGGGGTCAAAGTAGTAACTATGGTCAAAGTAGGCCACTACCATCCAGAAGCTTATACGGTAAGCCTACAGTATATTGTGATCTCATACATTTCCTTTCCTTGGTAATCCGGGCAGTCACACAATATAAGGTTAGCAATAAAAAAAAGCTTTTCCTTTAAGCATGGTCCATCTCACGTCAATCCCTTTAGGATGCCAAGTGTGTGTCATGTGGCCGCTATGCTTCAATCAGGAGCAGCAATAACGATGATTAATGATGACACGTGAAGGGCTATATAACATGCAGCCACGTGCACCAGGGTGAGAGGGGGCATCTGCCCCTTTGGCCTGTAAGTGCCCTCTTGTTTGATGTTATGTACAGTATGTATGTATGTGTGTGTGTGTGTGTGTGTGTGTGTGTGTGTGTGTGTGTGTGTGTGTGTGTGTGTGTGTGGGCACCTGCCCTTCCTTCAGTCTGTGCGCGGCCCTGATAACTTGCCTAACAGAGATCACCACCAGTCAGAGAAGAGGAAGACCACCAGTTG
The DNA here is from genome assembly GCF_963989245.1 of Nansenia antarctica. Lineage (NCBI taxonomy): Eukaryota > Metazoa > Chordata > Actinopteri > Argentiniformes > Microstomatidae > Nansenia > Nansenia antarctica. Next base: position 46,709,556 of record NC_137674.1, on the reverse strand, counting down.
CAGAAGTGACCGCCACACCACTCTAAGGTGATGATGGTATGTTTACAGTCGTAGGTAGGTAGGTAGGTAGGTAGGTGATTTCTCAGGCTCCCGTTAAAGCCCACTCAATTGCTCACAACAACAGTGTCCCATTTCAACCTTCAACCGCAGGTCAACATATACAGGCCTGTTTTCTAGCCTAAATCGAACACTAAATCCAACAATGAGTGATGATGGTGCTGTTCAGAATCTACAGTATAAGCCCCGCCACCAACCATGTGTCAATCTGCAGAAACACATAGCTGTTCGTTAGGGGTTGATGCCCACCAGCTGGTCCCAGATCATGCCAGGCTATAGAATGATTGGGAGACCGGTGGGATGCTCCATGCTGCCTGCGGTCGCTGGGTTGCCACTGCTGCCAGTCCGGGTTACCCAACGCACAAATGTGGCGGTGGCGGTGGAATAGAATATTGACTGTGCAAAGTGTGTGCGTTTCAGCCTACACTACAAACCCGGAGCACAACGGATAGAGCGACTGTGGCGCGTCGCTAACCAGCCAACGCACCGCTGGCTCGAATAGCCATGTGCACCTGTGGTTTCAGCGAGGCCACCGTCTTCAAATACAATGTCATGACAAAGTCTACCTGTTGTACGATCAGTTGGACAGGGTGTGATGCTGAGGGAGAGACGTGTCGAGATGACAGGTCTCGGATGATGACAAACTGCATTCCTGTCTTTTTTTCACAAGGTCAAATTGGTATTCATTAAAGCTGTAGGATATGTAATCATGCATTTGCTTACCATACACTCCCTGGCAGTGAATGCCCTCCAATAAGACGTTGAACAGCCACAAGAGACCGAATACTAAACCCATCTTCACGTTAATATCAACATGTCCACTTGGATGGTGACAGGTCCTTCCCAAGGCAATACCTAGGCGGCTGGTCAGAACTCTGTTCCCGCTGCTCCGAACCAGGATTCGGCTTAAAAATGTCGCCTAGTTCAATCACCTGGTAAATAATATGCGTTTGATCTGTCCTATAAATGTCTATTCTGTTCTGTCCATATTTCTAAGAGGAAAGTGCGTGTCTTTAGGTTAATTGAGTCACAGTGATGGAGAAAAACGGATGAACGGTGAACCTAGAATGGCATGTCAGTCAAAACCGGCTCGCTCCGTTCATACTTCACATCGGTACCCTCGTGAGAGTCTCCTTGATTGTGACATTGCCGTGGATGCAACGGAGAGATACGTTTCGAAGATGAAAACGGTCTTATTCGCAGTCCAGCAATATCCGCGCGTATCCACTGCCACTTCGCCGGTTCCGCCAGCTTCCATTGCTAAACTGGAATGAAACACATACTGGTATCTATCCACCTCCCCAGGCTGTCAGCGGCTTGCCACGGCGCCCCGGGGGACAAGCAAGGCAGAAAAAGGCGCTCCGAGCTGCTGAGTCGCTGTTACCGCTCCGGGCAGCAGGGAGACGCGGAACGTGCCATCATCCCCGTTAGGTTAGAGGTGGAGAGAATCTGCGGTTTTCAGAGCAGCAGACGCGCATTCGACTGAAGTTATTTCAAGCCTGCTCCTTGTCAGTGTCTCACAACGACGGGAAAGGAAACGGAAAGGAGTCGTCGTGGCGTGTGGGTTTGTAATCTCACAATGATTACAGCACCGAATTCTAATGTTGGAGATGGAGAAGATGTGTGCCGAGGTGGTCAGTCACGCTGCGCACGACGTGCTGCGCTGGAAACGCAAGCCGAGCCTCCGCTTCCCCGACGACGTCAAGTGCGTGACTACCCAGATCTCATTTGTATGAGAGACACTCTCGCACAGAAAAACCGACCGTGATAACATGGGCTTGTTGTGGGCGATTGTTTTTACTAAAGCACTCACCTAGGAGGGCACGTTTCAGGCGGAATGATATTGTCAAGGTAGACCTATGACGCATAAACTGCAATCTGGAGGCTTAGTCAAAGTTCAAAGCATTTTGCTTTTATGGCAGATCCAGTTATGCATGTGATGTGCCCTCTAACTGTGTGGTCTCACGACTACTCTTAACCATTGCTGTGGTGGTTTATGACATCCAACATAATGTTCCTGAAAAGTGTTTAGACACTCAAACTGATAGAGGATACACACTTATGCAATCAGATCACTATGTAATGTATAGGCCTACTACGCGTGCATATTAGAATTACACACGTATGTTTTATTAAATATGTGCTAGCGGTAGCAAGGCCAGGGTATCGCTAAATCGATAGACATCGATAGTATGTGGACCTACAGTAAAGGCCATGATTAATACAACACTAAACGTGATAACCTCTTAATGAGGTACACATGCTTTACAGATACTATGCTCTTCGTGACAATGTGTTACTATTTTCATTACAATGTCACTGAAATGAAGAGAAATGAAACATTTCTCATTCCAGGCCATGCATTACAAAGAGCCCGTCCTCCCATTTCTCGTCTAGTAGTATTGCATGGTGGACCTCATTGTTGCATGGTGCACCTGGTTCTCTTCTAACCTCCAGGTGATGTTGTGGTGGCAGCTGTGTCAAACACTGTTACCTGGTGCTGGAGATGAATGACTGCCCCTTGGAGCTTAACAACACTTGCTCTTTCACCTGCCATTTTGTTGAATGCTAGGCGACTGTTCAAATGAATGTTCTATCCTATGGGGAAACTGCCATTTCCCTTGATAAGTTCACATGACTATTGTTTTACACAGTTTCATTTATTCATCAAAATTTGAACATTTGAACACACAGAGAGAGTTAAACTGCCCTTAATTCTAATTCTAATTTTAGATTTTCTTCCAGCTTGTTTTTAGAATGGCCACGCCATGACTTTATTCAGGGTGACCAAACCCTGGATAAAGTACATTCTCTCAAGATACTGTATCCTGATGAGGGAAGGCTGGCGGAGGTGGAAATTGGAGGATAAGATCATTGCAATGCATGGAATGGAATGAGGAATGGTATCATATTTGATACCATTCTTCTTCATTCCATCCCTGAACCTTGACTTTCTTGTTAAATATACTGTATCCTATATAGTGTCTTGCCAGTGCTGTGGGGCAACAGAGGAAAGTAAAGTCTCTGTAAGCACCAAGATGACGGTCTGCTTCCCTTCGCTCTGCTCCTACCCTCGGGGTGCTTTAGGAAAGGCAATAGAGGAAAATAGACTCTGAAAAAAATACTGACACGATTCTCTCTTCTCTCTCCTGCATCGTTTGGGTCGTTGATGCTGTGTAGGAGGAACCAACAGACAATGTTGTGCTTCCCTTGTGTCAGTGGTGCTGTGTAGGAAAAATGCAACAGTGAACTGATGGGCCATATAATGGGTTTGGGCACCAGCCCAATGATCTGATCATTATCCCAGTCTGGGTAATGGGGAGCAGAAACAGAGGGCCATTACGTTTATGATATTCTCAATAAACCCACCCCCAAAAAGACAATACGTTGTTGTTGTTGTTGTTGTTGTTGTTGTTGTTGTGGTTGTTGTTGTGTGTCATCAGTGTTGTGAATAATGGTCTTTGTTGACACTGTAATGCATCCGTTATTTGTTCCTTGAAAATTGGAGACAACAGCAGATAACATTTGACTGTACATTCAAACAATACCAGCATCACTGAATCCTTTGTTTGTAGACTACAGGTATTTGAAATATTTGTTAGTTTTGTGGCTATGTAAGTTTGTATTCAGGTAAATATGACTGTTGAAGATTGATTTGCCTTGATTAGAGATAATTCTCAGAGATGGATGATGGTATCGATCTCTGTACAGTATTGATTTGGACATTATGAACATGCACGGTCATTTCTT